>NW_022103968.1:35270148-35293304 GCF_000313985.2 Echinops telfairi | reverse complement strand
CGCGCCTCGGGCCTGGCCCGTTCCGTGCCTGCAGCGGGGCGGCTGAGGGTGGCCGGGCTGTCATCGCCACCCGGCGAGGGGTCCCCGGGCGCAGTCCCATGGAGACCGTGGCACGCGCGCGCGCGCGCGGCTGCGGCGAGCGTGGGAGAATTGAAGTGGAGCGGGAGCGGCCAGCCCCATTAGCCCCCGCATGGCCGCGGGTGGGCGAGGAAGGAGCGTGGGCTGCGAGGGAGGAGCCAGTGGAGGACGCTTTCACTTATTCACGAAGGTTTCATGAATTTTGCATCCGTTTTCCGTTTATTAAAAAAAGAACAGCTCAACCATATCCCCCTTAAGAACACGGTGTTAGGCCATCAATATTCCATGCCAGACTTGCTGCCCTCCCAGAGCGGATAGTCCCATTCGATTCGATTAGGCACACTTCAAGAATAGACGCCAGGTGCTGGTCCAGTCCATTGGGGATGGTTTCATGCGACCCGCGTCTTGTATGTGGCTGCGACGTTTCAGAAGCGGATCGCCAGGCCTTTCTTCCAAGGTGGGCCTCCTTGGAACTTGAACTGTCAAACCGTTCAGTTAGTACATAGTGCTTACCTCGCAGCGCCACCCAAGGAGGATAGCTTTGACCTTTAGCAGCGATGATGATCAATGAAATGTATGATTCATTTAGTCAGGGCTATTGGGGCAGATTTTGGTTTGCGATTTGCATTTTCTTCAGCTTATGTTTCCTAGAAATGGAGCAGCAAATAGTTTCTGGACGTAGTAGAACAGGCCATCTTACTCAAGTTCCATCGTAACTTACCATGCCTTGGAGCGGAGAGCTTCCAGGTGCTTGATTTGCTCTATCCCGCCATGGTGGGCAAAACCATTGAGCCTGTCTAGGTCTCATTTGCCCTATTTGTAGAATGAGGTGATGCCAAATAAGCCGGAGATAGTAGGAGCCTTGCCTGTTTGTACTGTTTCTAACACCAAGCATGTGTTTGGCATGTGATACATTTTCCTCGTATGAAATTCCTGTTAGGAAGCGATAGTGCATTTCCTTGTTTTTTTCCAACTACTTCTAGAAATTCCAGATTGAAAAGAAGTGTTGTCCTATGGCATGGCGAGACTGTATCAGTACAGGATGTGGTACAGTTAGCTGAAAAGTTCATTTTTGAAAGTCTTATTGTTGTGAAGGAAAAGCTTCATGTTGGAGAAACAAAATGAACAGATTTGGAACAAGGTTTTGAAAGAAATTGAGATACTTTAGGAATACAGTCAACCACTAGCTGTGGGTCCGTATTTGGGAATTTGCATACTAGCTAGAGTTTATTTGTAACGTCACAATGAAAACTTGGCTGTGCTTTCATGGTCATGTGCAGAGTGACAATTTTTTTTAAGTCACCTTATACATAACGTTCCCAGCAGAGGTCAAACAAAGCAGTGCTCTATCTTCTTGTAAACAAGTGTCCTTTACATTCTATTTATTGGCACATTTTTCTCACATTTTTGTCCTTTCTCCTTTGGATTTTGCTGTTTAAAATGGCCTCCAGGCAGGGTAACTGAAGTCCCATCTAATGTTCTAAGCATAGGAAGGCTATGATGGACCTTACAGAGAAAAAATATATGCTAAGCATGTTACCAAATGCCATTGAGTTTATTTCAAAGCCTAGTGCCCCTAGGAGCTCTTGTGGCATGATGCAAGGTCAGTAGTTTGAACCCAGCAGCTGTGGGAGAATGAGGCTTTCTGTTCCTGTAAAGATTTACAGCCTTTGAAACCATGTGGCAGTTTAACTCTGCCCTATAGGTTGCTGTGGGTAGCGTTCTGTGAGTAGGGTCACTAAGTCCGCTAAGGAAGCGTAATTCATTCAAGAGATCTAGTTCTGTTAGCAACAGTAACACACATGAAACAAAATTTTGTTAAGTTTGACAAAAATGTTGCAATCAGCACTTCACAGAAGCCTAAACTTGGGCTTCCCTCATAGCAGTGGTTCATTGTTCACTCGTTCAGTGTTCAGGGTAACTTTCTAGACCAGAGCTGCTGTGAGGAATGTAAATTGAGTGTCATTCTGTTTTCTTTGGGTTGACAGTTGTCACCTGCTTACTTTGTGGAAAGCCATGTTTACCTTTAGCAGATTCCAGTGACTCATGCCTGTCATCTCTCATGTGTTCAGCCGCCATGGAATTGATCCCAAGCAGAGTAGAACTGCCCCATAGGGTTTCCAAGGCTATACCCTTCACCAAAGCAAACTGCTACATCTTTCTCCCACGAAGAGGCTGGTGGGGTTGAACCACCCACCTTTCAGTTAGCAACTGACCCCTTAACCATCTCATGCACAAGCAGTCGCTTTTCATACATCATGAAAGGCACTCTGGTAGTCCTGTCTGTTGAACAGTGATTAAGCTACCGCTGTTTCTCCTCTAAGTTTTGTTTAGTTTCATGGAGTGAAATCTAAGTATTACATTGAGAAAAAAATCTCTTATTATGGAGAGTTTAAATGTGTGAAAGTGAAATAGTGTATTGGACCACTGTGAACCCATTATCTAACTTCTGGGTAATGTTGGATCGTTTTCTCTGCCCATTCTTCCAGGGTGATTTTAAAGCAGACCCCAGACATCAACTATCCTGAAGTATTTGTGTTAACATTGTATTTTGGTTGCTATTTCCTAATCTTGTAGCTGGCTTGGTGGCCCTATGAGTTAGGCACTGGCTTGCTAATCACAAGATCGGTAGTTTAAATCCACCAGCTGCCTAGCAGGAGAAAGATGAGGCTGTCTGCTCTGGTAAAGGTTTATAGCCCTGGACAGACTACGTAAGGGCGCGGTGAATGGAAACCCGCTCTGTGACCGCGGGTTTGGCAGGTGAATATTACTCTCTCTTTTCTCCTGCCACTCCAGTGGCAATCTTTTTCTATCTGATCTTTCATTTGTTTGTCAGATCTGACATGTTGGGGGAAAGCGGGAGGGGTGTACATCATTGCACACATGTTCATTTTTCTTTTTCTCTCATTCCTCTTTTTAAGCTGCTCACTGCAGATCAGCAGTTCAAATCCCCCAGCCACTCTGCAAGAGAAAGATGAAACTATATGCTCCCATGAAGATTTGCAACCGTGCAAACCCTAGAGATAGGTCACTCTAAGTTGGACTCAATTAGATGGCAGTGTTTTCTTTTATGTTAATGTAAGAATTTACTAAGTAGTAATAGATTATAATTGCTATATAGTATTCTATACACTCACCATGTTACAGTTAAAATGACTGGTATCAATTCCCTGAGTAATGGAGAAATTTAGGGTGCCTTCAACCCTCCACTGTTGCAGACAAAATCATAATGAACATCATCATACATTTTCCCTCTGTGTTGTGGATGAGAATTTTTCTGGGACAGATCGTAGGAGCTGGGTGACTTTGTCCGTCTGTTGTGTTCCCCACTGCCGCACCAGAGGCCATCCTCTTGACCCTGGCTTATTGCACTGAGTTTCTCTGTCCTTCCTTCCTCCCTCCTTGCCCCATTTCAGCCCTCTCTCACCATGTAGCCAGACTGGCCTTTGGGTTACACTAATCTAAACATGGTCTGTAATGCTCCGTAGGAGAACCAACATCTTCTCTCCTCTTTGGTTCAGAGTATAAATTCCTTTAAATGACTTTCAGAGTGTTTATGAACTTATACCTTATTTTGCATTTGATGCTCTAGTCATAATGTTTTTTTTCCAGTTCCTTAAACACAGTTTCTCTTTCATCTCTAGTTTCACAGTACTGTTTCTTCTGCCTGTAACCAGTCACAAATATCAAAAACTACCTCAGGTCTGATCACCCTGAATCACAGTGTAAGGCTGACTTCTGGGAATTTATCCCTGATTTTTATAACATCTGGGTCAATTACACCTCTCAATTGTCTTATAACAATTTATTGCTGCTGTTGTTAGATACCATTAAGTTGGTTCTGACTCATCCCAACCCTGTATGTACACCCGATGGAAACCCTGCCTTGTCACATGACCCCACACCATCCTCATCATTGTTGCTGTGCTTAAACCCCTTGTGAAGCTACTATGTCAGTTCATCTCATCGAGGATCCTTCTCTTGTTCACGAATCCTCTCCTTACCAAACATGACGCCCTTCTCCAGGCAGTGATCCCTCTTGATAACGTGTCCTGATTAATGTGAAGCGAGAGTCTTGCCTTCCTCCTTTTGAAGGGGCGTTCTTGGCTGTATTTCTTCCAAGACTGAAGGTTTATTCTTCTGGCAGACCATGGTCTTTGCAATATTTTTTGCCAACTCTATAATTCAAGATTGGGTCGGGCCCACCGTAGTTCTCAAAGTGACATTTTTACTCTTTAACATTGAAAAGAGTTTTTTTGCAGCAGGTTTGCCCAGGGCAATATGTTGACTTATTTCCTGACGGCTGCTTCTATGTGCCTGGGAGCCCTGGTGGCGTAGTGGTTACAAGTTGGGATGCGATCCACAAAGTCATGAGTTTGAAACCACCAGTGGCTCCTTGGGAGAAGGATGGGCCTTTCTACTCAGAAACAGTTACAGTGCAGGGAACCCACAGGGGACAGTTATACCCTTTCCCATAGGATCACTATGCGTCGGCATCAGCTTGATGGCAGAGAGCTTTTTGGAGTGGCTTCTATGGGCACTGATGGTAGATGTAAGTAAAGTGAAATCCTCGACAGTGTCTGTCTTTTCTCCATGCGTCCTGATGCTATCTGTTGGTCCAGTTGTGGGGATTTTGTTTTCTTCATCCTGAGTTGCAATCCATATTGAAGACTTCAGTCTTTAATCTGTCAGTAACTACTTCAAGTCCTTTTTGATTTTAGTAAATACGCTTGTGTCATTTACAGGCTGTTAAATGGCCTCTTCCAATTCTGATAACGTGGTTTCTTCCCTGTCATTCATCTTGGATTATTTGTTTAGGATACAGATTGAATAAATATGATAAAAGGTTACAACCCCAATGCATACCTTTCCTGATTTTAAATCATTCAGTATCCTCTTGTTCTATTTGTACAGGTTCCACATGAGCACAATGAACTGTTGTGGAATTCCCATTCTTCCCAATGTTATCTATAGTTTATTAAGATCCATAAATTTACATGCCTTTGCATAGGCAATAAAATCCAAGTAAATATCTTCCTGGTATTTTGTACTTTCAGTGAAGATCCAATGATGTACTCCATTCCACTTCTTCTTCTGAATCTAGTGTGAATATGGAAATGATAGAGCAGTATCATTAATATATTAAAATTTTGCAGAAAATACCATAAGAATGACTTTATCCATCCATCCAGAGGAGATTGCCAGAAATTCAAGCCTGATTCGGAAGAAGTTGAGAAAGGGATGTCATTGCTGCTGTCAGGTGGATCTTGGCTGAAAGCAGAGACTATCAGGAAGATGCTTATGTGTGTTTTGTCAAGTATGGGAAGGCATTCAACAACGTGAATCATACACATTTAGGGACAACATCAAGAGTAGTAATTCTAGAACACTTAATTGTGCTTCTGCATAACTTGTACATGGATCGAGAGGCAGTCATTTGCAAAGAGCAAGCAAATACCATGTGGTTTATAATTGGAAAAGGTCTGCAGCAGGGTTGATCCTTTCACCTTGCTCCTTCAGTCTGTATCCTGAGCAAATACTGTGAAAAACATTATGAGGAATTCAGCACCAGGATCGGAGGAAGACTCATTAATAGCCTGCTATGCGCAACTGATTTACTACGCTTGCTGGGAAAAATGATGATTTGAAGCACTTAAGGGTGAAGGTCAAAGACCACAGCCTGCAATATGGATTACATCTGAACATGAAACAGAAACTGTGGGTTGAGTTGCATTGAGTTGTGATCCGTACTGAAGGATGTTGTCTTTGATCTGCATCAGTAACTGCTTACAGTCTGCTCTGGTGACCAATGTCATGATAAATGGTGAAGAAATTGAGTCAATACCCATGGAAGCAGCGGCTGCATTGTCCCTGGAGAAGGACAGCATGCTTGGTAAAGTAGAGGGGCGGAGAAAAAGAGGAAGGACTGACCCAGGGCTGCAACAATGGGCTAAAATATAACAACCGTTGTGAGGATGGCAAGGACCAGGCCGGGTTTTGCTCTGTGGTACGGCGATTAGGTGAGTCAGAACTGACTAGATGGCACCGAACAACATGTGGGTTAGGAAAATCTACTGCAAGCCAAATGAACGTTTTAGTCATTTTATTATGGTTTAGCTTGCAGTTTGTAGAGCAAATGAGTTTTGTTTTAGAGTGGTTGTGTTCTCTTGATGTACTGGCACTCGCCTTGCTTCCTCCCTGCATTCCTCAAATCCTTTCTCCTTCTTTCCTGCCCGTTTGTCTTTTGGATGTTGTTTTGGGGAAAGTTCTGAGGAATAGGCTCCTCATGAGTATTATTGTTCCCTTTATAGGCTTATCTATTGCTTGGCGGCTAAGTGACAGGTGAGTTCCGTTCCGAGTTTGAGGAGTGTCTCAGGGCCACAGCCTCGAGATCCCACTGTGATTTTCATTGTGTTCTGCATTTTTCTCCTGTTCTGCTCAAGACCGTCTATCGCCCTGATCGGAGCAGTGGTAGTAATAGCCTGGCACCATGTAGTTCTGCTGAACTCAGGGTCGTGGAGGCGATGGTTTCCATAGTCCGTTCGACCTTTGGACGATGTTTTTCCTTGAGTTTTAAAAGTTTTCTTCTTTCTTCTTTTCTTCAGACGAGGGAGGAAGAAATAGTTGCATCTTAGATGGCTACTCATTAGCTTTTAAGACCCGAGTGGCTGCTTACGACAGTCGGATGTAGCACTTTGTCTTCGTGAACTATGATACAACCCCATCCCCAAGACTGTGGTCCTGCACCCCAAGCCCAGTGATTCAGTCCCATCATTTTCTTAATTTGTTTTGCCACCTGTATGCTGTTCTAGGATATATTTACCCACTCACTGCCGGCAAGTTGATTCTGACTCACAGTAACCCTGTACAGGACAGAGTTGAACTGCCCCTTTGGGTTTCCAAGACTAAGTCATTATGAAAGCAGAGCCTCTTATTTCTCCCTCAAAGCAGCTGGTGGGTTTGAACTATTGACTTGTCAGTTAAGATCACGGTGGCTGCCCTACACCACCACCAGGGTTCCATTTACATGCACTGGTAGAGCTAAAAGGCTTTCTGAACTAATAACTGCATACACTTATGCATTCTTGGTAAGACATATAGCATGGTTCCATGAGCCTCACCCACAGGTATGGGGTTGTAAGAGTCAGAGAGATATACAAACTCACACTGATTCAGATACAAAGACTTGATCCCAGTGGGCTTGACCGATTTGAGATCAAAATTGACTAATAGACAAACAAACAAGACTTAAAAAAAACAGATTTTTAAATCCATCTCTCACACAAGGGAGATCCTTTATCTATCTATAAACCAAAGCAAACCTGCTGCTATTCAGTTGATTCCTACCGATAATGACAGTCCAGGACAGAGTTGAACTGCTCTCTAGGCTTTCCAAGGTTGTAAATCTTATAGACGCAAACTGTCTATCCTCCCCTGTATAGTGACTGCTGGTTTCGAACTGCTAACCTTATGGTTGGCAACCTAATGCTTAACTCACTGTGTTACCAGCGCTCTTTGGCATCATCCATGTATAACTAGTCCAGAATGAACATAAGCCCGTTACCTTCCAAACAAACGATCAAAACCCACAACAGACTTTTCTTTCTTTTTCTCACTCTCTCCTGATTACTAATAATAATCTTTGGTTTTGGTATATTTGCTTATTTCAGATAAGGAGCTCATATAGTGTTTGTGCTTTGGCAACCGATTTATGTTGCTCAGCATAATGTTTTCAAGGTCCATCCGTGCTGCGCCCTGCATCAGAACGTCATTTCTGTTTACTGCTGCATAATACTCCATTGTTTGGGGTGACTACATCTTGTCTCTCTGTTCTTCTGTTGATGGTTGGCCTTTCAGTTGTCTTCACCGTTTGGCTATTAGGAAGGAGAAGGGCTGCAGGGAACATGGGTGCTCATTTTTTGTTTGTGTTCCTGTGTTTGCCTTTGCTAAGTATGTGCCTGGGATTGGGATTGCTGGGTGCTGTTGACATTGTAGGTTCAGGTTTATGAGAAACTGGCCAATTCTTTTTCACAGTGACTATCATTTTGCCTGCCCACCAGAAGTGGTTGAAATTTCCAGTGTCTCTACAATCTTGTTTTAGCTTTCTCGATCATTGCCATTCTCCCTGGAGTAGTGTGATAGATATTATGATTTTGATGTGCATCTTTCTAATGGTTAATGATGTGGAGTAGATTTTCATGTGCTTGTGGACTATTTGAATATCCTCGTTGGTGAATTGCCTTTTGAGATCTTTTGCCCATATGTTAGTTGGCTTGTTGGTTATTTAATAGAAGGGTTTTGTTTTGAAATAGGGTTAATTTTCCAGGTGTGGAGAGCCCTTTCAGTTTACATTTGTTGTTACTCTTTCTAGTTGCATTCTAGTTAGATCAATCTGTGTGCATTATTTGTATTTGAAAATCACTCAGATTTTACTTGTGGCCAATACACAGTTTCTTAAATTTTCATGTGCTCCTAAAAGAAAGTGTTCTCTTTTACTGGGGTTCAGAGGCTTGTACACACCCATACACACATATCCACATCTTATTGGTTAAATTGACTATCTGTAGCCTCCGTTTTCAAATGTCTACATTACCCTTTTTGCATTAAGAAAGATGTATTAGAAAATGATTAAAAAAAAAGAAAGATGAATTAAAATCCCTTTAGTTTTTCCTTTTCCTTCATTTCCTGTAGTGTCCATTTTGTGAAGCTTATTGCTGAATTATTATGTCCCTAAATATTAACATTATGTTATATCTTTATTTTGAGTTCTACTTTTCAGCATGATAAAATACACAAATCAGAAGTGTTACAGCTCAGTGGATTTTCTGTGTTCATTTTCCCTGGCAAAGAAGGTTGTTTTTGTTGTTTTACTGAGACATCAATGCTTTGGCGAATTCTTCTTAACTCCTGGAACAAGGAGCACGAGTGGTGCAGGGGTTAAAGCCCTCACTGTTCACCTGAAGGTTGAGGATTAGAACCCGCCAGGTGATCCCTGAGAGCAAGTATGGCAGTTTGCGACCATAAAGACTGACGCCCGCGGCAAGCCTATGGGGCAGTTCTACCCTGTTTCGATAGGGTTTCTGTACATCAGAATCAACTCCATGGCCAATGTTATTGCTGTTGGGTGGCCTAAAGTCAGTTCCAACTTACAGTAATCCTACATTCAACAGAACAAAATACCACCTGATGCTGCGCCATCCTTACACTCATTGCTATGTTTGGCAACCACCATGCTAATCTGTCTCATTTTGGGTCTTCCTCCTTCTTGCTGGTGTACTGCTTTACCAAGTAAGATGTCCTTTTGCAGGGACTGGTCTCTCCTAATAATATGTCTTAAGTAAGTGAGACAACGTTTTGCCATCTAAGGAGCATGCGGCTGTATTTCTTCTAAGACTGCTTTGTTTGTTCTTCTGGCAGTCCATGGTACTTTTAATATTCATCACCAGCACCATAATTCAAATATGTCAACTCTTCTTCAATCTTCTTTATTCATTGTCCAACTTTCCCATGCATGAGGCCATAGGAAACCCCATGACCTGGGTCAGCTGCACCTGCGTCCTCCGAGGGCCGTCTTTGCTCTTCAGCACGTTTGAGGTCTTGTGCAGCAGTTTGCCTGACGCAGCGTGTTGTGTGATTTTTTTGAGTGTTGTAGATTTAAGCAAGATGAAATCCCTGAAAACTTCAAATTTTCTCTGTTTATCAAAATGCTGTGTATTGGTTCAGTTGTGAGGGTTTTTTCCCTTTCCATTGAGTTGTAATGTAAGTTGAAGGCTGTAGTCCTTGATCTTCCTCAACAAATACTTCAAGCCCTCTCTCTTTGCTTTCAGCAACAAGGTTATGGCATTTCCATATCGCAAGTTTTAATGAGACTTCTTTCAGTCCTGATGCCATGTTCTTCAGTAACCCAGTTTCTGAGCTTGCTTGGTCAGCATACAGATTGAATAAGTATGTCGAAGGGATACAACCTTGAAACACACCTTTCCTGATTTAAAACATATAGTGTTCCCTGGTTCTGTTCAACTGACTGTCTCTTGGTCCATGTACAAATGTTGCATGAGTAGAAATCTGGAACTCTCTTTTTTTCAGTGTTACTCATGCTTGGCTTTAATCCGTATTCCATATGTACTTGTGTATAAGCCAAGTTTTTCAGCACATTTTTAATGCAGTTTTTGTGGTAAAATTGGGTGCTTCAGCTGATATTCAGGTCAGCTTATATTCGAGTATATATGATAGTTGAATGTCTCTGCAGAGTCAAAACAGCACAATTAACATCATTCTGGTATTCTCTTCTTTCAGCAAAGAGCTACCTGACATCAGCAATGATCTTTCTCGTGTGCCAAATCCTCTTCTGGGTCTAGCCTGAATTACTAGCCTCTCCTTGTTGATACAGTGCTACAATCATTTTTGAATTATCGTCAGCAAAATTTTACTTTCATGTAATATTAGTGATATTGTTCAATAATTTGTGCATTCTGTTGGGTCACCTTTCTAAAGAATGCATACACATGTGGATCTCTTCCCCTTGGTTGGCCAGGTAGCTGTTTTCTAAGTTTCTTGGCATTGATGAGTGAGTGCTTCTAGTCCTTCTTTAGCTTGTTGGGACATTTTATTTGCTATTCCATCAGTTCCTGTAGCTTTGTTTTTTGCTAATGCCTTCAGTGCAGCTTAGACTTCTTTCTCTGGTATCATTGGTTCTTGATCATACGCTACTACTTGAAATAGTTGAATGCTAAACAGTTCTTTTCGGTGCAGTGACTGTGTATTACGTACTTCCATTGCTTTTAGATGGTTCCTGCATCATTCAATATTTTGTCCATGAGTCCTTCAATATGAAAACTTGAGGCATGAATTTTTCTTCAATTCTTTCAGCTAGAGATAGGCTGAGCATGCGTATGGCAATGTTTGATTTACTCCTGGAAAAGACCTTGGTAGGGCACATAGTTCATCTCATAAGCTATTAAAAAAAAATCATGATGTTGACGTTTGTTTATTTACGTGATTTCTAAAGGCTTCTTGGAAAACAGCCCACACCTATGTACCTTAATCTACTTATTTTTAGAAGATTTTAAATTCATATTTTCACAATTCAACTTGTAATTCTAAGGGTCAGTTAAAATCAAATAAATTAAGTGTGTCCATTTCTTTTTTTCTTCTTTTGCTTTTTACCAAGTAGAGCAAAAGTCAACAGGAAGAGATACATCTCCTTGATCAGGAGGGTAAAAACAGGAAGAAGGAAGTCTCTTGCAAATCTGTGTTAACTGCTTGTCAGTTCAGGCTTCACCTTAGAGGATGTTCATTAACCATCATCAGTGAGCGGTTCTGTTATCCAGACGACAGTGAGTGTTAATAGAAGTAGGACAGAATGTTGGCCCCAGATATAGGAAGTAGTGTTAACTGAAATGGTGCACTCGGTTCTTTCCTGTGCATGGAAACAGGATGCTTTTAGTGAGAACACATCACAGAAATTGCACATAGGGGACCATGAGCTAAGTGGACTGCAACTTCAGAAACATAGGAAAAAACAGCTTTTATTTTTTGCCTTTTTGTCAGGTCATATGATCTTTTTAATATATGATTTTAACTTCTTTAAAAAAAAAATCATTTTATGGAGGGCTCTTACCACTCTTAAAACAATCTACGCATCAGTTGTAACAAGCACATTTGTACATATGTTGCCATCATTATTTTTAGACATTTACTTTCTACTGAGCCAAAATCAGTGTGTGTCGATGCTGTCATTTAAGTTCGTTTAATGGGATGTCTTGAGTTGAATTCTGGGCACTATTTTAGAAAGCAATTTAAGAGCATGTGTAGCAAACAAATGAAATCTCCCAGGGGGAAATATGCAGAGGTAGATATTTTATACGCAAATTTCTTTCTGTGAGAAAAGAGATTAGACTCTGTGTTTATATTTTTTTTTCCTCTTGTGGTTGCTAGAAACTCTCAATTGCTCTCTAGCTATAGGATAACAATTGGGACACCGATCAGCAGTATCTTAAGTTTCTTACATTATTGTGAATTCTTTACATACCAGCATAGTACATGGGCCTTCAAAAAGTTTGCTGCAAAGTGGAATTAAAAGAGAATGGTATTTTTCCATGAACTTTTTGAATCCTCTTCGTATTGTATATATTTTGGGGGAAAAAATAAAAGGGTTGTGTGAAAACGAAATAATACTACATTTTTATGTCTATTATTCTAAAGACCTGGTTGACATTCTGTTTTCCTCGAGAGTCTATTTGCATATTCTATGCCTTCAAACAGACTGGAAGAGATCCATATTTGTACACATTGCAAAAAAAAGTGACCCAACAAAACGCACAAATTATAGAACCATATCACTGACATCACATGCAAGTAGAATTTTACCGAAGATCATCCAACAGCAGTTGCAGCAGTCCATTGACAGGGAGTTGTCAGAGCCCAGGCCAGATTCAGAAGAGGATGTGGAACAAGGGATAGCATGGCTGATGTTAGATGGATCTTGGCTGAAAGCAGAGAATACCAGAAAGATGCTTACTTGTGTTTTATTGACTATGCGTTTGACTGCATGGATCGTAATAGATTACGGATAGCCTTTAGAATGACAATTCTAGAACACTTAATTGTGCTCATTTGGTACCTGTACAAGGACCAAGAGGCAGTCATTCAAACAGAACACGGCAATATTGCATGGTTTAAAAGCAGGAAAGGTGTGCATTAGGTTAACTCTTCTCACCATACTTATTCAATATGTATGCTGAGCAAATTATCAGAGAAGCTGAATTATATGAAGAAGAATGTAGCATCATGATTGGAAGAAGGAATTGCAGAATTGCACCTCCAGCCACCATTCAAATAAAGGTTAAGAACCACTGCTATCTGAGTTACATTGCAATAGAACTTCTAAGACTTACAGCATAAATCCTTGATATAAGGCTTCTAACTAGTTCAAAACAGTTCAGTTATGGGCAGCATAATCCAGGGTAGCATCTGTATTGCATGGCAACCAAATCTTTTGCATGCCTGTTAGTCTTCTTCCAATCCTGATGCTGCATTCTACATCCCGTAGTCCAGTTTCTCAGATTATTTACTCAACATATAAATTGAATAAGTATGGTGAAAATATACAGCCGTGACACACTCCTTTCCAGATTTTAAACCATACAGTATTCCCTTATTCTGTTTGTGTGACTGCCTCTTGGTCCATGTACTTGTTCCCCATGAGCATAATTAATTGTTCTGGAATTCTCATTCTTTTTCATGATATCCATAGCTTGTTATGATCCACACAGTCTAATGCCTTTGCATGATCAATAAAACACAAGTAAGGCTAGGTGAATGAGCGTTTCCAGTGATTCATCAGCTTGTTGAAACATTGTAATTGAAATTGAGTCAATTGTTGGAGCCCTGTTTTTCAGTAATGCCTTCAGTTATAGCTTGGAATCCTTCCTTCATTACTACCAGTTCTTGATCTTGTCCTATCTCTTGAAATGGTTGAGCATCAGTGAGTTCTTTTTGTTACAGTGACTGTGTAACCTTCCACCATCTTTTGATGTTTCCTGCATAGTTCAGTGTTTCCCCCATAGAATCCTTCAATAGGAGAGTGCAGGGTTTGATTTTTCCTTCAATTTGTTCTTTGAGAAATGCAGAGCATGTTCTTCTCTTTTGGTTTCCTAACCTGAGGTCTTTGCACTTCTCATTATAATACTTAATTAGTTGTCTTCAACGGCCCTTTTGAGCTTTTCTGTTCAGCTTTTACTTCACTCCTTCCATTTGCTTTTGCTATGGAAGAGCAAGCTTCATCGCCTCCGTTGATATTCACTTTGGTTTTCATTTCTTTCTTGCCTTTTTAATGACCTTTGCTTTCTTCATATATGATGTTCTTAATGTCATCCTACAGCTGATAAGGTCTTCTGTCATTACCGTTCAGAGCATCTCCATCTTTTCTTGAGATGTTTTCGAAATTCAGGAGGGATACACTCAAAAAGTCCTATTTTGCTTTGTTTTCATTATGGACTTGTTTTCATTTTCGTCCATTTCAACCTGAACTTCCAAACTCAGAACTCACTGCCACGAAGTTAATTCTGACTCCTAGCAACCCTATAGGGCAGGGTAGAACTGCCTCTGTGGGGTTTCAAGTCTGTAACTTTATACAGGAGCAGAAGCCTTTCTTTCTCTTTTGGAGTGGCTAGTGGTTTTGAACTGCTGACCTTGCAGTTAGCAGCCCAGTGTATAACCATCCTGCCACAAGGGCTCGTCTCAAACTCAACTTACATAGGAGCGATTGATTGTCTGTTCCATGGGCACCCGTGGCCTCATTTTGAGCTGTTCCACAGTTCCCTTCTTGTTCCTGCTGCCCTTCTAGACTGGAAGCGAGGCCCAGATCCTGGGGTCCTGCTTCCTCCCCAGCTCAAAGAGTCGCCAGCCCCCTTTCAGGACACTGGCTGCCAATGGCCTGGTCTTTCACTGTGGGTACCCAGAGCCCATAAAGCAGCCCTCCTTCCCCACCAGGCCCCCTCCAACCCCACCCTCTCCATTCTGCCCAGAACCTTGCCTCAGGGAGATAGCAACACCCCTCACCTCCCTAGCAATGAACTACTGTATGAGCAACATGGGCTACCTTTCTTTGTTGTAACAGGGGTCATCGGTCTGCGACCCTGTCTGGGACCTTGGTGTGAGTGACTGCTAGACTTACATCATCAATGCACATCATAGTGTAGTAGATTTTTACTACTGTTGTAAATGCACAGTGATGCATAATGAGTTGGTCAACAAGTAAGGAGTCGCGTAATCAAACCCACCAGCCGCTCTGTGGGAGAGAGGAAGCTGTCTGTTCCCACCCAGGTTTACAGTCAGAAAACCTCAGATAGTGTTCCTCTGCGTCAGAATGGACTCGATGGCAGTGTTTTGTCACCCCCACCCCCCATCAGGTGTAAGATACCTGCTCTTTTAATATATTTATTGTAAGTTCACTGATTTTCAGATTTTCTTTAGTAAAATCCTTATTATATGTGTTTCAGCGTTGGAATGCCTACTATATATCAGACACTTGTAGTATATAAAAGTTTGTACTTTGGTAGATTACCCCTACTTATGCGTAGGAACCTGAGATTGCTAGAGAATTTATAACGTATATGGTTCCGTTCTGCTATTTTCAACCATTTCAATGCACAGTGGTTAAGTGCTCAGCTGCCAACCACAGGGTGAGGAGTTTGAAACCACCAGCCACTCCATGGGAGAACAATGTACTGTACTAGTTTGCTTCCAGGTTTACAGATTTATGGTTTGTCCTATAGGGTCCCTATGAGTTGAAATGGACGCAGTAGCACACATTTTTAATTAAAGCAATGAGCAGTAGGATAAAGCATATTGTTTGAGAAGGGAGGAGTCTCCCTCTTGGCTTTGTAAGTATTTAGTTGCTAATTAGGCTGAGTATGAGAGTCACACACTTTGAAGCAGTGCTAAGAGACACATTTTTTGGGGGGAGTTTCAGAAATTAACTTTGGGTGAAGGGTGCCCTCTAGTGAACGTATTCACTGAAAGCTGGGTCGCTTCTTGCCTCTTCAGTGTTTGTGAATTGAAGACAGAAAAAGAAGATGCCTGTAGTTTTCAAGGAAGTAGGAGACAGAAAATACACTAAATAATTTTAAAAACAAGTTTAATGCTTCATAGAAATATATAAAAGATAGTCCTTTACATGAGAAGACTTCAAAAAGTTCATGGAAAACTTTGGAAAGTTCCCTTATAGACTGTATAGTACATATGGGGGTAATTAAAAAACAAACATTGTCAAAACATCATCAAAACCTTTATTAAACAAAAATATTAAACTAGGAACTTACTGTTTCCTGACATCCCCTCCATGTAGGGCTCTGAAGTTGATATTTTCATCTCTCTAACCCAGCGGTTCTCCACCTTCCTCAGGCCGCCACCCTTTTATACAGTTCCTCATGTGGTGGTGACCCACCCCCCCAACCATAAAACTATTTTCGTTGCTAATTTCCTAACTGTAATTTTGCTACTGTTATGAATCGGGCGACCCCTGTGAAAGGGTTGTTCAAACCCTAAAGGGGTCGTGACCACAGGTTGAGAACCGCTACTCTAACCCTTCCCAAAGAATTCTGCACCCTTCAATTTATGCCATGTCAAACCAGGAGTTCTGACATCCTCAAGGGACTCAATCATGTTCCTTTTAACGGTTCACTGAGTTCGGGGGAACACAAAAGCAGTCTAAAAGGCCAAAGCAGGTCTGCCATGTGGATCGGGTAAGGTTTCCAATGGAATGCCATCTGGAAGCCCTTGCCGCCTTCTCAGGATGAGCAGATGCACTGTCAGAATGGGCAAAAACTTTTTTCCCCCTTTGCTGCAACTGGCCTGGCCTTTTCTCACCAGTGCAGGTTTCAATTTTCTTCACACTTCTTCCTAATAAGCCTCCGTGATAGTCCCGGCCCCTCAAGAAAGTCTATTAAGATTACTGCTACCCATTTGGAATGAAAAAAACAACAACAACCCAACCCCGCATATCATCTTCTGATCTGGTCTGTGTCTTGAAATGAACTGGCCAAGCAGAACCCCCTCAGGCTGTCTTGCGTGGCCTGGTTTTTGAGGTGCCCTAACAAGAGTAAGACAATATATTACTGAGGAAGCTAGTCTGCAACCATGCGTTGATCTCAGACCTGTTGAAACATGTTTTGTTGGGACTGACCTTATGGTAGTATTTTTTATTTGCCTTCATATGATAGGACAGCATAGACTGTCAGATATTAAAGCTGGATTCAGAAAATGACATGAATGAGGGAGATTATTGCTGGTACCAGAGGATCTTGGCTGAAAGCAGAGAATACTAGAAAGATGTTTACATAGGTTTAATTGACTCTGCCAAGGCATTTGACTGCGTGGATCACAGTCACTTATGGGAGCATTGTGAAGAGGAACCTGTCCGTAGACCAAAAGACAGTCAGTCAGTCAAACAAAACATGGGGTTACTGTGTGGCTTACAGTCAGGAGAAGTGTGTGTCGGGTTGTAAATTTTCACCATCTTTGTTCAGTCTGTGTGCTGAGCAATCAGTCTGAGAAACTGGACTGTACGAAGAATCATGCAGCATGAGGATCGGAGGAAGACCAACGGCCTTTGATGCTGAAAGTGCAGAGGACTTGAAGTACTCTTTGACGAAGCTCAAAGACTCTAGCCTTCAGTATGGTTTACACCTGAACATAAAGAAAACACAAATCCTTACTACTGAACCAACAGACAGTATTATGATGAACAGAAAAGATTCAAGTGGTCACGGATTTCATTTTGTGTGGATCCATAATCAACATCCGTGGATGTAGCAGTTAAGAAATCAAGCGACATATTACATCGGGCAAATCTATTGCAAAATAATCCTTTAACGTGTTAAAAATCAGATGTCATCTTGAGGACTATGATGCACCTGACCAGTATCATCGCACTTTTACTTATTTTAGGTTTTCTCTTTCTCTCAACAGTTTTGTTGGCCTACAACTCACATATCATACGATTCAATAGTTCAGTCATATGAAGAAGCACTGTACAATCATCACACAATCATTTTTAGAGCATTTTCTTCTTTCTTATACTCATCGTTATTAGCTTCTCATTTCCCCTAATCTCCCCTGCCCTACCCTCAAGAAACTATTAATCCAGTTATTGTCTCTATAGACTTACCTATCCTGAATGGTATTGTTAATTGCTTCACATGCATGGGAAAGCTGGAAACTGAATCAGGAAGACCACAGGAAATGTGATGGCTTTGAGTTATGTTGTCTGCAAAGGCTATTCATATGTAATGAACTGTGAAAACAATGAACACCTCCATATCGGAAGAACAACTAGAAGTCTCCTTAGGAGTGAAGATGGCAAGCTGATGTCTCGTATACTTAGGACATGATATCAGGGAGAAGCAGTCCCTGGAGGATCAGTGAACAAGAGGAAACCTCGCAATGACATGGATTGATACAGCAGTTGCCACAACGGCTCAAACATAGCCACAGTGCTGAGGTCAGCTGGGATGGAGCAGGGCTTTCCTCTGTTGAACATATATTGCGCATAGGGTCTCTAGGAGCTGGCAGTTACATTGGGCTGCTTACCACAAGGTCAGTGGTAAAGCCACCAGCGGTTCAGTGGAAGAAAGTGGAGACTTCTATTCCCGTGGAGGTTTAGTCTCAGGAACCTACAGCGGCAGTTTTACTCTGCCCTCTGGGGTCCCTCTGAGTCCGAATTGTCTTGAAGGCAGTGAGTTTGGTTTTGGCTTTATATGTCATAAGATTGGAGACATTTAAAATAATTGGATACATTACTCAACATAGAATTGTCCAGAAGGAACTGTCTGAAGTGACATTTGAAAGCAGTATAAGATTAAGCTTCAGGCATATGGAGGAAGAAGAATATTTTGGGGGAGGGAAAAGAAGTTAAGGACAGTTTGCAAAAGGCTTGGTGCTAAATGCAAGGTTGAGAGGGTGGAGGGAATGAAGAAGTGAAATTATCCTGGAAAAAAGTTTAAAATTGAATATAATTTAAAATATGCTGTGTACATTTATAAATTGTGTGGGTGGTTGACTTGGGGTCTCCAGTGCAGGTGCTGTTAGATAGTGGGTTCTGCTCTCCATCTGCTGGCCACCTCAGGTGTGAACTGGGCTGGGCCGTCTGGTGGCTCACTCACCACTCCCATAGTTGGCAGGTGATGTCTCTGTCAGTTGGGAGTGTCTTGAGGTGGCCTTTCCTGAAGACCAAGTTCAGGGTAATCAGTCGTCTTATGTGACAGAGTGACTGTTTAAAGACGTCCTAGTGGAAGTCGTGTGGTAGCATGTCCTTCATATTCTATTGGTCAGAGTAGTCACAAGCCTGTGCAGATCCAATGGGAGGGGGGTGGACTCTGCCTTCCAGTATGATTTAGAGACTAATTGTGTTCCGTATTAAGCTGTGTTTGTATGCATCTGTTTCCAGCGCTTGAATTTAAATGTCTGTGGCAAATGGTTGTTGCTTACAGAATATTTGTGGGAAAGAATTCTTCTTTTTCTTTGGGGGTAATGCCTTGCTTTGGAGTGATGTCATTTCTTATTTGACCCTGGATTCAGAGCACCAAGGGGACGGTTTGTTATTCGTGTTGGTTCTATTTGATTAAATGGTCCGAAGGATGATAAAGGTAACGGATGGATCTTTTGCTAAGTAACTCTAGTTACGTCCAAGATTGAGTGGCTACTTTGAGCAAGCCTATGATTTTTTAATCTAGAAGGATAATGTCTTTCCTATGGGTTGTGTAGATGAATGTGAAAGAAAATAATTCCAAGTCATCTGATTTTAATTAAAAAGTTTTTTTTCCAAATGGTAACTAATTTGCTATCTTTGACTCGTATTCCGTACATCTCTTTTAAAATTGAGGCTGTTGGCTCCTGTAAAGATTTTTTGCCTTGGAAACCCTAGGGGACAGGTCTGTTCTGCTTTATAAGACCAGAGTCGGAATTGACTAGATGGCAGTGAATTTGGTGTATCTGAAGACTACGGCGAGAGAGAGAAGTCCTATTTCTGACTATCTGTAGGGTTTCAAGTGAGTTATAAATTGAGATATGAAGAGATTGCCCCACTGAGGGGCTACATTGAAAATGTCCATAGCCAAGGGTACAAAAGCGTACCAGAAACAGAGTAGCCACTCAGGTAGGAGCAGATGCAGCATATATGTGCTGATCCCGGAGGTGGATCGATGCAGTGGCTGCAGCAATGGGTATGAACATAACAACGTGAGGACAGTGCAGAGCTGGGCAGTGTTTTGCTCTGTTGTATATGGAACCGACTCAGTGGCACTCAACAACAATGACAAGAACAACAATAGTACCAATCGATTCTCTTTCTTAAGAGCATCAATGGCATAAATACTATACACTGGTTGGCATAGAGCTTAGTATGATCACGTAATTATCAGCACATATTAATTGATTGAGTCATTATTCGTAATTCCTGATCATACTGAGCCATCTTACTTTGGCATTAGAGTAAATGCTCTATCCTGAATGTGCATGGGTAGGTAGGAAGGCATGTCGTATGTTATATATGTACAACTGGCCCAAGCCATGGTATTTTCAGTCGTCTCATATGCATGTGAAAGTGGGACTGTCAGTAAGGAAGACCACAAACGAATGGATGCATTTGAATTACGGTTTGTAAAGAATATTGAAAGTATTGCCAGAAGAACAAACAAATCAGTTTCAAAAGAAGTACAGCTAGAATGCTCCTTACAAGCAAGGATGGCAAGAATGTACTTAGGACATGTTATTGGGAGAGACGAGTCCCTGGTAGAGAATCAGTGAAAAAGATGAAAACCCTCTAGAACAGTGGTTCTCAACCTGTGGGTCATGACCCCTCTGGAGGTCAAACGACCCTTTCACAGGGGTCGCCTGATTTATAACAATAGCAAAATTACAGTTATGAAGGTGCAACAAAGATAATTTTATGGTTGTGGGGGGTCACCATAACATGAGGAACTGTATTAAAGCATTAGGAAGGCTGAGAACCACTGCTCTAGAAGATGTATTGACAGTAGTGGATGTAACAATGGGCACAAGTGTAACAACTGTGATGATGGTGCAGCACGGGGCCGTGTTGCCTTTTGTTGCACCTAGTGTCGCCATGGGAACAACTCCATGTCACCTAACAAAAACAACGTATGAGGGGCACATGGGCATTATCTGGTCAAAATAGGGTCTCACTAGATCTCAAAAGCTGTTTTGCTATGTTATTGCTCTGCTGTACTTTAAGGCTTAACATGTCCCATTTGCTTCTGTTTAAGGACATTTTTCATATCTTGGCTTTAGATCAGGTTGTCAAATGATTGGATCAGTTTTCTAAATGTATCAAACTAATGGACTTACCAAAAACCTGGGTTTTAAAAAACTATTTTAGGTAGATTGCAAGCAATTTGTATTGGATAGGATACTTTGTAGCTTTTGAAAAATATTAATAATTTTTCATTACTTTAAATGTTCTTTGAGCAGCACTTAAGGGAATATTTAATTTGTTAAAAGCTGATAATTATGGGCTAATTAACTTAAAAATATATTTTTGTTCAGAAAAATATCTCTTTATAATCAGTATTCAAAATTTTAATAATATTAACATTGGTTCCTAGAATCCCAAAAGCATTAAGTAAAAATAAATTTATGAAGAATTGTTATAAGCAGTTTGGTTCATAAGAGAGATCCAAATTTGGTAGTTGCTAAACATAAGCAAACATTAAGACTGAGGTACTAGAATTTAAGCTCATATAGGTCATTTGAATTGGTGAAAGGATAGTAAGAATGCTTATAGACTGGGAGAATAAAGAATGCTCAAAATGGTGCAAAAGCATTTTAGGAAGTATTGGAGACATGAAATTCAAGCTGCTATGTGCTTTGTGAAAGTGGCAAGAAAAACTGTCGTTAATGTTAGAAAAGGAATTAGAAAATAAGTACCAGGGCGCTCGTTCTTAAATGGGAAAATAAGTTGTTATGTAAAATTTCACCAAAAACACAATAAAATATTATCTTAAAAAATCATTTTATTGGGGCTCATACAACTCATCACAATCCATATATACATCAATTGTGTAAAGCACACTTACACATTCGTTGCCCTCATCATTCTCAAAATTTGCTTTCCATTTGGGTTCTTGGAATCAGCTCCTCATTTTCTTTTTTCCCCCCCTCCTCCCTCCCCGTTCCCCTCTCCCTCATGAACCCTTAATAATTTATAAATTATTATTTTATCGTACACTGCTCGGCGTTTCCCTTCACCCACTTTTCTGTTGCCCATTCCCCAGGGAGGAGGTTATATGTAGATCCTTGTGATCGGTTTAAAATATTATCTTTTAAATGAAATCACTTAAGTTCCTCAGTTAAGACATCTGATTTGATGGCTCAATTTCAGTGAGCCAATTTTAAAATTAAAATCGTTTTGTATTTTTATCTTATTACCACTAGATGGAGCCCTATACACACATTTTAAGAAGGCATGCCAGAAGGAGCCCTGTGCGCGCCTTAGGCCTGACATTCCACATGAAAACTAATATTTTAACGTTTTTACTTTGGTGTAGAAGATTAGATATAATGAAAATAGAAAATTTATGTATTTGTTCTTAATCTTCATTCTTGCTATTTCTATCATATATATGTAGGTATGTATTTATAGGAGCTTGTCCAGTAGACATAAACATTTGAAGGATCTTTTGGGAGAAAAAAGTTTTTTGCTCTAAAGTTGAGGACAGTATTTTGTCTAATTATTGGATGGATACAACTATTTTGTCTAATGTATTGGATGGATACAACTGTTAACTCATTTAGGGCTCATGTAGTGCAGAGCGACATTTTCTTCCCTGCACATAGAATTTTAAAGAATAATGATTATCATACAAAGACAAAAAAGAAAAACAGATTCTTCGGAGTCCTTTTAGCTGAGATCAGATGAGCAAAGGGATCTGTTTTTTGTTTCGTATTTTGCTGCATTTGTAATTTAATGTCGATAGTTCCCGTCAAATCGATTCTGACTCTTGATGACTCCACATGACTTAATGCTGCTTAACAACTAGCTGCGCTTCAGTTCTCACCCCTCGCCCATCATTGCGTGATTTCTCCTGATGGACGCAGCAGTGCACACCAGGGATTCCTCCGTGAGGCAGTATCAATTGTTGGTCTTCAAAGGTCATCCAGTGGGTTGCTCGCCCTGGAACTTCCTCTCTACATTTCATGCTACTTAGTCACTGTGTTAGTCTGGGTACATTAGAGAAACAAATCCACAGAAACCCATATGTAAAAGAGAGAGTTTTATTTATTTATTTTTTTTTTGGTTACCGAGTGGTTTCCCATGTAATTTTTATTGCCACACGTATCTTCCGGCCTAATTCTCTTTATTTCTATCAAGTCCATTATAATGTCGCCTCTTTCATTTTTTATTTTATTTAATTTATTTTATTTTATTTTTTACAGTTTTTTTCTCAATTTTTTTTTGGTCTTTTTTTATTTTATTTTTTAACATTTTATTAGGGGCTCATACAACTGTTATCCCAATCCATACACACATCAATTGTGTAAAGCGCATTTGTACATCG
>NW_022103968.1:35230406-35268586 GCF_000313985.2 Echinops telfairi | reverse complement strand
TGGCTTCTCCTCAGGGATGTCTTGCAGGAAGTGAGCCTTGCCAGCCGAAGCAGGGAACTGGCTAAGGCAGCTGCACCCTGGTCTGACCATCAGAAAGCAAGAGACCCAAGAACTCAAAAGGCGAGGCTCACCGAGCCATTTATCTCTCCGCTCTTCAATGAACTCCACATGTGTTTATCGGCCAGGTTGGCACAATAAACCTTAACTCTCTCAGTCACCATTGCTGCTTGGTGAGTCTATTGATCATACTGGGTCTGAGCACTGGCTTTGGGGCCAGCTAGCCCATGGTTTAAATACTGGCTCTACTGCTGGTACTGCTTACTGCTACAGGAACCCTGGTGACATAGTGGTTAAGTGCTCAGTTGCTTGTGAAAGGGCCATGGTTTGAACCACCAGCTACTCGGTGGGAGCAAAAGATCACAGCCTAGGAATCCCTCTGGGAGGCTCAGTGCTGGCCTGTCGAGTTGCTGGCTATGACTCGGCATCAACTCCGTGGCAACGACTTGGGTTTGGGGTTTGGGCTATCCCATTTGGGGACAATGTCTTAATTTTCTCAGATGACATCTATAAAGATGACAAGGGGACCTCCATCATAAAGCTGTGGTGAACATTTAATGAGATAGTGAATGAAAAACACATAGTGTACAGTAAGTGCTCAGATGTTTGTTAGGGTATTTTTATTATCACCATCATTTAAGCACCGGTGACAGACCCGACTGGCTTCTCTCCTGGACCCAGTTAGTCTCCGGTGGGAATTGTCGACAAGTAGTGTACATCTGTCTACTCTCCACATCCTTCTGCTTCCACCATCTCTCCAGATGATTTCTGTGCTTAAACATAGACCTCTTCCGGGAAAAGGAGGGTAACTCCTATACCCATCTGCGTCAACAGTTTCCTGGGGTAAGAGTTGATTTTGCTTCAAGTTTTCGTGTGCTTATCTGCCTGGTCTGCCTTTCTCTATTTACTCAGATCTGTGTTACTGGCTCTAACTAGCAAATCTCTAGACTACTTACTTTGAATAGTACATTTCTTCAGAATGGGTAAAGGATGAAATCAAGTAGATGCAGTGACTAATTCCATTTTGAGTGTTGCAGCTATTAAAATGTGAGCGTCAAAACTAAAAACAAACAAACAACCCTCCCCCCAGCTTTTGAGGGTCCTTCCCAAAGTCCATATTCTGCCATTTGAGGGATTTTTGGACTCTGGCCCTTGCCTGACCCTTCAGAACTTTTTTCCGCCCAGCACTTTTTCAATTGCAATTTATCCCTGTGGTGTAGAACTTTTCTGCACCTTGACTTCATTATTTCTGCGAACTTCTGCTTAGAGTGACCTTGATAAGGATTGTGGGTGACAGGTGATTGGGATTTAGTTTGTATTCCTTTCTGGACCAGTAAATGGTTATCAAGGGTCAGGAGACCGTAGTTTAGGACATAATCTTTCTCATTTGCAGTACTAATTCTTTGAAATTACCTTTATTTTTTAAATTGGGACTAAAGATTCTATTTTAATAGGAGAAGGCAAGGTATGTAAGTAGTTCACCTGCTTCAGGCTTTGGGTTCTGCCAATGGAGGATGGGTCCAGTGACACTCTCGTCTTGTTTCCCCATCCTATTCCATCAGCAGCAAAAGGGGAGTCCCGCAAAATGCTCCAGTAGATGCATTCAGGGCCCTGGGTTACTCTAACACAGGTCGGTTTGTTTACGGCTCTGGTTTCTTCCTTTTTCCCATTACTATCAAGTCGGTTCCCATTCACACCGGCAGAGTGGAACTGCCCCTATGGGTTTCCGAGGCTGCAAATCTTTACAGGCCTTGAGAACCCCACCTTTCTCCTGTGGAACGTCTGGTGGGTTCAAACTCCGGACCTTATAGCTTAATAATTGAGGACAAGAATGAAGAAAATCTTTTAAAACTGATTATGGTGATGCTTGTTACTGTTCTTGGTGTAATTGAACTATTGAATTGCGTGATATGAGAATTATGTGCCAATAAAACTCTTGGGATAAAAGCATTTGGTCTATGTAGGTAAATATATATTTAGTATAAATGTGGGCCACATAAATAATAATACAAAGTATACTACGATTACATGTCAGAATGCACATAAATGACTAGAAGTTGACATGTCCTTCTGATAAAGAGGTTACTTGTCATGAAAATGGCTGGGATAGGCCTTTTGGAGGGAAATGGAACTTGAACTAAGCCTCAAAGAAACAGCAGCTGGAGGAGGACAGTTGGGGGTGGGCGTGGGGACAGCGACACTACCAAGTTCAGCAATTGGCTTGAACTCACAGAATTCAACATAGCTGTTAATACTCATGGTTACTGTTTATTGCAGCCAAGGGATACAGATGAAAAGGATGCAGAAAAGTACATCGCACAGGTTCCAAGAGCCTTCCAGGCACGAGTTTCCAGTAGTCTTCTCCCAGTGGAATGGTAGAGGCAGTAGTTAGTTCTTCCGTAAGAGTGTGTGGCACTGGAGATCCCCTTGCAGAGGGGTCTCGGGGAGGAGATGAGCCAGTCAGGGTGCGATGTAACAATGATGAGAAATACAACTTTCCTCTAGTTCCTAAAGGTTTCCTCCCTGCTCCCACTACCATGACTCGAATTCTATCTTGCAAGACTGGCTAGACCAGAGGAGGTACACTGGTACAGATAGGAACTGAAAATACAGGGAATCCAGGATGGATGAGCCCTATAGGACCAGTGGTGTGAGTGGCGAAACAGGGAGGGTAAAGGGAGAATGGGTAGGAAAGAGGGAACCGATTACATGGAACTGTGTGTGACCTCCTCCCTGGGGGACAGACAACCGAAAAGTGGATGAAGGGAGACGTCGGACAGGGCAAGATATGACAAAATACCCATTTATAAACTATCAAGGGCTCAGGCGGGAGGGGGGAGGGGAAAATGAGGACCTAATGTTGGGGGTTTAAATGGAGAGAAAATGTTTTGAGAAACGATGTACAAATGCGCTTTACACAATTGATGTGTGTATGGATTGGGATAACAGTTGTATGAGCCCCTAATAAAATGTAAAAAAATAATAATAATAAATAAAATTAAAAAAAAGAGTGTGTGGTAGCGTGCAGGAAGCATTGCACATGGGGGGGGGGTGGTTGTTTCTGGGCCTTGCTGGCCAGAACTTTAGCAAATTAAGGACGTTTTCACCATGAATTCTAGTCAAGGAGATACTGTCGACCATGATCTGCTCCTAAGGTTTAATTAAGATACCATCTGTTGCAAAGATTGGGTTTAATAAAGAATACATGGGGGTGAACTGGGAGGTTAATTTTATTGTCCTTTTATTATGTACTTCCAGGTCTGTGTATGATGACCAGCCAAATGCACACATGAGGTTTATGGAGAAGTTGGAGGCCTGTATTCGTAATCATGACAAGGAAATTGAGAAGATGTGCAATTTTCATCATCAAGGTTTTGTCGATGCCATCACGGAGCTACTTAAAGTCAGGACTGATGCAGAGAAACTGAAGGTAGGCCGCATGGCAGGACGCCTTACCTGACTGAAGCATCGGTTTGTACTGCATTTGTACAAACGTGTGCACCTTATTCAGGGCACTGCTTGCAAGGACGGAGTCTGGGTGTGTCTTTGGGCGTGCCTGTGAGGCTCTCTTAGCACAGTTGTTATCCTAATGTAACTACAGTCTCTTTTTCTCCTAAAGCAGCTGCTGAACAGGAGCTCTTTCTGTGTAGGAAAATGAGCTTAATAAAAAAATGCTTACAGTCAAAGGCTCTTTTTGCAGATTTAGATTTTTTTTTTAATGGCAATCTAATATGGATAAAATGCTATACTCAAAATATTTAAACACATTATAAAAGACTGTGTTCCCAAAACGACCGAAAGTATTGGAACTTTGTTTTCAGATGAATAGCAATGTACAATCTTGTTTTAAAAAATTGGCTTGCATTTCCTGCCTGACAGCAAATGCAATTATTTGTTAAATGAGAGCTGGATTTGTACCGTTACAATGGAAAATATTTAATTATAAGAATTGCCCTGTTTATCATTCTTTACATCTGGTGAGCTTAGCCAGCAGAATGGCCTGGTCCCCAAAGGTTGTGTAGAAAACCATAACATAAAGGATATTCAGATAACAAGGGACCAAATACAGCATCAATGAGGTCACTGAGCATCTTTGTTCCAAAATTAATGAGATTTTTAATAAAGCAGAATGAGCTTCCTTACTATGATGACCTAATGAGTCACTTAGTATGTGGGAAAATGTGAGGTTGAGCTCTGCCTGCACCTGCAGCATGAGCATGTGGCTGTGGCTCGGCGTTTCTGTGTTTGATGTTAATCAGCCACCCAGTGTTTGCATTCAGCAAAGTATGAATGTTTAATTACCAGAAAATGCAATCACCATTTCCTACAGACAATGAATGGCACATAGACCTCATTGAAACGTATCAAAAAGGGACCAGTGGTCAATTGGGTCAGTGATTTGAATTGTTTGACAGACTTAGAGAAGCAAGGAAAGTTCAAAAATCCTGAGTAAATTTGAGAAGTTTGCCACAGAATCTGTTAAAAAGAACTGTCATAAGTAATTGAAGTTAACAAAAGCCCCTTTCAATCAAAAGTTCAAGTTCAAGCTGTAGAGTTAATTTGGATTTGCATTCCTTTGTTCCAAGTTTCTCATGAAGCATGGTCTGATTACAAGGGTGAGCGGTTACATCAGGGCAGTTTTATGCATATTTGTCTAACTAAGGTGAAATTATTTTTAAGGTGCAAGTTACTGATACCAACCGAAGGTTTCAAGATGCTGGGAAAGAGGTGAGAAAATGATAAAGTTTGTGTGTGCGTGTGTACTTAACAGAATGCAACTGAACCGTTCGTTTCAAACTGTGAACATTTCTTTTCCAAGGTGGTAGTGCAAACAGAAGATATTATTCGCTGTAGAATTCAGCAGAGGAATATTACAACAGTAGTAGAAAAATTGCAATTATGCCTTCCAGGTGAGTTAAACTTTAATCTGCTTGACTTGGTGGAATTTAAGGATAGCATATTGTCATCCGTTATTATGGAAATTTCATATTCTTGGGTATCCTTATCTTCCTTCTTCAATCCTTCTGCCCCCCCACCCTGGAATTTTCATAGTTCTGCGTGTCAAGCCCCTGTTAGATCATCTGTTCTGTCAGTCTTCTAGAACAGCTTCTACCTTTTGATTCACCTCTGCCCGGTGACCCGTCTGTCTCTGCTCTGGTTCCATCTTATCTCCCCTCCCCCACTCCTCCTGCTTTTCCCCCCTCTTGGAATACTTAGCCACGAGGATGAGTGTCTTTTATTACGTGTCTTGCCATTGTCTAATGCCGTTGCTTTCTGTTTGTCGCTGAAGCATTATTTTGCTTTCCTTGTAATTTCATTTTGTCGGTAAGGTAAGGAAACATCACAGAGTGTCTGTCTGTCTGTCTTCCGCTCCTCTTCTTGCCTTTCCTCCTGTATCTGGAAAGACCGACTAGAATTTTGAGGTTCTGGTCTCTCTGTTAGGGCTCAGATGTTACTGGGACATCAAATAGATCCTGAAGAAACTAACCAGGAATTTCTTTACCTGGATTTAATATTCTTTAAGTTGGATACATCCTGTTCAAATAAGAGGAACCAGGTAGATGTCATTTTTTTATTAATTATAGTAAGCTCAGTCCACCTCAGTGCCCCACATATTCCCTTATTTTATTGTTTTAAGTAGGAGGTTAAAACTCCATATCTGGGAGAATGGAATGAGATGCTTTGTATAATATTTGTGTGAATTTAGTTGACCATACAAATTATGTCAAAATGATCAGCAGTGTAATTTTACTAGCCGCTTAAAAAAATACTACATTATTGTTTTTGACTTGTAAGAATAGCTTTTCATTATCTGAGCTTGTACCCAGTTTAATATCTGACCAACCACGGCTATTTGTACATTCTAAAACCAAACTCACTGCCATCAAGTTGATGCCAACTCATAGCCGCTCTATAGGGCAGAGTAGAACTGCCTCTGTGGGTTTCCGAGACTAATTCTTGATGGGAGTTATTGGAGGGAGCAGCAGGTGGTTTCGAACTGCCGACCTAGCAGTTAGCAGTTCAATGCATAACCACTAAGGCCCCAGGTCTGCTATTTGCCTTGAGTAAGTAAGTAAAATGTCTGCTTATTCTATTAGGTTTCAGTGTTGAGATACCTACCCACATCCATAGAATGACGCTTAATCAGAAACATGGTAGTAGTCACAAAGATAGCCTCTAAGTTGGAAAGCTTCCCGCCTGGTGTGGTAATAAGCCTGAACAATTACGTAGGGATGGAATGAAAATGCTGAATTCCGTACGTTCCCTGGTGGGCCATTTAAAACAGAGGAATGAAAGGAAGTAGAGGTTGCTTTTTGTTAGCGCTGCTTGTTTCCAGCCTGAGCAGACGCTCTGAGGTCATGTGAACATTGTGTGCCAAATAGCCATGGCCAGAACTACGTCCTTTTTGCTCGCTCCTTGTACCCAAGTGACCATTCTGAACCAGACTCTTGTTTCAGGCTTTGTGGTGGGGTGGAAAATGTAAGGTTGAAATGGCTCTAAAGAATCCTACAACCTACCTAGTGTGAATAAAAGATAAGTTAACCAGCCTACAATTGCCGAATTCTGCGCTGGCTTAGGAAGACTGTGAGGGGGATGTAAGAATATTCTTATAGAATAGAGATAAGAACATACATAGATATAGGAACACTTCTTATAGAAATGGTGTGTTTTACTAGTGCATTCATTTTACATGACTGTTTTTGAGGAGGCATTTTTACATGAAAATAATTATGACAGGTGTGAAGTTTACATGCACTGTGGAGGTAAAGCCAGGAGACTTTAAAAATATTTTCTGCATCTAAAACAAAGAACCCCAAGCCCATTGCATCAAGTTGACTCCAACTCTTAGTGACCCTGTATAGGATTTCCAAGGCTGTAAGTCTTTATGAGAGCAACTAGGCTCAACTTCCTACTGAGAAGCAGCTGGTAGGTTTGAACCCCTGATCTTGTAGTTAGATGGTCTATTGCTTACCCAACAGTGCCACTGGGGCTCCTTTTGCTCCAAGTTTTATGTTCACCCTAAAGCTTTGGCTGCAAGTGTGAGAAAAGTTGCATTGTGATAACCAAATCCAAACTCACTGCCATCAAGTCAATTCCCACTCATAGGGAGCCCTAATGAGGTAGCCTTCTGCTACCAGCCATGAGGTCAACAGTTTGAAACCACCGGCTGCTCCGAGAAAGAAAGATGAGGCATTGTACTTCTGCAAAGAGTTACAGTCTTGGAAACCCATAGGGACAGTTCTACCCTGTCCTGTAGGATCACTATGATACATTGCAATATAGGGGTTACATTAGAGATAATAATATGGCCCTGTGAAGTTTCTTTCGTTTCCAGACATGTAGACACCTGTTGTAACTGTTAAAGACCTGGGGAGTCGCAGCGATGACTGTACAAAAGCCAGGGAACATGTTTTCTCTGGTGTACGACAACATGAGCTGCTTAATCTGCCGATAAAATAATGTAGTCTTCACTTTATGATGGGAAAGTCTAAGGATCAGTGAATCTACAAGATTACATTAAATCCTTTTTGGTGTCAGTTTGTTATGTTGTTGTAACTTATACTTTTTAAATAATTACATTTCTGGATCTTTGATTAAAAGGTTAATAAAATGAATAAAGATGCTTTATCATATTTAGTTCATTGTAGTGCTTTTCATTATAATTCACACTCTGCTGTAAGCTTAAATGTTTTTTAAATGGTAGTAAAATATATATCTAGCAATACATTTGCCGTTTGGGCCATTTAAAAAATACATGATTCATGACATTACATTCGTCATGTTGTGCAACCAACAACACTATTAATTTTCATTACCTCAAACCAACTCAGAACTCTGTAGCAGAATCGCATCATCCCAACCCCCACAGCCTTCTTGTTGTTAAGTGCTGTTAAGTTGGTTCTAACTCATAGTGACACGTGTACAACAGAGCAAAACACCGCCTGGTCCTGAGCCATCCTTACAGTTGTGGGCATGTTGGAGCCCATTGTCGCAGCCAACTGTATCGCTCTATCTTGTCCAGGTGACCTTCTGGTTTACTAAGCATGATGTCTCCTGGTAAAACCACACTGGAGATGATGAGAACAGGCCCTGTGAGATCAGAACACAGGAGCTGGTTGCAGATTTTGACATTTTAAAAATATGTTTTGTCTTTCTGCATTTGCCTATTTTACATATTTCATGTAAATGGGATCCTGTAATAATACCCTTTTGCATCTGACTTCACTCAACGTAATGTTTGGAAGACTTCTTGCCTACCTCTGGTAACCACTAATAAATGTTGGTGTGTTTCCATTGGCCTTTTTCATGTAAGTGGGATTGCACAATATCTGTGCTTTTTGGCTGACCTGACATATTTCACTCATCATGTTTTCAAGGTTCACCCCAGTTGTAGTATGTATCCGAACTTCATTTCTCTTAATGGCAGAACAGTATTCCATTATATGGATATATCACATTTTCTCCATTCATCATTTGAAAGATGTGGGCCATTTGTCTTGGGCTGTTGTGAATACTGCTGCAATAAACATCAGTGTACACCTATTTTGTTGTAAACTTTTGAGATTTTCCTTTCCTATAAAATTTTGTGACTAGTGTTATTTTACTTGGTATATTTCATCAAACTCAATCTGCCTATCATTCAGCTGCTTCTGTCAACTAACTAAAGCCTGAACTCCCATTTCGACTGCAGGGACGAGGTGCTAGTAAGCTCTAGATATGTGACACTGTGCTACTGCATCAGTTATGACAGCTTCCATCCAGTGGATTCTGATTGATATGGATCGGCCATATACAAAAGTGCCCCAGGTTTCTGCTATACTGTTCAGTGTAGGTAGAAATTGGAAATTACAACCTAATTTCATTTACTTGAAATGCAATATTTATAATGTTAGTAAATTCTAATTAGTTCATAATATACACTTCTGTTTGATTTTCATGTCTCAAAATATTTTATTTCTGTTAGAAAGCTAAAATATGTCATATATTTTTTAATGCAGTGTTGGAAATGTACAGTAAGCTCAAAGAACAAATGAGTGCAAAAAGGTAAGTTGGTTTCTTTTATAATTGTTTTTAATAAAAAATCTTTTTTTTTTTTAATTGCTGAAAAGCAAAAACATACCAAAAAACTCACACCTTAATTGTCCAGGTGGCATACTTGCTTTTTAACACTTGAAAAAGTACTTTTTCCCAATGCAATGTGTCATTTGGTTTCTTGACTGGAAATTATCAAACAATATTACTGAAATCACATTTAAGTGGATAACATTTGGCTGGAGATAATTCTAAGCCAGTTGCAGCAGCAGCTAAATCGGTTGCTGCCAGAAATTCACGGTAGGTTCGGAAGAAGACATGTAATGGGGGCAGTCGTTGCTGCTGTGAGACGGATTCGGGCTGAAAGCAGAGACGGGCACTTCTTGTCTTCTCTCACTGGTTGGTTTCACCTTAAGTGCAAAGGAACAGAGCCGTTCTTGGAAGCAGCAACAGGTGCGTTTAAGGTGAAGTCCAGTTTCACTTACTGGGCTTTCTGACTCAGATCCTTCTGATGTGGCTTATGTAATATGTATGCTCTATACCTTGAGAAGACTAAAATCTAAAGTCCAGGTAGCCTATTGTATGGGGCCTAGGTCACCAAGGGCTGAAAAGAAATTCAGTTAAAAACGCATGATTGGTCCTAAGGAATACTCTAATATTGCAACTCAAGGTTTGAAAATTTTCTTCACTTCTTACAACTTGAGGAATGCTGAGTGGATTCTTCCCGTTAGGTCTTTGTACATTTCATTATAGGGCTTTGTCGTTTTTCAGCTGCCCTTCGAAGTCTCTTGTTCTGCTCTTTACTTCATCATTTCTTTCATTCACTTTAGCCACTTTACATTGGATAGTAAGATGTCGAGTCTCTTCTGACATTCATTTTGGCTTTTCTCTCTTTCCTGTCTTTTAAATGACTTCTTGCTTTCTACGAGTTTGATAGCCTTGATGTCATCCCAACTTATCTGGTGCTCTGTTATTAGAGTTCAGTGGGTCCAATATATTCTTCTTTTTTGAGATGGTCTCTGAATTCAGGAGGGGTGCCTTCAAAGTTGTATTTTGCATCTCATGGACTTGTTTTAATTTCCTTCAGCTGCAGCTTAAACTTGTTGATGAAGAATTGATGGCCTTTGACCTTGTTCTGATTGATGATATTGCCATTTTCCAATGGATCTTTCCAAAGATACAATTGATTTGTATCCATCCGGTGAGATCCAGTGTCTTATAGATAGTGTTTATGTTGTTGGAAAAAGGTGATTTGCAATAAGTGTCATAGGTCATGAAAAATTCTAACATGCGATCTCTGGCATTGTTTCTATCAAGCCCATATATTCCAGCTACTGATCCTTATTCTATATATTTCACCGTCTCATTCAGAAATCAGTAATTATCAATGTTTTTGATTGCATGTGATCAATTTCTGACCCACAGAGATTGGTAAGAATTTTTAATTTCTTCATCTTTACATCCGTGGTTGGTGTGTCAATGTGAATAATTGTTGTTGTGAGTGTATGGATATTATCTGATCATAGACAGTCTTGTACTTTAGGATAAATCTTGAAATGGTATTTTTGAGGATGAATTACAATGCTGTTTAGATTTAATTTGTCATTCTTGGCCTAGTAGACCATGGGATTATTCAATTAAAAATAGCCAAGCTCAGCCTAGGATATTGATCTTTATGCATTTAATTTCATTTTTGATACCTGCTAGTTTTCCTAGATTCCACACTCCGATTATTAATGAATATTTGTAGCTTTTTTTTTCTCATTTGGAGTCACGTCCCATCAGTAAATGAAAGCTTTACTGTATCTACATCAGCAAAGTCGTCTCCACTTTGAAGAGGCAGCTTTTCTTCAGTCGTATTTTGAGGGCTTTCTAACCTGAAGAGCTCATTGTCCAGTGTTACATTACATGATACTTGGGGAGAACAAGTGGCAAAATTTACTCTATGTCTGAGCATACTGGCTAAGAACCAATAGGTATCTTTAAATAGAATTTGAACTTAGTAGACAGTAATCTTTTAAACTTATTTATGTATTACCTTTTTAATTCTTTATAAATAATGTTCCCCATGAGTCTATCTGACTTCAGTGGAAATTCACAGAATACTATTTCATTAACTTTCAGAACTCCTTTTACTGTAAAAAACTAAATTGGTTTCTGTCAAATCTTTTCCAACTCAGGGCGATGTTGTTTATAGTGCCAACGAGTTGGTCCCTCCTCCTAGCAGCCCTCTGAACCACAGAGTGACATGCTGCCCAGGCTGGTGCCACCCCCACAGTTGTTCTTATCTCGGAGCCCATTGTTCCAGCCACTGTGTGGACCTGTCCATAGGGTTTTCAATGAAAGTGGTAACGGAAATCATCAGCCTTTCCTTTAAGGCAGCTGTAGGTGGATTTGAACCTCCTGTGTGTTGGTTAGTAGCTGGGCATGAAACCATTTGTACTACCCAGGGTTCCTTATAAATCCTCCAGCTACTTTCAAACAGATGTGTAGTGTTGTAGTGTTGGGTATTATTTGAAGGATGCTGACAATTTTGGAAATGCTCATTTTTGTTTTAAGCAATTATGGTATCCTTGCTATTAAGTGATTATGTTAATTATGGTCACCTGGGGGTGTACTGGGTAAGCATTAGACTGCTAACTGCAAGGTCAGCAGTTCAAACTCAGCAGACACTCAATAGGAGAAAGATGAGGCCAGCTGTTCTTGTAAAGAGTTATAGTCTTGTCTTGGAAATCCAAAGGAACCATTCTTCTTTGGCCTCTGCAGTCATTATGGGTTGGGGTAGTGGTTTTTTTTGTGTGTTTTGTTTTTTGGTTGGTCAGATTATATGCTTACTCTGTATTTCAATTTTAGAATGTCAATAATATTACATTATAGAATATTAATATTAATAATAGTAACTGCCAGGTACCTCATAAAAGCCTAAAGAACAAGTATGTACCTGAAAGCCTTTGCAGTTTCTCTATTGCACAGATGGTACTTTACTACTTACTGTGTACTTAGCTTGTCACATTCAGGGCTGTCGAGTTGACTTCAACTCATCATGACCCTGTAGGACAAGAGTAGAACTGCCCCCTAAAGAGTTTCCAAGACTAACTGTTTATGGGATTAGAAAGCCTCCTCTTTGTCCTGCGGGACAGCTGGTAGATTCAAAATGCTGACCTTGAGGTTAGCAGCTAAACTCGTAAGCCACTATACGCCACCAGGGCTCCAGAGCTTGCCACCCAGTGCCATATAAACAGTAGGCATTCCGTGAATATTTATTGAACTGAAAAAATGCTCTTCCAGTGCTTTTGTGCCCAGTTTTTGTGACACGTTTAGTGATTCTAATTCCCTTAAATAGTATTTTTTTTAAGTCCCTTGAAGCAAATTTTGCTAGAATTAAGTGTGTGCTATGTATTTTTGTTGTTGGTGGTCGAGGTGGTGATACATGTATGGGGGAAGTATTATGAAACCATACATCCCATAACTAAATATTATAACTCATATTTAAGGTTTGTGATTATGAGAATGCTTTTGATATTATAAGCTTAGATGACTTGAAATAAGTAAAACAGGAAATTAAATATGTTCATGTAATCCATGAATTTTCATCCTGCAATTTATGGTTTATAATTTTTGTTTATTAAATATAAGTAACTGCTAATTTTATTCATTTTTAACTATATGTCTTTTTGATGGGAGTGTTGAATTAATGAATTGTGTGAGCTTGTACAATTAATGTAATAAGAACTTTTAATGTCTTCTTAAACTTCAACAGGTATTACTCTGCTCTAAAAACAATGGAACAATTAGAGAATGTGTACTTCCCTCGAGTTAGTCAATACCGGTTTTGTCAGCTAATGATAGAAAATCTTCCTAAACTCCGTGAAAATATTAAAGAAATCTCCATGTCTGATCTCAAAGACTTTTTGGAAAGTATTCGAAAACATTCTGACAAAATAGGTGAAACTGCTATGAAACAGGTGAGATTTCAAAGGCGAATTTTAATTTAAATACTATTTAGTATTCTAGAAAGTAGATTGTGTACCAAATTTATTCTCTTTTATTTGCATAAAATGCTTACTTTTACCCATTATCTTTCTTCGTCTGTTATTAGAGTGGATTTTATTAATGTTTTCTTCAGTTGTAGTTATTCCTTTGTTAAGTAAAGTAAATATTTGAATTCATCAATTACTGCACAAACTCTCAGTAATTTTTCTCATTTTGAGGTGTTACTTTTTTAAAAAAAAAAACACTTTTATTGGGGGCTCTCACATCTCTTATCACAATCCATACATTCCTCCAATATGCCAAGCACATTTGCACATATGCCGCCATCATCATTTTCAAAGCATTCTCTTCCCACTTGAGTCCCTGATATCAGCTCCCCATTTCTTCCTTGGGGGTTACTTTCACCTTTGCCAGCTGTCCGATCTGCTATAAAATTAGCTGAGAGATGGCAGCCTTTTTTTTTTTTTAATGGCAGCCTTTTAAGGAAATAGGAGCCATCCTATGCTAAAGCCCTAAATTGCTCTCTTTAAAAAAATATATATATAAACTTCAGATTTTAAAATTCTAAAATTTAGTAATGACAAAACAGATGGGATAAAAGATGGGGCAGTTTATATGCACCTACCCTTTGAGGCGGCAATTTCGCTCTGACACGTTTGCCAATGGGAGGCGAAAACATGGCTGTACAATGTCCCTTGCAGCTTTGTTCACAAGAACCAAAACTGGGGGGTGGGGAATGCTACCAAAAAGAGACTGTACACACAAACTGCACTACTTGGACAGTAGCTGATTAGATAATCACCAAAAGGCATGAAGTGCCGAATATAGGCAACATTTTTGAATCTTCCAGCTACTGTTCTGTCCACCAGAAGATGGACACACAGAGAACATGCATGGTGGTTCCATTTATATGTAGTTCTAAAGGGGCTAAAACTAAGTGAGGGTGGAGAAAAGAATAGTGGTTGCCTCTGGGTGGGGAAATTGAGGAGGGACTTAAGGGAGTGTTTTAGAAAGGTGGAAATGGTGTAAATTTAGATGGGGGTGTAGTTCATTGTATATTTGTAACTGACATTGTCTCCCTTCCCACCCACCCCTAAAGCTGTTTCAAATTGGGCCTGAGTACCTGTGAATGTAACCTTATTTGGAAATGGCATCTTTGTAGATATGATCATTTTAAGGTGAGGTCATCCTAGAGTAGGGTAGTCCCCTAAGTCCAGTAACTGATATCCTCATTAGGGGAAAGTGCATAAGACAGCTGTTCTCAACCTGTGGGTTACCTAAGACCATCGGAAAATATGTATTACGGAAGGTTTTAGGAACTGAGACACAGCTTCTCCATCATCTCCAGGCAGTCTGCCCACATGCAGATATTGCTGATCTTGTGAGAAAAAAGCTATCTCAACCTTCGAGCTGAAGTTAGCTTTTTACGAATACTGTTGCAAAATGTAGCAGTGTAGTTATATTAAGACTGTTACCCATGCTACACCATACTTCAAGACACAATTTCATATCTTAGTCATTAGAAATAAAATTTTCACAATATATAATGACATTATTTTTGTGATTAATCACTATGCTTTAATTATGTTCAATTTGTAACAATGAAAATACATCCTGCCTATCAGATATTTACATGATGATTCATAATAACAGTAGCAAAATGACAGTTCTGAAGTAGCAACGACAATAATTGTATGGTTGGGGGTCACCACAACCTGAGGACCTGTATGAAAGGGTCGCGGCCTGAGGAAGGTGGGGAACCACTGGCTGAGAGAGAGATCTACACAGGAGAGAAGAGCGTGCGAAAGCGGGGGCTGGAGTGATGCAACTGCGAACAGAAAACGCCACGCGTTGCCCACCACTCCCCAAAGCTTTGGAGAAGCCCGAGGATTCTTCTCTAGAGCCTTCGGTGGTAGCATGGCCCTGCCCACACCTGCATTTCCCACTGCTAGCCTCCACAGGACTCTACAGCAATCCTGGGTTACGAATGACCTCACCTAGGTGCAGCTCCTAGATAGGTGAATCTCCCCTGGAGTGCAAACCCAGAGACTGCCCGAGAAGGAGTCCAGTGGCATCCCACCTTGCTACTCTGACTTGTCCTGCAGCAGCCGGGGGTTGTTCCCTCCACCTCCCTGCCCTTGGCACCCACCTGGACTTGGACTCAGATCCCGGGACACCGGCCTCAAGCTGACTTGGAAGCAATAGGGGTGCAAGGTGGCCAGTGGTGCTGTGCCTCCGCCACAGCCTAGGAGCCAGTTTGAGATTCTTCTGCGCCTTGGGGCTGGGCGGGAGGCTGCATGTGAAGACTAGGCTTTGACTGGGGATGGCAGGGAGGGAAGCCTGGATGTCAGAGGGACTTGATCCTTGCCACTGCTATCAGAGGTGGCCATGGCTGAGCCCTGGCCTGCCATAGGCCTTCTAAGGCTTCTTCATTGCCTACATCCCTGGCAGCATATAATGGCTCAGAGCAACAAACCGGCACATTGAATGTTATGTGCATTAAAAATTGTCATTGCTACTATATTGATTAGTATCAATACATTGATAGCAATGATTACTGTATTAATTAAAGATGTTTTAGTGTATCTGGAAGTACTTCTTTAACTCTTTATAGATAGAAAGTTATCCTATATACTAAGACAACCATGTGACTAACATTAATTGTACCTAACTGTTCCAACTTAGTCACATGATTTAAAAGACAGATTTAAGACTGGAACTCCTTCACACTTTGAGGACTTCTAGTATTGATTTTTTAAAATTGTGTATATAAGATTTATGCATTTCAGTGTGTATAAATCCTAGCACAGAGGTAATTGTAGAAAATCACTGGGGTGTGTGTCGGGGGGAGTGGTAAAGATGTGGAAGAAGACTAAGAAGTATTAATTGGAAAAAAGTATTAATTGTTGATAAACACATAGATATACATTATACTGATCTGTTTACTTTGTTTACAATATATTTTTAATAATAGAAAGCTTAAAAATGAATATAGCATAAGTCAAATTTATGAGAGCTGTTAGAACTCCAAATAAGCATAATGTTCCATAAATATAACAATGCTTAGTATACTTAACTCCTTATCCCCCCCCCCCAAACTACAGATTCTTTTGGAGAAACTGTATTTTTTTAATTAAAGAAGTAAATATGCACCCCAATATTGTCAAATCAGAGGAAGTTAGAATCCAGTATATAAACTTTCTCCCTGTTTTAACATCTTAAAGGATTATTTGTAAATGAGGATTATTTATAAATCAGATAATCCTATTATGCTTCCATTAATTGTTCTAAATCTATACACTAGTATAAATTTAGCTACTTCATGTTAATTAGCCTTTCTTAGCTGATTGCTTACTTTGAGTGTGTAGCGACTTTGAAAAAATTTTAATAGAATTTTTTTTACTCAAAGTGGAAACTAATAATACTATAGCATCTGTAGTGGACTATGTTCTTTGAAAAGTCAAACTTTTCAAAATTTTATTTTTGAAAATAAAACTAATTTTATTTTCAGTTGTAACTAACTCTTCTTTACTTGTAGGTAGGTGCGTGGTGGTGTAGTGGTTACTTTAGTGGGCTGCTAACTTCAAGGTCAGCAGTTCAAAACCACCAGGCACTTGGTGGGAGTAAGACAAGGCTTTCTACTCCCGTAAAGAGTTAGTCTTGGAATCCCCCAGGGGCAGTTCCACTCTGTCCTATTGGATTACTGTGAGTCAGAATTGACTCAATGACAGTGAGTAGGTAGAATATAGCAGTTTAGATTTGGAATTGTTTTTGATAGTGTCTTTTGTTCAGCTTCATGATCAGTAGCAAAGAATTTGAAGTTGTCAAGGATTTAATTTACTTAGATCAAGACTCAATGCCTATGGAAGCAGTAGTCAAGAAACCAAATAACATATTGGAAAATCTGAATAAAACCTATTAAAAATATGAATCCAAGATAGCACTTGGATGATTAATTTGCACTGGACTGAAACCATGTCTTTTCCGTCACTTTATATGCCTGCAAAGCTGGACAATGAAAATGGAAGACAGAAGAATTCAAATTGTGTTGCTGAAGAAAATTGAATGTACATGAACTACCAGCAGAACTGTCATAAGTTCAGTCCGGATTCAGAAGAGAATGTGGAGCACGGGATATCAATGCTGCTGTCAGATGGATCTTGGCTCAAAGTAGCGCATACAAGAAAGACACTCATTTGTGTTTCATTGACTATGCAAACTGTGTGGACCAATAATAAACTGGATCACCATGAGAAGAATGAGAATTCCGGAACACTTTATTGTGCTTATCCGGAACTGGTACATGGATCAAAAGGCAGTTGAGCAACAGAACAAGGGAGTACTGCATTATTTAAAATCAGGAGAGGTGTGCATCAAGTTGTATCCTCTCACCATACGTGTTCCATCTGTGTGCTTAGCACATCAGAGATGCTGGATTACATGAAGAAGAGTGTGGCGTCAGGATTGGAGGCTTGTTAACAGCCTATGATATGCAGATGGCAACCTTTTTGGCTGCAAGTGAGGAGACATTGAAGCACTTGCTGATGAAGATCAAGGATTGAAGGCTGCAGTGTGGATTACTGCTCAATATAAGGAAGACTAAAATCCTCACAACTAGGCCAATAGGTACCCTGATAAATGGAGAAAAGGTTGACGTCAAGAATTTTGTCTTACTTTGGATCCACAATCATTGCTCATGGAAGCAGCAGTCAAGAGATCAAAAGACTTCCTGCATTAGGTACATCTGCTGCACCAGACCTCTTTATTGAGTATTAAAAAACCAAGGATATTACTTTGAGGACTAAGGTATGCCTGACCCAAACCAGAGAGTTGGATCTTGACTAAGGAAGACTGCAGAAGAATTGAAGCATCGAATTGTGGGGCTGGAGAAGAATACTGAAAGTACCATGGACTGTGAAAAGAACAAACCGATCCCATTAGAAGTAGTCAGGTCCAGAGTGCTCCGAAGAGGCAAGGATGGCAGACTTTGTTTTACATGCTTTGGACATACTGTCAGGAGAGACCAGTCCTTGGAGAAGGACATCGTGCTTGGTACAGTGGAGGGGTGGTGAAAAATAGGAAGGCCTTTGACAATAGGGATTGGCACAGTGGTCAAAACAATGGGCTCACACAAAGGAACAATTGTGAGGGTGGCATAGGACTGTGTAGTGTTTCATTCTGGGTTGGAGCAGACTTAATTGCACCTAATGCCCCCCCACCAGAAGAACAATTGAACCCATTTGAGAGGAAGTACAGCCAGCCTGTATCACAGAGAATGTGCCTCAGAGTATTCTGTTTTACCTAGGTTGTCATTCGTCAGCACTGCCTCGATGGCCACTACAAACAATACCAACCGTTTGTTCAATTTAATGAAATACTTGGTTGAAAAAATCAAGATCTTTATTTTCTGTTTTGCTGACTTTAGACGTGTCATCAGGAAAGACCAGCCACTACAAAGGGCATTGTGTCTGGTAAAGTGGAGGCTCAGTGAAAACAAGAGAAACTCCGCATGCAGTGCTTTGATACAACTGTCTAAGAATGGTCTCACATAGCCCAGGGCCCGGCAGAGGTCCATTCTGTCATGCAGAAGGTCCCCATGAATCAGAGCTGCCTCGGTAGCCACCATGAACAGTAACAACCGTTTGCTCAATTTAATGAAAGATTTGGTTGGCAAAGTCAAGACCTTTATGTGCTGTAAATCAACAGACACTACAAAGTAAGACCAAAGTCAGGCTCATGTGAGTTGCCATTGCGTGGCCTCTGCCTCGTGGTGTCCCCATGTGTGCAGAGCCGAGCTGTTCCAGAGGGTTTTCAAGATTGGGCCCTTTTGCAACAGATCACAGGTCTTATTGCCACGGTGTTTCTGGTGGCTTCGGCCTCCAACCTTTAGGCTACTAGTTCAGGTGTTTACCCTTGTCACTCTGGGACTGGATCCTGCTGGCCATCCCTCTGTTGTTCTTTTAGGTGGACACTAGCCTTAGGCCATTTTCTCTCTCTTAGGAATAATGACGGATTAGGTGTGGGAAGAGTAGGAACTTTCCATCAGTGATATGTTAGGGTTGAAATATTAGCTTGGTAGCCTGCAAAGATAAAGACTGCGAGTAAGTTCCAACGTCATCGAGTTGCTGTCAATTCATGACGACCCCAAAGCACGGGGAAGAATTGCCCTGTGAGTTTCAGAGACTGTAACTCTTAATGGGGGCTTGGCAATTAGGAAAGAAACATCTAGATAATCCATGGATCAATGAGGAAAGCACAATTGAAATCAGAAGGTATTTTGAACTGACTTATAATGAAAATAAAACCTATGAAGGTATATAGGATACAGCAAAAAGTGTGTTAATGATACATTTACAGTCTTAAATGTATAAATTAGAAAATAAAGGCAGAAATTAATTATCTAAATATCCATCTCAAGAAGCTAGAGAAACAATAGCCAATTAGACAAAGTAGAAGGGAGGGCATGGTAAAGATAACAGATAACTCCCTAATAAATAGAAAACAAACTAGGGAGAATGACTAAACCAAAAGTGGGTTCTTATTCTCTCAAATAAAATTGATAAACCTCTACCAGAATATTTTTAAAAAGGAAGAATCATGAATTTAAAAATGTATCACTACAGATCCTATGCCCATAGATATTAAAAAGATAAGTTTTATGAACAAATTTTATAACCAATTTTGACCTTAATAAGTTTTAAAATAACCTGAATGTCTCTTCTTTCAAAATAGGCACAGCAGCAGAAAACTTTCAGTGTGGCTTTGCAGAAACAAAATAATGTAAAATTTGGGAAGAATATATATATAAATGATAGAATTTCAGAACAGAGGCATGAAACTTTATTAAAGCATGCACTTGAGGAAGAGGATGAGAATGAAGAAGAGGTAATAGAATTTATCTATTTTTTATAGTGCATATCTATGTGGTTCTCAGTCTTCCCATGTATAATAAGTTAAGCTTATTTTTTATGAGATTTTACCACCATGGAGTTATGTGAAATGTTAGATTGTATCACTTCATAGCTACACAGGCTATATTATCGATTATATGTGTAAGTCACAGATAAGTGAATCTAGGTGTTTACCATAACTAGCAATACAAATATAAAGCTATTGATTTTTTGTAGTGGTCACTCGTTTATTACATTTAATTTTAATTTTGTGATAGTTTGACTTTGCTATTTGGACTAATTCTGGATAGCCAACAATTTAGTTTCTATTGGTGGTGAGATACTATGAAGTAATTCTAATAGGATCAAAATTAAGATTTATTTATTTCTTAAAATTAGGTTCTAATAAACATACTGTTGTTAGGTGCTATTGCGTTAACTTTGACTCTTAGCCAGCTCATGCCGCAGAGCTGAATGCTCTGGGGGTTGTCTAGGCCGTCATCGTCATGGCAGCAGACGGTAAATCTTCCTCCCTTGGACCCACTGGGTGGGTTCAAATGGCTTTCCGGTTGCAGCTGAGTGCCTTCAGGCTTCTGAAGGGATTTCTTTAAATTGTTCTTAAATAATGACTTTCTTTTATCTTCTGGATATGGATATGTTTTCTACTTCTATTACGTCTTTTATTCTCTCCAAGAACTCTTATGTTGAGCTCACCTTTACCTTTTCCTTTGAATTCACTTAGTATCCCTGTTATTGCTATTGCATATGTGCCAGTTTTCTGTTTACATATTTTATTTTCCATATAAATTTTTTTCCATGTCTTACGCTGACCAGTGTCCCCCTTCATCCACTTTTCTGTTGTCTGCCCCCCTGGGAGGGAGTTATATGTAGATCCTTGTGATTGGTTAACCCCTTCTCCCCGCACCTTCCCCTTACCCTCCTGGTATCGCTACTCTCATTGTTGGTCCTGAGGGGTTTATCTGTACTGGATTCCCTGTGTTTCCAGCTCTTATCTGTACCAGTGTACATGCTTTGGTCTAGCTGGATTTGTAAGGTAGAATTGGGATCATGATAGTGGGGGGGAATAAGCATTAAAGAACTACAGGAAAGTTGTATGTTTCATCGGTGCTAGACTACACCCTGACTGGCTTGTTTCTTCTTTGTGATCCTTCCGTAAGGGGATGTCCAATTGTCTATAGATGGGCTTTGGGTCTCCGCTCTGCACTGCCCCTCACTCACACTGATAATGATTTTTTGTTCAGGGTCTTTGATGCCTGATACCTGATCCCATCGACACCTCATCACACAGGCTGGTGTGCTTCTTCCATGTGGCCTTTGTTGCTTCTCAGCTAGATGGCTGCTTATTTATCTTCCAGCGTTTAAGATCCCAGATGTTATATCTTTTGATAGCCAGGCACCATCAGCTTTCTTCACCACATTTGCTTATGTACTCATTTTGTCTTCAGTGATTGTGTCAGGAAGGTGAGCATCACAGAATGCCAGGTTATTAGAACAAAGTGTTCTTTCTTTGAGGGAATACTTGAGTAGAGGCCCAATGTCCATCTGCTACCTTAATACTTAACAAATAAATAAATGCACATAGATCTATTTCCCCCATCATCATATATATACTTACATATGTACATGTCTGTATTTAGACCTTTATAAATGTCCTTTGCCTCCTAGTTCTTTCCTCTATTTTCTTTTCCTTTCTTCTTGTCCCACTGTCTTGTTTGACATTCATTTGAATTTCAGACAAGATTGGGCGCATTCAGGGTGGTATAGCTGTAGACTCATTTGGATTTCAGTAATTCCTCTCAGCTATATTGCCCTTGATCAAGCCCCACCAGACATCCTATACCCTCTTCATCATCAATTTTAATCACTTGGTGTTCCCTTGTCCCTGGGTTAGTTGACACCCCCCTTCATTTTCCCTGCCTCTCCCTTTCCTATGTCCCCCCAGAACCGTTGGTCCCATTGTTTTCTCCTCCAGATTGTTTATCTCGCCTATTTTATCTCGATAGACATGCAGAAACAATAGTTAACACAAAAACAAGACAGAGTAAAACAAAGCAACAAAAGAAAAAAAACCCAAAACAACAACAACTAAAAAAACCAACGACAAAAAAAAGACAAGACTATAAATAGTTCCAGGTCTATTTGTTGACCTTTAGGAGTGTTTTCCGGTCCAGTCTGATGGGGGGCCATGCCCTGACCCCAACGTCTACTTTTGGTATTCCCCGAGGACTTCATTGCTTTGCTCCCCTTGCTGCTCTGTTGCACGCCCTTAGCGTTTTGCCCCAGTGTGGTGGGGTCAGGTTGGGCACAGTTCCCGCACTGTGTTTCCATTGTTATTCCCCGTAGCTCTATGGGTCAGTGAGGGACGTTGTGTCTCGTGGTGGGGCCAGCCCTATGGTCCTCTCTGTGTATTGGCTGCTGCTCTGATCAGGAATATCGTCCTCAGGGCTTGGTGGGCCAAGATGTGTTCCACTCTTTCTCTTTCCCTCTTCTTTTGCTCGTGTGCTCTGATCAGATGCACCCCCTTCCCTGAGCTGTAGCTTCGGTGCTGTCCTTTGAAGTGCATTCTTCTTGGGGTGGGGTGGGTGTCCATGTAGTTGGGATTGGGACTGCCCACAGACCTCTCTATTGGTTCCCTGCTTCACGCTGATATGTTGCTTTCACATTGAAGTCTGGTCCCTCTCACCCTCTCCTATTCCACAAACTTTTTGAAGCTCCCTTGCAGTTAAGTTATATTATGAAAATAATTTAAGTCCACTTTGGGATTCGTGAGAACAGAAATATGTTCCCTTAAAGGTGCTCTTGTATTTCTCGTTTGACCAACTTTATACTGCTACACTTCATCATCCAAAGGTGCATTTTTTCACATTATAACATCTCATAATTCAGGATCCACATTAAAATTGATAGTTTCCATTGAGAGCATTTATTTCTCTTTCAGTGGGCCATTAAGTACTAATGCTGTTAACTTTAATTTGATGAAATGGTAGGTAATCTCATTATTTAGCTACTCACGGAAAAGGAACAGAGCCCTGGTGTCATAGCACTCTGAGCTGCTGACTGCACACCCGTCTGAGGTTGGAACCCACACGCCACAATGTAGAAGAAAAATGGGGCGTCTGCTCTCGTAAAGAAACCCGGGGAGCAGTTACACTCTTTTTATAGGCTTGGCTGCTACTGTGTTTTTAAATCTTTATGGAAGCGGATCACCGTGCATTTCTCCCACAGAATAATTGAGTATATTCAAACCACCCACGTTTCAGATGACAGCCAAGCCCTTAACCATTGCACCAATAGGGGTCCTTCATATTATATATAATATTTACCTTATTACTTTATAATACACACATCTTGCTTTAGAATCACCAACAATAATGATAAGCATGTTAAGAATGAACTGAACAAAAATAAAGACAAAATTAAGAAGGCTTTGTTTATAGTGTGTGCTCTCTGTGAACTCATACAATAAGTGAATGCATTTCAGTATGTGGTTCAGTCATCTCCTTGTCTATGTTTAACTTTACATTTTCCCATAAAGATTAGTAGTTCTAACTTACAATTTTAAAACAATGGTTTTATTTTTCAGGTTTTAACTGTTCAGGAGCTTGTTGATTTCTCCCCTGTTTACCGATGTTTGCACATTTATTCTGCTTTGGTAAGAATCTTTTTTGACATATTAAAAAGACATTTATACATTTTAGGTTTATTTGTCAACAAGCCTAATAAGGCTTATTTTAGGCAAACCATAATCTCAGCAAACTGTCAATTTTCATGCAATAAATCGTTTTTTGAAATATTTATTGTGTGTAGGGTACTTAACTTTTTAAAAAATAAAGTCATCAGCATCTACTTTCCAGTGATATACCACTTAATGTATATGATAAGCAGGAGCCCAGGTGGTGAAGTGGGCTATGCATGGGGCCGCTAACCACAAGGTCCGGCCTCTCTGAGGGAGACCGAGGAGGCTGTCCACTCCCATAGAGATTTACGTCTCAGAACCCCCGGGGCAGTTCTGCTCGGCCCTAGAGGGCCACTGTCAGCTGGAATTGTCAGTGGAATTAATTGATGGCAGTGAGTTTGGTTTCCTTTGGTAGTTTGTTTTTAGTATATTGCAATAACCTTAAAATACTATGATTTTCCCGTTCTTGCCTCTGTGCCTTTGGGGATATAATTGAATCCATAAAACGAGATCTAATTTTAGGGGTTAAAGCCCCTCAAAATTCATGCCATTTTCACTTCTTTCACATTCCACCTCACCATTTTCCTCAAGCTGCTTTATCCATGCCAGCGTCAGATCTGAAATAAAAAAATCTCATCTTCTGAAAAATCTAAATCCATGATGGATAAGATCCTGGATCTGTTCCATTTGGAGTAACATTTCCCCCCCAGCAATGGACCTATGAAATCCAGGTCACAACTATTCTGCTTTCAAAGTGCAATGATGGGTTAGGTACCAGGCAGACATTTCCCTTCCTAAAGGAAGAACTGGAAGAAAAGAAGTCATGGGTACAGAGCACGTTTTAAGACCCAGTAGGGCACACTCTGACTAGCTCTTAAGGCTTGAAAATAATATTCTGTTCTTTAGGGCATTGAAGCCCCTCCGCCCTGGGGTCAGCCCCACTCTGCAGGGCCACTGGGATGAGGGTCCCACCCCTTGACTTTGGGTAAAATTCTATTAACCTAAGTGATAATTTGAGTAAGTGCCAAACTGTTTGAATTTAACTTCAATCTTGCTAACAATGGTCATGATACCAAACAAGATGACTCTCTTTGAAGTATAATGCCAAAGCATGCCTGTGGATCTTTGGTGTGAAATGGCAGTCAGCATGTATATTTCAGGTGTGTTGTATGTTGTGCTTTTCATTATTCTACTGATTATATTTTAGGGCAATGAGGAAACATTTGAAAATTATTACCGAAAACAAAGAAAGAAGCAGGCAAGACTGGTTTTGCAACCCCAATCAAATATGGTGAGTGTGCGAAATGTTTGAAGTGGTTGTGTTGTCACTTGACTCCTTTGCCCTGCTTTGATTTCTTTAGAGCACGAGTCACTGTTCATTCGACAACAAGTATTTATTGTACACCTCCCATGTCTACCCTTTGATTCAGGCACTAAGGTCCCTAGTGCCTTTTCTTTTTTATATATATAATATAATATATATATTCTATATCCTTTTATTGTTTCCCTGAGGATCTCATGCTAAGATATTCTTATATCTCAGAACAATAGCTACGTTTGCTCTTTTTTTATACCATTTTATTAGGGGCTCATACAATTCTTATAACAATCCATACATATATCAATTGTGTAAAGCACATTTGTACATTCATTGCCCTCATCAATCTCAAAACATTTCCTCTCCACTTAAGGCCCTGGCATCAGGTCCTCATTTTTTCCCCTCCCTCCCCGCTCCCTCATGAGCCCTTGATAATTTATAAATTATTATTTTGTCATATCTTGCCCTGTCCGATGTCTCCCTTCACCCACTTTTCTGTTGTCCATCCCTCAGGGAGGAGGTCACATATAGATCCTTGTAATCGGTTCCCTCTTTCCAACCCACTCTCCCTCTACCCTCCCAGTATCGCCACTCACACCACTGGTCCTGAAGGGATCATCCACCCTGGATTCCCTGTGTTTCCAGTTCCTATCTGTACCAGTGTACATCCTCTGGTCTAGCCAGACTTGCAAGGTAGAATTCGGATCATGATAGTGGGAGGGTGGGGGGGCTGGAAGGAACTAGAGGAAAGTTGTATTTCTCATCGTTGTTACATCGCACCCTGACTGGCTCGTCTCCTCCCCGAGACCCCTCTGCAAGGGGATCTCCAGTGGCCTACTAATGGGCTTTGGGTCTCCACTCCGCACTCCCCCCATCATTCACTATGGTAAAATTTTTTGTTCTAATGATGCCTTTTCTTATGAGCACTGACATTTTTCAATGAAGATAGGCAGTGAACTTATAAAAGAAACAGTGAATAAATAGAAAGCTAACAAGAAAAAAGAAAATATATGAACTGTCAGGGAGTGGTAATTGCTATGAAAAGAAGAGATTTGCCTGAAAATATGGAGCCATCTGTACCGTGGTTAGCCTTCCCACAGGAAAAAGAAAGTTGGCTGCATAAAATATTGAACGTTTGTTTATTCGTTTATTTCATGTAAGAGATCTTGTAGTATTTGTCCTACTGTGACTTAATCTGCTCGGCAGGAAGTTTTCAAGGTTCATCTGTGTTGTGACAGACGTCAGAACTTCGTTTCTTTTTTGTGGCTGAGTAGTATTTCATCGTGTATATGTACTACACGTTTTTTCCCCTTATTTGTTGATGGACATTTCACTTGTTTCCGCTCTTTGGCTCTTGTGGAAAGTGCGGCAATGAATGTGAGTGTTCGGGTTTCTGTTAGCATTCCTGCCTTCACTCTTTCTGTGTATGGACTTGGCTTTGGCGTTGCTCCCTTACATGGTAGTTCAGTGTTCAGTTCTGTCAAACTTTTTCACAGTAGCTGTAACACTCCCACAAGCATTTAGTGAGGGTTCCAGTTTTTTCACAACCTAGTAACCTCTCTTGCTTTCTGGGGTTTTTTGTTTTTCCGTCATTGCCATTATGATAGGAGTGAGGTAGTATTTAATTTGTGATTTTGATTTGCATCTTTCTAATGGCTCTTTGAGAGCTCTGGTGGTGTAAAGGGTTAAGCATAAGACTATGAACTGCAAGATCAGTTGTTCAAAACCACCAGCCTCCCATGGAAGCAAGGTGAGGCTTTCTACTTCTGTAAAGATTACAGTCTCAGAAACCCATCGTACTCTGTCCTGTAGGGTCGCCATGAGTCAAGACGGACTTGCGGGCAGTGCGTGTGTTTTTACTTCAGTGTTCCTTAGAAGAGGTGATGGTAGACTGGGCTCAGATACTCTGGACATGTTGTCAGGAGAAACCTGTATCTGGAAAAGGACACTGTGTTTGGTCCAATAGAGATCCAGTGAGAGAGGAAGGACCTAAGTGGTATGGACTTACCCAGTGGCTGCAACACACAGAACAGTTGTACGGATGGTCTGGGATTGGGCAGTGTTTCATTCGGCTGCACTTACGGTCACGGTGTTAGGCGGGGTTCTCTAGAGAAACAAAACCAGGACACTTAGAATTATATATATATGAGGATAGGTTTATACAGCGAGAAGGAATATAACATTTAATTAGTCCACACAGTAGGACAGAGGGTTCAGTTCAACTCATTTCCATGGAACAGTTAATAAATCGAAAGTCCCTCAACTCACATGGGCTGCTGGGTCCAAGGTCAAGGAAGCAGACAGTAGAGTCCTCCCTCAGGGAAGGCAAGCAGAGTCTGCTCACAGGCAGCAAACAGCAGGATGGGTCACCAATAGTAGTAGCTTGGGAGCTTAGCAAAGCAGGCCCGGATGGGATCTTGAACACAAGCAATGCAGGGTGATAGGATCCACCAGCCTCTAGCTCACACAGTGTATACACCAGCAGTATGGTGAAGCAGGTTTCGAAGGAGCCTCAAGCTCTAGAGATAGGATCCATGATACACAGGTTGGCCTGGCCCACAGCAGTGTAGCTCACAGGTTGTACCAGAGAACTAGCTAAAACAGCAGCATGCTGCAGCACACCAGAGAGCAAGAGGGTGGGGGGAGGCGGCAGGCCTTGCAGAGCCATTTATCTCGTTGTCCTCTAATCAAACTGCAACCTGATTATTCCCACATGTTCCTATTGGCCAGGTTGGCACAAGAAACCTAACTATCACAGTCGCTATGAGTCAGAAACAAATTGATGTCACCCAACAGCGATGACTAATGAGGGTAAGCCTCTTTTAATGTACATGTAGCCTTTTGAATACCCTCTTTAGTGAATTATCTGTTCAATTATTTGGGGCATTTAAAAAAATGGAGTTATCTTTTAATTGTTAATTTGTAAATTTTGACAAATACTGTCAACCTAAGATTTTATATCCAGTGAAGCGGGAGCAAAGATGGATATTTTCAGACAAAGAGCAGTTTGACACCAACAGATCCTTACTAAGGAAGCCCTAAAGGATGGCTTCAGGCAAGAGAAAGGGAAATCAAATGGAAATTTGACATCAGGGCATTGAATCAGTTCTTCTCAGTTCAGTCATGGCTGATGAAGTGAAACCAGAATAGTCCCAAATTGATAAAATGTGGGTCACTAGGAATGATCGCCAGAAAGGGGGACATTACAGGTCAGTGCTCGGCTAGAAACTCAGTTGCACAACAAGCAAATCTCTTGAGCAGCAGAGTAAAAAACAGTGGTGCCCAGCTCAAAGCTGAGTGATGACTGTACCACTTTGAATGTGTGTCATTCTCCACAGCCTTGGCGATAATTTTGTCTTTTGCATCAGGCTTGTGAAAGCATTCACTACCTCTCCCAAGTCTCTCATAACAGGGCTCTGACCCTCAAATTTCCCCATTCTGATTCTTGTTGCACTATGTTCACATTTAAAACTGTGTGACTGTCCCAGTTTGCTGCATCGGCCGTGATGGAATTGATTCATACCAATTTGAAGTTCGCTACGAGATAAAGGAAGAAGTGAACAGCAGAGGAAGTGGCAATACGTGCATAAATCTGTAGTGACTCTATAAAATAATATCAGTAGTTTTGTAGTTCTTAAAATAAGATAGAATTAAATTATACAACAACATGTAAACATTGGATGGGATGCAAATTAAAGAAACTAGATTATTCTATAGTTTCAAAAGTGTCCAGAAGAAGAACAAAATTCCCAATTTTAAGAGTCTGCTTACCTAACAGTGTATAATACATTTTCCAGAGTAACCTCCAACAGAATAGAAACAGCATATAACTTTGATATAGTAAAGAGTACAAGGATAGAATGATAAGTATTCATGTGCCTTAAAGTTATTAGTGCCATTGCGTTGATTCCAACTCATAGTGACTCTCTAGGACAGGACAGAACTTTCCTTGGGGTTTTCAGAGGCTGAAACTCTTTACAGGAATAGAAAGCCTCATCTTTATCTGCAGAGAGGTTAGTGGTTTTGAACTGCTGACCTCGTGGTTAGCAGCTCAGTATGATCATTCTAAACCTGTAAGCACTTAAAAATATTGAGTCAAGTTAGTTAAAGCAAACTTTACATAAGTACAATGAGAAATAGAAAAATCTGCTAGTAGATTTTAAAATAATTTCATTCATTAACTTATGCACTAAGCAGACCAATATTTAGTAAGAAAGAATACAGAATGTTATTAACAAGCTTGGTTGGCTGGAATATATCAAATTCTCTTCCTAGCAACTGTAAAGGTACATTCCTCTTAAGCACAACTACTAGAACATTCTAAAAACCATTGCTACACACGGCATTAGAAAGCAACCGTCAAGAAAGATGGAAGCTGTGGTGCCATTTAGACAGTGTGTTCAGTCGCATATGCTGTTCATAGTTGTTAAGCTAAAAAGAAATCACTCCCTGCCCTTGAGTCGATTCTAACTCCTAGCGACTCAGGACAGATGAGAACTGTCCCCGGGAGTTTTTGAGGCTGTAAAACTTCATGGGAGCAGGAAGCCTCATTTTCTTCTGAGGAGCAGCTTGTGGTTTAGAACTGCTAACCTTGTAGTTAGCAGCCCAACTTGTACAGGGCTCCTTAAAAAGTAATAACCCCTCTCAAAAACGCAGAGGGAAAAAACTCAGGTTTGGAATTTATGGTCATATTTACGAAACATATAAAAATAGTAACATATATTTAATATATGTGAAATTAGTTGAAATGAAAGATTTCATGTTCTAAATATTTATTAATGTAAGTTCAAATAATCACCTATTTTCCTAGTTTGTCTTTTGTGTAAGTGGTAAATACGTGTATGATGCTCAAGTTCTAAACAGTAAATAACTGTAGGCCATCTTTTAGGAGTTACCAGACTCCTGAAAGGAGTGACCGTTACCAGAGGAAAGGCCACTAGAGGGTTTTTCACAGAAGATATGAAGACCTGATTACTACTTTGACAATATTCCTCTGGCTGCTATATGGATAATAGCCTGTACAGGACAAATGGGGAAGTTAGGGAGACTAGCTAGAAGGATAAAGTCATTGCCCAGTGGACCCCCAGATGATGGTGTGACCTAGTTTATACTGAGAATAGGGTTCTGAAATCTTAGTTACTAGTTTGTTACCGATCAACTCCTTCAAATACAAGTTACACAAGGGTAAAGACTTCTCATTATTTACCAGCGCTTCCCTCATGCCTACAGAAGTATACAGCAGGCATAGTATGCCCTCAATAAATATTTGTTAAGTGAATGAGTGTTATGGTGACTTGGAGCTTACTTTTTATGTTACTGGTATTTGTTTCATTTAAATTAATTTCTATTTTTTATTTAAAGCATGAAACAGTTGATGGCTATAGAAGATATTTCACTCAAATTGTAGGGTACGTATCTAATATGTAAATTACTCTATCATAATTTTATATTAAATGGCAGCAATATTTATTTTATGTGACTTTCTATAAGCATGTTATGTCGGTTATAATTCTTTTAGGTTCTTTGTGGTGGAAGATCATATTTTACACGTGACCCAAGGACTGGTCACCAGGGCATACACTGATGAACTTTGGAACATGGCCCTCTCAAAGATAATTGCTGTCCTTAGAGCTCACTCAGTAAGTCAGACAAGTGGTGTTACCATCTGTTTAATTCAGTTACTCCAAGAACTTCTGAAATGCATAGGACCAGGAGAAAACTAGATCTTCATCATGCTGTGCTTTTTTGGTAATTTACTCAGATTTAGTAATGCCAGGCTTTGGTTTGTCTAATACTGTCCTGCATTTTTGCAACAGACTGGGAAATCCCAAGACAGTTTTAGTCGAGTTTTTTTGAAAATGAAGAATTAGTTGGGCTCATCAGTCTCAACTGACCTCTTTATATCATTGAGCAACACTGTACAGAATGGGTTTTTAATTATCATTTCAAATTCTTTGTTTCAAAAATAAATCCCACAATTAAAACTCAACAGAACATGTTTTCTGATGTGTACAATTTGTTTGTAGTAGTACACTACAATTATGAATTTCTTTAAAATATGAAATTGTCAGAATTTAAACTTATTTTGAAATAACAAATCTTTATGGATTAAGGTAAAGTGATCAAATGGTTTTCAATATGCCTTTTGTGGGAATAATAAATACGCTAATAGAAGAAAAATTATTGAAAGTAACACTTGCTTACTGTAGACCTTTCCTTAAGGTATTTTAGTAGTTTCCCTTTTGAAAAAATTTCCCCATGTTGTAATCTTAATATTTATAAGAGATTTAAAATATTTTGAAGGAAGATTGTTTTACACGATATCTAGCTAATAACTATATGACATTTTAATTTAAGAAATGTGAACTCTTGATACCACTATTTAACCAATGGACCAAGGTTTTCAGTGGATCCATGTTTTCCAACATATTAATGAAATAATGCATACTTTACCATGATTTATATTCAGTTCTGAATATTTTAGTATATCCCAAACTATAGTATACCCCCAAAAAAACTTACCCATTGGCATCAAGTAGAGTCTGACGTGGAGTGACCCAATAGGACAGAGAGAACTGCCGCCCAGGATTGTCAAGACTGTAAATCTTTACAGAATCCAACTTCTATTTTGTTCTCCTGTGGAGTGGGCTACTTAAACTTTAGTGTACTTCTTATTAGTTCAGTTAGGTCATAATAAATGTAAGTAACATTCTCAAAATTTTATGCTATTCTTGAGTATAAAGTAAGTTTTACGATTCATTTGAAATTAACAATCTTTTGTGAATTACTCATATTTAAATATGCCATTCCTATATTGAAAAAATATATTGAGAGTTTCAGAAAGCTCTTGTAAAAGTGTAATTGAAAGTTAACAGAGTATTTTTCAGAAACTTTTGAAGCCCCTTAAACTCCCAGTATCTTTTTATTCATAACTTTTTGAAGTCGCTTGGTATGTGTCTCTTTTATACATTGAGAACCTGCATAAGTTCTGCAAAGTTCTTGCCACGATGGCGGGAAACTTGGCCATAGTAATGGTGAAGGCTGTACAACGCGAAGACTGTAATTGGGGTCCCTAAGTTGGACACAGGAAAATGTGGTATTGGCAGATATGTTAGCTATATTTTTACAATTAAAAAAAATACATGGACTATATAGAAATCAATTTTTTTAATTTCAAGAAAACTCTTTCCTTATACTCTAAAGACTTTTAGAAGTATAAGTATCATTGCTTTGACCAAAGTTTAGTATGTACACATTTCAAGAAAAAAAACTCCGTATGATTGAGTTACTTTAGGTATGTCATGTTATGATTTTTCCCTGAGAAGTTTTACTGACTAGTGAAAACTTGTTAATGATCTAAGTAGGTTTATTTTAAGTTTGGCAGATTACAAAATATATATATATATATATATTTTATATTTTTACACTTTGATTTCTTAGTTGCTTTTTAAACAAGTGCTTTTTCCTTGTATTTTTACACCCGACCTTACAGTCTTATTGCACAGACCCTGATCTTGTTTTGGAGCTGAAGAATCTCATTGTAATATTTGCAGATACCCTGCAGGTGGGTGATATTCTTACCTTAAAACAATAGCTATTTTGAGCACTTAAAAAGATACCAAATATAGACATAGTCTATCTCACACACCATTCCCTACCTTTATTTCACTATCTTTCACAGCACTCTACTTTTTTATCTACTTGGCTCTGTAATTACAGTGCAATGGCCACACAGAACTCACAGTGCTCACAATTCACAGGGTTTGTGAAGGACGTTAACAGCTTATGAATGTGAACAGTGCTCAGGATACAGCTGATCAGTCAGGAAATCTTAAAAACTTATTTCAGGCCTGCTAATAAATTCTCAAAGGGCATGCTACTTCACTTGAAGCCTCAACCCAAAGGTTCTCAGCTTCTGCTCCATGGGTCAGCAAACCCCGTTCCCCCGATTAAGTGCCCAGAAGCACCCAACTCCACAAGCCGGTCTCCTGCCCAGAAGCATTCAGCTTTACCTGCTCTATGGGCTGGGAAGCCTACCACACTCTGTCTCATGCTTTGGCTTCTGGCTCTGCTGCTGCTCCTCTGCCAATCCTCTGATGTCACAGCTCTGTCTTCAGGATCCAGGAGCTTCACTGCACAGGGATCTTGGGTTCACAGGCTTCACTCTTGGCGTTTGCTGGTGGTAAGATCCCCCCTCTGCTTCTCCGAGGGCTTGTTTTATACTCAGACTGATGGCAATCACAATTAGCCTTGTTAACAGTTACTCACTGGTGAATCCTATTGGTGTATTCCCCCACCTTATTCAGACCCATGCAGAAGAAGGTTGTTTGGTGGGAATTACAGAGATTTACTAGAATTACTGGAATTAACTCCCTGCCCCTGTAAGACAGCTCAAATCTCGTTTTTATATTCTTGATGTCCTTGATACCACCCCCGCTACTCGGGGCTTCAATCACTTGTATTCAGTGCAGCGCGTCGGTTCTTGAGATGGTCTCTCATTGCAGCGAGGGTATACTTTGGCTCTGTGGTCTTGTTTGAATTTTTCTTAGTTTTAACTTGAACTCACATATAAACAATTGATGACCCATTGGCTCCTTTACCTTGTTGTGACAGAGGATGTTGAGTATTTTATTGACTATGGAAAGGCATTTTTGTGTATCAAAACAAATTATGGATAATATTTTGAGGAATGGGAATTCTAGAATGCTTTGCTGCGCTCATGCAGAAACTGTACATAAACCAAAGGACAACAATTTGACCCAAAAGGTGTGTGTATCAAGGTTGTATCCTTTCACCATACTTGTTCAATCTGTATGCTAATAAATTATCTAAGAAACTGAACTATCTTAAGGGAAATGCAGCATCAGGATTGGAAGACAACCTGAAACATGCAGATGACACAATCTTGCTTAATGAAAGTGAAGGGGACTTGAGGTACTTACTGATGCAGATTAAAGACGTCAACTGCCAGTATGGATTACACCTCAACACAAATAATTAGACTAGTAAGCAACATCATGATAAATGGAGATAAGATTGAAGTTGTCAAAGATTTCATTTTCCTTGGACCCACAATCAATGTCAAACGTTAAGAAATCAAACTGAGCCCCTTCTCTTCTTCAGCGCTGCCTACAGAGGAGGCAGCCATCTCCCACCGGCATCAGGGCTGCCCTCAGACCCTTGGTGAAGCTTAAAATTCTAAAAAAGAGGACCAAGAAGTTCATCTGGCGCCAATCCGACCACTATGTCAAGATTAAGCGCAACTGGCGTAAGCCCAGAGGCATTGACAACAGGGTGCGGAGAAGATTCAAGGGCCAGATCTTGATGCCCAACATTGGTTATGGGAGCAACAAGAAAACCAAGCACATGCTGTCCAGTGGCTTCCGCAAGTTCCTGGTCCACAACGTCAAGGAGCTGGAAGTGCTGCTGATGTGCAACAAGTCTTACTATGCAGAGATTGCTCACCACGTTTCCTCCAAGAATCACAAAGCCATTGTAGAAAGAGCAGCCCAGCTGGCCATCAGTCACCAATCCCAACGCCAGGCTGCGCAGTGAAGAAAATGAGTAGATGGCCCATTTGCGAGTCTTATTTGTGCTAAATAAAACCATAAATGAAAAAAAAATCAAACTGAGTATTGCATTGGGAAAATCTGCGAAAGAATTCTTTATGGGGCTAAAAAGCAATGATGTCACTTGGAGGACTTAAGTGCACCTGACCCAAGCTATGATATTTTTCAATTGCCTTATTTATATACAAAAGCTGGGCAATGAATAATTAATGGCTTTGAATGATGGTGCAGGTCAAGAATGTCTACTATACCATGGCCTGCTGGAAGAACAGCCCACCTGCCTTATAAGTCTGGCCAGAATGCTCCTGAGAAGTAAGCGTGGTGAGACTGTGTCCCACTCATTTCTGACCTGTTACTGGGATGGGTTAGACCCTGGAGCAGGCCCTCGTGCATGAGGGTCACTGAAAAAGAGGAAGACCGTCAATGGGGTAGACTGACACAGTGGGCTCACAGTGAACAATTGTGAGGTGGTACAGAACAGTTTCATTTTATTGTACATCAAGTAGTTATGGGTTGGAACTATCTTGATAGCATTTAACAATAATAACCATTTGTTTTATTATAGATCTATGGTAGTAAACTAGTGCAACCACATTGTTTATGTATGTGTTTGTACTTCCCAGATACCTTGACCTATTTATACCAATTCCTTCCAATTCTGAAACTTGAACAGGACTGAGAGAATACCAATTTTTAAAATATTGTTCTGATTCAGCTAGAATGCAGTGATTTTGCTGTTAAAAAAGTAGACGATCTATGGTATAATGGAAAGAATCTTAGATTAGACTTTGGGGTGGGGGCAGCAGGATGTTAAAGTTCTGCCTTGGGGCAGGTGCATGGATTCTAGAATTACCAAGACCCTTTATACTCTGCCTCTACTGCTGACTAACTGCCTTAGATTCTCATTTGTTAAAATGGCTTTATTAATTACTAGTTTTCAGAATTGTTTGGAGTTTTAAATATATATGAAACTACATAATATGATAGTTATAAACTCACTGACATCTAATCAATTCTAACTTGTAGCAACCTTACTTAGGGTTTTTGAGGCTGTCAATCTGTACAGAAGCAGACAGCCTCATCGTTCTCATGTGCAACAGCTGATGGATTTGAACTGCTGACCCTGTAGTTAGCAGTCCAACACTTACCTGACAGCTCTACTGGAGTTCCATGATAGCTCTTTGGTTTGTTTGTTTTTTTTAACTCAATAATTCAAGTATGCCAAGCATTCCATGATGACTTTGTAGCTTGGTAGCTTAAAATAAGATTAAAGTGGAATTACTGACAAAAATTAACTGTCCTTATGATTTTCAGTGTTACAATATTGATGTCCAACTTGTATCCCCTTCTAGATCTCATGTAATAGAAATTTTATTACCTTTTGTTTTCATGTTTAATTTGTGGAATTTTAAGGTTGTGAGTAACTTTTTATGACAAACAACTAGCATTTTCCAAAATATGATAGTAAATATTACCTAAAAAGGATTATGTGGTTCCAAATGTTTGGAAAGGGCAAGTGAAGTGAAATAAATTTCTCCACCAAGAACCATTCTTAGAGAAAAATTTTTTTTTAAATCAATTTATTGGGGCTCATACAATTCATTACAATACATAGATCAATTGTGTAAAGCACATCTATACATTTGTTGCCCTCATCATTCCCAAAATTCGCTAGCCTCTTGGGTTCCCGGAACCCGCTAATTTTCCTTTCCCCCCCCCTCCCCTTCCCTTCCTCCTCCCCTCTCCCCCATGCACCCTTAATAATTTATAAATTATGATTGTATCTTATATTACTAGGAGAAAATTTACATCAAAGATTGGCAAAAGGGATTTGCTTCTGTAGCAGTTTCCTAGTGTATTAGACCCTACAATCTTTTCTCTCCTCTTAGGATTTGCTTCTGTAGCAGTTTCCTAGTGTATTAGACCCTACAATCTTTTCTCTCCTCTTAGAACATCTCTTACAGGCACATTAGCTTCATCTAGTGAAATGCTGATTTATACTCTTTGCTCTATCTCAAGTCTTTCCATCAGAGACTAATTGTCTTCTACATCCCCGAACTCAAAGAGACTGTTCCACAAGCTCCTGCAGTAAATTATCTTATGCCCTGACATCTTTGTTACATGACATTACAGTATGTGGGTTTTTAAAATCCCTTAAATGTTGTGACAGTGAGTCTGTAATACTCTGTCTGCAAATGATAAGCTTTGTTAAGGTTTTTGGTAAACAAACAAACTTCTGCTGAGTATTTTGTTCTCTTAGATGCTGTTGAATCTGGAATTGTCTTACTTTCCTGACTTCTAGCACATTTTAAGGGGTAATGGTTATGTAGTTGGGCTTTGGACTACATCATTAGCCATTCAAAACCACCAGAAGCTCCTCTGGAGAAAGACTGGGCTTTTTACTCCAGTAAACAATCAAAGTCTTAGAAACCCACAGGGGGTCTCTATGAGTCCACATTGACTCAATGGCAGTGAGTTTGGGTTTATTTTAGGACCTTTTAAGGAGCCCTCTCTGCGCAGTGATGAAGGGCTCAGGTACTAACCTGACCTATCCAGCTGCTCCTCCGGAGAAAGATCATAGTGATCGACTCATGTAAAGGTGACAGCCTAGAAAGTGCCGTCGGGCGGTTCTCCTCTGTCCCACAGAGTTGTTAGGAGTCAAAATTAACTCCGTGGCACCCAGCAACAGTTAGAAGAATAGATTAGAAGGCTGCAATTGTAGTCTTGACTAAAACGAGAGGCATGGAAAAATGATTTCTGTCCCGTGAAACTTTCCAGACCTCTCCCCACCTAATGAAATGTAGAGGAAAGTCAGGGTATCCTTGTGCTTTGTCAATCATTTCCAAATGATTCTTCGATAGTCTCAACATTTAAAATATATTTTTTCCTATTCTTGACTGAATGACTTCTTATTTATTTTAGGGTTATGGTTTTCCAGTGAACCGACTTTTTGACCTTTTATTTGAAATAAGAGATCAATACAGTGAAACACTGCTTAAGAAATGGGCTGGAGTTTTCAGGTTAGTGTCAACTGTGGTACCTTAATATGGTGAATAAATGTGTCACATGTTCAAATAATTGCTTTGCATTTAACAGTAAAAAGCTTAATATCAATTACTAATTGTTCTCACTTTTAGTTCTAAAGAGACATCTGTACCAAAGTTTATCAGTTATTGCTTGTTTTGTAATTTATTTTCAATATATGATTATATTTTCATAAGATTATAAATATTCAAAAATGTCTAGGGTTAAAGTATGTTTTTAAAATTTTTTTGTGGCCAGAATGCTGCTTTGTAAACAACATAATTAGGTTTTTAAAAATCTCAAATCATCTAATGAGGAAAATCACTTATCCCCCAATCATGGACAAGAGTATTTTAAATATCTATATAACTTTGAATTGCTATCAAAAGAAAAATACACCTTTATAAAAACTTTGCACTCACTCACTGACTCACTCACTGTCTCACTCACTCACTGACTCTCACTGTCTCATTCACTCACTGCCTCACTCTCTCACTGCCTCACTCAGTGACTCACTCACTCACTCACTGACTCTCACTGTCTCATTCACTCACTGCCTCACTCTCTCACTGCCTCACTCAGTGACTCACTCACTCACT
>NW_022103968.1:35229874-35230283 GCF_000313985.2 Echinops telfairi | reverse complement strand
ACTGTCTCACTCACTCACTGACTCTCACTGTCTCATTCACTCACTGCCTCACTCTCTCACTGCCTCACTCAGTGACTCACTCACTCACTGTCTCATTCACTCACTGCCTATCTCACTCACTCACTCACTCACTCACTCACTCACTCACTCACTCACTCACTCACTGTCTCACTCTCTCACTCACTCACTGTCTCACTCTCTCACTGCCTCACTCACTCACTCACTGTCTCATTCACTGACTCTCACTGTCTCATTTACGCCATGCCTCACTCACTCAAACTCACTCACTGCCTCGCTCTCACTGCCTCACTCACTGACTCTCACTGTCTCACTCACTCACTGCCTCACTCTCTCACTGCCGCAACACACACTCTCTCACTGCCTCACTCATTGACTCTCACTGTCTCAC
>NW_022103968.1:35210719-35229767 GCF_000313985.2 Echinops telfairi | reverse complement strand
CAACACACACTCTCTCACTGCCTCACTCATTGACTCACTCTCACTCACTCACTGCCTCACTCTCTCACTGCCTCACTGTCACTCACTGTCTCACTGTCACTCACTGCCTCACTGTCACTCACTGTCTCACTCTCACTCACTGACTCACTCACTCACTGCCTCTCTCTCACTGTCTCACACACTCATTGTCTCTCAGTGACTCACTCTCACTCACTCACTGTCTCACTCTCTCACTGCCTCATTCACTCTCACTGTCTCAATCACTCACTGCCTCACTCTCTCACTCAGTGACTCACTCACTCACTGCCTCACTGTCTCACTGCCTCACTCACTCACTCACTCACTGTCTCACACACTCACTGTCGCACTCTCACTCGAAATAAAACAAAACAAAACAAAAAAACAAACTTTGATACTTCTGCCTATCTGCTTGCCTGCCTTCAGTGATGGACAAATTCCACCTGAACGATTGGACTTCTATTAAACTTCTTCCTGCTTTTCTTTCTCCCTTTAGGAAAAAACCAAAATCCTGTCTGATATGCTATATCTAAGTCACCCAACATGTCCTTATGTCAATAGTTGATGAAATTGAAATTTAAAAATGGTTAAATTATTTGGCATCATCTTAGCTTTCACTTCAACAATTTTCCAAACTGTGGAGGTCTGACCTTACACTTTTATCATCAACTCCATAAACCCTTATTAGAACGTTTTGTATGGATAATTGATCATTGTGATGAGACAAGGATAACTATCATTGATTTTAGAAATAGAGGTAGTATTTCTTGATATGAGTAGTACTCTATAGTATGTGTATCATGATATAATATGTTGGTTTAATACCAAGGTAAGTAAAAAAGTATTGGTAGTCATTCCAGTTCATACATGCACAAGCTTATTACAAACAGAACATGTTAACTATATCTCTGGGATCATTGGATAGCTGCAACAAGTTCTCTCAGTATTATCCTTGTTTTGGTCTTATTCTCAACAAACAAACAAACAAACAAACAAACACTGCCATCAAGTTGATACCAACTCATAGCAAGCCCATAGGACAGGGCAGAACTTCCCCTGTGAGTCTCATGGACTGTCACTCTTTACGGTAGAAAGTCCCATTTTTTTCCCGAAGGTGCCTTAAAAAAAGATCCATTGCCAGTCAATTCCAACTCATTGTGAACCTGTACAGGGCTTCTCAGACTAAATCTTTAGGGAAGCAGTCAACCTCATTTTTCTCTGGTAGAATAGTTTATGGATCTGAACTATGGACCTAAAAAAAAAAAAAACATTGTGAAAACAAACAAAAAAAACACAACAAGATCAACTAGCTTAAGGAGCTGATTTTTCCAGTGTGTGTGTGTGTTTTTTTTAAAGCAAGATGGAAGCTAATGGAAGCAGTTGTATTAAATGAAACATAACCGGATATATCGATATGCTCCAGCACCAGGGCCTAATCAAGACATCAGCTTCCAAGGGCATCTCTTGGGCTAGTTAAGCTCAAGGGAGAAGGGTCGTCTCAGATGGTTTGGGTGGCAGTGTTTTAGGATCCCAAAAGGGATCATCTGGATCGATTTTCCCTGAGGACACAAGATGACACAGGGCTTATTGGAAGAAAGTTTTAGGCAAATTGAAAACTGTATTGGTAATAAGTGTTCCCCATCACAACAATGCACTTCATCATTCTTTGAAGGTAGTAAGGACTGTCTTATGAGAATTTTGTTGAGAAAACTTACTCTATCCACCCCAAAGCCCTGATCCTTCAGACTTCTTTCTTCCCCAAGTAAAAAAAAACAAACAAAACACAACATTTCAAAGGGATACGATTTGAGTCCCCCGAGAAAGCCCAGACCATCATTTTGACCTGGCTTCAATCAAAGAGCACAAAATTCTTCACAGAAGGGTTGGAGAGAGACACCTCCTCAGAAGTATATAAACCTCAATAAATAAAGGATAGGGCAGACACAATTGCTTCACGTTTGGATCTTTATGTTTAATAAAGATGTTGGATTTTTTCACAATACTTTTTACTTACCCTTCTATAACACTCTTACAGAATTTATGGTGTTAGCCTACCCACGTCAGAAGGATATTTTTATTTTTCCAATTGACTTCAGTTTACCAAGTCAGCCTTTTTCTCCTATCTCCCAAAAGACATCTAATAGGGAAATTGTTCTCTAAGATTGGGAAAATCGTGAGACATTGTTCTCTGGGAAGCTAATGGGTTCATCTCCAAAATAAGAGTGTGTGTGTGTGTGTGGGGGGGGGGGCGAGCAACAGTGGACAGTGGGGGTTGGGGGGCCGAGCAACAGTACCACTTCAATTGTAATACATAATTTCCAAATGGCTACCTTCAACATCCCACTACACCAAGTTTGGGGCTTTGATTTTTAAGTAGCAGAATTGAATCTTCCTTTGTCTCTGACCTAGGCCTTCAAAGATCTTAATCAGCATTGAATTGACTTTTAAATGAGGGAAAAGTAGAAGTTATAGTCAATATTGAATAATTAAACTTTATCTACTCCTGTAATATACTTCATTTTATTTTAATTTTTTCCTTACACGCGGAACAATTTTATTTGGTCTGGGAGGGGAGGTCGGGACGGGCAGGGCTAGTGCCCACCTGCGGGGGCTTTCCCGGACGTCGGGTGTTCCTCCATTCGGTTTAGAAGAAACGCCCTCATTGATGAATGAAGTCCCCACGAAGGCAGGCGGCGCAGTGACCGCAGGCAGCTGTGGGAAGGCGGTGGGTGCGCCCCAGGCACTGCCAGGCCCCTTGGAGAGCAGGGCCTGGACACCATCGCGGCCCCCCAGGAACTGCTCGAAGTTCCGAGCGATGTCGTTGCGGCACACGGGCGACCAGGTGATAAGCTTGGGGTCGGTCATGAGAGGTGGCATCGTCTCTGGGCGCCGGCAGGGCCTCCCGGAGGAAGGCAAAGAGCGGGTGTGCCTTGGCGCTATTCACCTTGCACTTCTCAAACAGGCAGAAGTGCGGCTCGAACCAGACGCCAGGTCTGACGTGCTTGCGGGCTGAGGCCCAAACTGGTTGCAGGGGAAAGCTGGCACGACCAGGCCCCGGGCCAAGGCGCCACTGCAGGTCGTCGTTCATCTGGGTGTGGGCCCGAGCGCGGTGCGGCTCCACGGGTTCCATCATGGGCTCCCCGCGGAGAGAGGCGGACCTTGTCATATACTTTATGATCTGTCTCCTGTCAGAGTTTTTTTTGTGTGTAGTTCTCTTCCACTGTACATGAGCACCCATATTTTATTTTATTTTTTTGTTCTTGATTTCCTAGCCCAAGTACAATGTCCTTTACATAATATGAACTCAATGCATGTTGTAGACTTCACTTCAGTAAACAGATTACTAACAATAAGCCATTAGGTGCCACCAGTCAGGTCAACCTCCTAGCAACCCTGTGTACAACAGAATGGAGCCTTGCTTGGCCCTGGGCCATCCGCCCCCTGGGCATCTTTGAGCTTATTCTTGCAGCCACTGTTCGCCATCTGGTTGAGGGTCTTTCTCTCTCTCACTGACCCTCTACCATGTACGGTTTCCTTCTCCAGGGACTGGTCTTTCCTGACGACAGGCTCAGAGTGCCGGAGAGAAGGTCTTGCCGGCCGGGCTACCTTTTTAAGGAGCATTGTGGCTATTTATTTGTTTGCAGGACTGATTTATTTGTTCTCTGGAAATCCATGGTATTTTCTGTATTCTTCACCGACACCATAATTCTTCCTTACTCGCTGTCTGGCTTTCATATTCATATTACAGCAATAGAAAATACCATGGCTTAGGTTATATGCACCTCCATCTTCCAAGTGACAGCTTTCTTTTTTGATTATTTAAACATATCTTTTGCATTTGGTTTTGCCAATGCCATTTGTTTGATCTTTGAACAGCAGCTTCCATGGATGTTGAGGGTGAGTCCAAGTCAGAGTTATTGTGCTGCTGTTTATTGGTCTAGCTGTCAGGATTTTGGATGGATGGATAAAAAATGGTTTTAGATAGATATGTAATCAATTATGAAGGCTATAATCTTTGATTCTTTATCAGTAAATTCATCACATTCTCGTCACTTTTAGTGAGCAAGTTATGGTCTCTGCAAATGTCAGGCTGTTAATAAGCTTCCTCCAACTCTGGTGCCGTATCTTCTCATAGCCCAGCATCACTGAGTGCTTGCTTGGCATACAGAGTGAATTAGTATGGGGAAAGGCTAGAACCTTGATGTATACATTTCCTGATTTTAACCATGCAATAGCTCCTGTTTCTGCCAAACGAGTGCCCCTTGGTCCAGGAGGTGCAGGTTTTGGTCTTTTCTTTATGATCTTTTTAATGACCTGCTTTTTGATGTTGTTTCTCATGTATGAGGCCTTGGTATCATTCCACAGTGTAGCTGCCTAGGGTTCGTAATGCTCAGTGTGTCAAGTCTCCTCTTGAGATGGTCTGTAAATGCAAGTGGAATATACCCAAGGTTGTATTTTGGCTCCTGTCAACTTGTTTGGATTTTCTTCAGCTTTAGCTTGAATCTGCAATTGATGATGTCTTCACCTTTGGCCCCATGCCTTTGTTTTGGATGATGACGCTGAGCTTCTCCATCATCTTTCCACAGTTGTAGTTTATAGATGATGTCTGTGTGGTATATCCAGTGAGGATGGAACTGTATATTTGTTGTTTATGTTGCTGATAAAAGAGATTTCCAATGATTAGTTATTCTTGTAAAATTCTATATGATCCCTAGCACCGTTTCTATCACCAGAGCTGTATTTTCTACCTGACAATCTTATTTCCAACTTTCTCATTTCAATCACCAGTAATTATCAATACATCTTGATTGCATGTGTAATAAATTTCAGACTGCCAAAGTTAGTAAAAAATCTTCAGTTTCCTCACCTCTGTTATTAGTGGTTGGTGCATAAATTTGAATAATCATATTATTAACTATTCTTCCTTATAGGCACATGGATAGTATCCTATCACTGACAGTGTTGTATTTCAGAGTAGATCTTGACATATTCTTTTTAACAGTGAATACACGGCTGGCAGTGTTTGGTTCTGTGTACCTGGGGTTGCTAGGCATTGGGACAAACTCAATAGAATCGAACAAAGACACAGCCCTTGCATCAGGCCCATGTCGGAAAGCACAGAGCTATTTTGTGATTAGGAAATGTCTCGGCCTTCCTAACTGTAAAAGGTTCTTTTCTAATGAGAACACTAAGAGTGCTTAAGCCAATAGAGACCTTGCCTTGATCTCTGAGGGGAGTATCATCTGAAGAAAAAAGACACACAACTTAAGAATTGTCTCTTCTCAAGAAGGATGGTTGGAATAGACTTAATCTCATGACTAGTTTTGATTTTATAGGTAATTTTTTTTCGACTGTATCATCCTGAGAATTGTTCTAGACTCGGAAACAAAGGAAGAGATTGCACATGAATTGCAAGGAGCAATTTGGTGTTGAATTTTATAATGCTGTATGATTAACCAGTGTTTTCTTATTTGAACCTCTTGTTAATAAATGCAAAACACTTTTTGTAATAGCTTTTTAAAAGAAAAATTCCATAACACTTCAATGATACATTTTTCCATTGGTTAAGCTTACTAATTCTCCCTTCTTTCTTAACAGGGATATTTTTGAAGAAGATAACTATAGCCCCATCCCTGTTGCTAATGAAGAAGAATATAAAATAATCATCAGTAAATTTCCCTTTCAGGATCCAGATCTTGAAAAGGTACAAACTATTTTTTAATTCAAGAACTTCCGTGAAAATATATTTTTAATATTTATTACCACATAGCATTCTGAGAGTGCCTTCTTTTTCCCTGGCCATCTTTTTGGTGGTTATGACTTGAAGCCTCTGAGCGTGTTTTGTTAGTATTTAAAGACCGTGTCACCATCTTTATAAGCATTCTTTCTATTTTGGTGAAATTAAGAAGGGGCTTTCTGGGTGATGCTAGCAGCAGTGTCCTGAATATTGGGTGGATTCCCAGGGCAGGTGCTACTAATATTGGGTGAGTTCCAAGAAAAAAAAGTGTGGTCTAACAAAGATAAGTCTCTAACACTCTGGAAGATTTTTTTTTGACAGCTTCAGTCTAAAAGTACATTTCTAGAAAGGGTTTATGTTGGTTGAAGAAGAGGTTTATGAAGTGCGTAGCCCCTACAGATTTCTTCCTGAGGTAGGAAGTATGTGTTTTTGGACTGGAAATGTCTGAACAACAAACGTGACAGAAGAAGGAAGTAGACAGGCATGAAGAATATATATGCACACAGAAATGCACATGACATATGGGTGCACACACACAGGCACATACAGTCATGTCTCTTTGGTGTATATGTGGACTCATTTCATGGAAAAAAGGACATGTTTATTTCCTGTTACCATAATGTTTTCTTCTTTATTCTTGTTTTAATCCCTATATTTCTTTATTCTTTTTCCAACTTTTAATAATTTAGTCCTTTTCTACATTATTATCTCTTCAGAATGAATAAGACTGTGACTTGTGACTGTAATTTTGGTTTTGTATTTTTAAACAAACTAAGCATATTATGTGTAACAGATACTGAATATAGAACCATGTAACTAAATGCATAATGTTTTTAATATAGCACACTTATGAATTATAGCGTATCAATTATAGCAAACATTCTATTGCCTGGTAGTTGAGTTTCAGTACACACCAAAGCCCAGTAGATGTCTTTTTTTTAATTACCACAATGTTCTCTATTTGGACTTTCAGATCTCCTCTGTCACTGAGGAAGTTGAACAGAATTATTTCTAATGTTCTTTCCAATTACATTAAACTGTCCTGTTTGTACAATTATAAAGAAGTTTAACCTTGCTGGAAACCCAAAATATGCAGTACTTCGTAGAATTAAGTTCATTAAGCATTTTATTCATTTGCCCACATAATACTCAGCATTAAAATTAATGACCGTTAATAAGATAAAATTCTCACTGAGTTAATGCTGACTCCTCTTGACCCTATAGGACAGAGTAGAACTGCCCCCGTGAGTTTCTGAGACTGTAACTCTTTATGAGAGTAGAAAGCCCTTTCTCACATAGAGTGGTTAGTGGTATCAAACTGCAGACTTTGTGGATTGCAGCCCAATGTGTAACCACTGCACCACCAGGGCTCCTTAATAAGGTAAAAAATACATGGAAAATTTAAATGTGATCATTTAAAAGTAAATCCCCAAAATTATTTAGTAACCTCCTCTTAGTTTTATGTATTTTCAGTTTAAAAAATTAAGTATAATTTTTAATTAAGCTATAGAACACATAAAACAGCCTCTCATGTAACTTATTATTTCAGAGTAAATTATGACTTATTATTTCAGAGTAAAGAAGTGACCAAGACTGAACATTTATGCAGAAGCCTGTCTTTTTTGCAAATATCTATGCTAGTTTGATTAAAGCCATATGGCTAAAATAAAATATTCATATTCTGTCTTTTAATGTCATTGAAATAAATTCTCAAAACTGAAGTGCCTCAGATAGTACTGGGTTCACTCTACACAAAGGAAATTGGAGGGGAGTAGGCATTTACATTATTATGAGCTGTTTTTAAAGGACATTGACTCTTCACTTAAATGAGTCTCTGAAGTTGGAAACCAGCCTGGAGGGATAGGACTCTAACCTATGTTGTCATTGCTGCTGCTTGGAAGTGTCCTGCTTCTGTTGCGTGGGCAGCCTTGTCGAGTCGTCAGTGACGTATGTGACCAAGGAGGACTGCCGCCTAGGATTTCCTGGACTGGACCCTTTCCAGGAGATCACTGGGTCTTGTCTCCCACAGCGTGGCTGGTGGGTTCAAACTGCCAACCTTGCCGTTAGCTGCCGAGTGCTTCTCCAGTACACTATCAGGGCTCCTTTTCAGTATACAGGTGTTTATTCCCATACCTCTCATCCCCCGCCACATACAAGCCACTGCGCTCTGTGCTAGATTTTCAGTTTCTACTGAGAAGAAGCTTAGAGTCCAGTGAGTGAGAGAAGAGAACGACAATTCACAGACGTCGGCAGTGCTTCCGATGGAGGCCACATGCACAAAGACTGTGCATCTGCAGTAGGTGGAGGTGACTAGATGACGCTGGAGATAGAAAAAGGACCAGACTGTGGTACCTGGTATAGGGTCAGTGAGTTCAGCCTATTTCCTGAGGATTATTAGAAGTCAGCAAAGCGTTTTGAGCAGTAAAAACATCATCACATTTGTGCTTTCAGAAGATTTCTCTGGCTACTATGTGGAGAATCTCTCTCACTGTCATCAAGTCAGTACAAACTTACGGTGACCCCCGTGGGTTTCCCAAACTGTAGCTGTTTATGGGAATAGAAAGCCCAGTCTTTCTCCTGAGGAGCTCTTAGTGGTTTCGAACTGGTGACAATGTGATTGCAGCCTAACGTGTAACCACTGCACCGGCAGGGCTCTAGGTGTGGCGAATGGGGAAGATAACCCTAGTGACAGAACTGTCATCAAAACACACAGAGGCATGGGCAGGGAGATGCTTTCTCTGCTTGTTGGAAACCTGACACTGTGATTTAAGAAATGGGTAAATTGCCATAGTATTTCCTCCCAAAATACTTGTTTTCTTTAAAATCTCCCAAACAACGTACAAAATGGAACAAAGTACACTTTTTTTTTACAAAGTACACTTTGTGATGCAGTTGGTTTTCTCTACATTATTATGTAATTAAAACATTATTTCCTAAAATTTTAAAAAACCTTTTTTTTTCTTATACAGCAATCTTTCCCAAAGAAATTCCCCATGTCTCAGTCAGTGCCTCATATTTACATTCAAGTTAAAGAATTTATTTATGCCAGCCTTAAATTTTCAGAGTCACTACACCGGAGGTAAGTTTACTAATAAGAAATGTAATTCAATTTATTAAACATGAATGCTCTTTTTATGCCATGATTCTTTGATAGATGATGCCCTCACTAGGAAAATGTGTATATTTTAGTGAAATTGAAGGTAAGTTGCTGTAAATATGATCATTTACTTTATTTTTACTGAAGTATTTTAAAAACAAATTCTATAATGACATTTTATCTCTAAACACTTAAGTGTTTCTAAAATCAGTAGAGACATTTTATTTCATAAACGCACTTAACACAGCAGAAGGAAAACAAAGCAAAACTCACTGCCATCAAGTTGGTGTTGACTCACAGCGACTGTACAGGACAGGCTCCAGTTGCCCTGTGAGTGAGAGTCTGTAACTCCTTACGGGAGTAGAGCTGCACCTGCGAAGCGGCTGGTGGTCTCAAACCGCTGACCGTGCAGTTAGCAGCCCAGTTCATTCTGTGAGATCAATTCCCTTGTCATTACTGGTATTTTCTGTTTCTCAAATTGTCCCCAAAATGCTTTCTGGTACTTTGTAAGTTTGTTTTAGGATCTAAATAAAGTTAGCTGTTTTACCAATTCTCTTTTCTTTTTTTTTTTAATCATTTTATTAGGGGCTCATACAACTCTTATCATAATCCATACATACATCAATTGTGTAAAGCACATTTGTACATTCATTGCCCTCATCATTCTCAAAAAATTTGCTCTCCACTTAAGCCCCTGGCATCAGGTCCTCATTCTTTTTAAAAACATTTTATTAGGGGCAATTCTCTTTTCTTCTGGATGTCATTGACTTGTTGAAAATCTGATATTCTCAATAGTTTTACTTGGTCTTCGCTCAGATAAATCTGAAGTGTGAAGATTGATAAAAAAATCAGCAAACTAGTGAAAGATAGCTGTAGCAAATTGGTATCCTCTGTAGTAATGGAGCGTAGTTTTGGCAGCTATAGGCAACTTGATTCCATTGGCAAACCTTGTGTGATAAAGTAACATCCACATTTCTGAAGACAGAGAACGTATAACCGAACTGAAAAGCAAACACGCTGCCATCAAGTTGATTCTGACGCACATCAACCCAATGTAGGGTTTTTGAGGCTGTCAATCTTCAAGAGAGTGGAGAGTCGCAACATTCTCCTGGGGAGAAGTTGGTAGGTTTGAACCACCAAGCTTGTGGTTAGCAGTCCAGGGTTTATTGACAGTGTCATCGGTGCTCTTTAAGGGAATGGGATAGTATTCCTAGTTTGCTGATAAGGAAACTGAGGCCCAGCGAGGCTGCATCATTTGTCCAGAATAGCGTAGTTAGAGTTAGCATGAGAGCGGGGATGAAAGAGTAGGTCCCATGTCCATAAAAGTGCTTGCTACAGTGTCTAGCATAGAAGAAGAGAACAGTAATGTTGGTGGAACCTTAATCTTTATACCACACTTTGTTCAGGCTCCCTCGATGGATGCTGCAGCATAGTCAGAGGAAACATTTCTGATTAGGAGAACTCTCTGGAAGTGAGTGGTGATGCTAAGTTTCATGGTGACTGCCTCTAAGGAATCCATTCTTCCAAGTGGAGCAATGTGAGCAACATGAGAAACTGTTCTGAATTTTAAGTAAAAAAAAAAGGCATGAAGCCTGAGAATTCTTTTTCAAGCAGAAACAGAACCACCATGGTTATATTTTACTTTATTGTATCTGTGTTTCTTATTGCAAGTTACTACACATCTTTTTTTTATTTAAACAATGTGCAGATAAATGGAAAATGAAATGTGCGTCCCGCCAGGGTAAATAGAGTATCTGATTTTGGATAACATGAATGGGGCATGGAAGGAAATACCTAACATACACATACGTAAAGCACAGTATGTGTTGTGATTTGTGGTTTCCATAAACCAGAGGTCCTCATTGTATCAGCAGCCGTCACACCATGCAGGATGTGATCAGAAATGCAGCCGCCGAACTACTGAATTAGAAACTCTGAGAGGTGGGGCCCACAGTTTTACCAAACTCTTCAGATGATTGTGATACATGCTCAAGCTTAAGAACCACTTCCTTGAGCTTCATCACATTCTACCACCAGCCTTTGGTACCAGAGTCTCTAAAAAGCTATTTTAAAGACAACCAGCTTTTGACCTCAGTCATTAAACTAACTAGAGATATTGTATTCTGCCTAGTGAACAACATGACACACGCATGTAATCTAGCATTTGAAAAAAACAATTAATACAAATGAATGCTAATTGAAGAGAAATAGCACAAAACAAGTGATATTACAATGGTAGGTTTCAGTAGTTGATAGCTCTTGGAACTCAAATGGTCTGAGGGCCACCCATAATTGATGCCTACATCATTTTTCATTTGACATTCTGAAGTTTTGATCTAAGACATAGAAATGTAGAGGTCAAGGTCATAAGCTTCTGGCTCTGACATACCCTAGTTTGAGTCTTCATGCTGACACTTACTAACTATAGCAGGATTTGGGGTAAGTCACTTGATTTTTTTTTAAGTGAAGCTTTTTAAACCATCAGACTATTTTGTGCATTAGTGATGTACATCTAGTAGTAACAAGCACTGAGGTGCCAGGCAAGAGCAAAGCTGGCTGTGATGGATAAGGTTCTGGGTAAGCTTAGCAGGGCTATGATCCTGCAGTTATGGAATATTGTGTTTTAGCAGTTATGTAATGATATGTGGTCATTTTCCATTTTGTGATCTGCTGTGGTCATTCTTCATTTTTGCATAAGATCAATTTTCCACAATAGCCTGGGCTTGGGAACTTTACCATGCTGCTAAGTGAGGAGTGAGTATATTTGTGAACTATTAGATGAAGAAGTTAAGGGATAGAGAAATTTTGACTTACATTTGGATAGACTTGTTTGTATACTCTCAAGTAGAGGCTCCAGTTGGTCATCTTTGAAAATATTTGATTCTCTGTTGCTGATGAAGTGAGCAAGATAGATGCTTTCTTCTATTATTTTGAGGTAAATATATACAATCAAAGGAAGAAGCATTACAAAAAATCTCTCAACTGTTATCTTCTATAGGGAACCAGCTTCCCCACAACCAAATGTGTTTAAGAGGCGGTTGTGTAATTGAGGAGTAAGTTAAAGTGACCTTAGACAAGATAAAGTATGCAAGGGCTCACCTCCTCAGTCATGACTTCAGGAGCCAGGTCCAAGCAGAGAGAGCGAATAATGTAACCTGGCTAGTTTATTTAATCTGGGGCACGCAGGCTACGGTAAGCACACACCTAAGGGGTTGTACAATAGGCATACACGTAACAGGACAGGAGGGGGCACGAACTAGGGGTATACACGCAATAAGAAAGGGAGGCACTAGGGACACGTGACAGGAAGGCAAATGTAACAAGATGGGCAGACTCTAAAGCCAAGATGGCAGCTATCCTTGGTCATCTGAGTTGGCTTGACCTAAGTGTCTTTGAGCTCTTCTTCAGGGGAACAATCTATGATCCTTATCAGAAGGGAGTGGGCCCAACTTAGGGTGGGACAGACAATAGGGTCTGAAAGCTTTTGATGGCAGATAACCTTCAGGCAGTAACCTTCAGGCAGTTGACCTCCATGTGCATAGTCAGTGACCATGTGTTTGCAAACAGCACCTTAAATTTGGCATTATTATGGTTGGACATCATGGGGAATAACTTTTGCTTAGGAGAATATGAGTGTGACACATCTCCAACCCACGAGCTTGAAGGTTTCCTCCATGGGGAGCCTTGGCCTCCCAGACTCCTTAACGTAGGAAAGTTGAGAGTTTGTCCGCATACACTCTCTTCCCCTTTCTGTTTCCCACATTCTTTCAACTTGGTTCAAATGGCATAAAATTGTATTTAAGGATTATATATTGAAGGTGCATTCCTAGATGTACATTTGCCTCTCCTATCTTTCCCTTTAAATGTAAATTAGGCTAGCAACCTTGGAAAGCCACAGGGCAGTTCTGTTCTGTTCTGTAGGGTTGCTATGAGTCAGAATTGACTCAATAGCAGTGATTTTGACTTTTAATTTATGTAAAGATTAAAAAGAAATGAAGCAATTTTTAAAAGTAAGTTTTGTTGGATTATTATTTAGTATGCTAACTAAATTGTTCCATTGCAGAAAACTTAGTGATACCAACCTTTGTTTTTAGTTCAACAGAAATAGATGATATGCTTAGAAAATCAACAAATCTGCTGCTGACCAGAACTTTGAGTAGCTGTTTACTGAACCTTATTAGGAAACCTCACATAGGTTTGACAGAGGTAGGTTAAAAAAATACTTAGAACCAAATATTTCAATGTACAAAGCAACTATTATAAATTAAATTATTTCTGGGTATCATTGCTGAGCACCATCCTGTAAGCCAGTTTTGTATTTTATATTTATAAATATACGTGAATGTTTTAAAATAAAACATTTGTAAATTCAGTAACTGTGAAATAAAAGTGTTTACATGGGAACAGTATATACAGGCATACCTCAGAAATAGTATAGTGGTGGTCTATGAGAGGGTACCCCCCTCAAAAAACGGAAAAATGCTCTGCTGGGTGGAGCTTCCGTAGTACACATTTTTCCCTATAGGCGAGCATCAAGCAACTGGTTTTGAGTTAGTGCACCCAGTGGCGTCACCTGGGAAGGTTCTCTGTGGTTACAGTGAATATTTTCATTAAAGCAGTTTCACTGGAACCTCGTTTTTTGTGATGGCTAATTTAAGAGAATCCATGTGGGGCTATGAAATTTTGCTTCGTGCTCAGGAAAAATGCTGCTGTGATGTTGAACACAGTTTATAAGGACAGTGCTATGGGGAAAACTCAAGTGTATGAGTGTCAATTGATGACAAACCTCGTTTTGATGTCCATCAACTTTATGAATGGATGAAAATGATGACAAAATTCAAGCATTTGTGCTCAGAAAGACCTACAACAACCATTGAAGAGATGAAGTTATTTGAACTATCTTGGAGCTCGGGTTCAAAAAATTGTAATGGAAGATTTGGGAATGAGAGGATTGATGCGAAATGTATGCCTTGGGTTATGACTGACAGGAAAAAGAGCACCCATTGGAAACATGCTGCACTTTGAAAGAACAGCTTTGAAGCGACCCAGACTTTTTTTCCCCCCTAAGGTCAATACTGGGGACAAGACATGGTACTATTCTTATGACCTTGAAAGTAAACATTAATCAAGCCAGTAGAAGATGCCATTGTCACCTCACCCCCCAAAAACTCGTTAAGTGAAATCAAAGATCAAGATGATGCTTATTTGTTGTTGTTGTTTTTTATGTGAGGGGGATAGTGCATTTGGAGTTTTTTCCACCAGGTCAGACTCTTAATCACACTTTCTGTTTAGAGGTTCTGAAAAGATTGCATAACAGTGTGTGACCACAAAAAGCCTGATTTGTGGCTGATGGGACTGGTTTTGCCACCACAACAATCTCAGTGAGCAGGTTTGTTTTGTTTTTTTGGCAAAAAACAGCATGCCTCTTTTGTCCCATCACCTGAGTCACCTGGCCTCGTTCAGTGTGACTTCTTTTTGTTTTCACAAGTGAAGAGGGACAGGAAAAGATAGCGATTTGATGCATAGAAGAGGTGAAGAAATAAACGAGGGAGGTGCTGTCAGGCATCCAAGCAGATGAGTTTGGAGGTTTCCAGCAATGGAATTTAACAAATATATTAAGTGTAATAGAGAGTACTTTGAAGGTGATAAGGTTGTTTCGTAAAAAAAAAGTTAAATACATAGTTTTGGAGAAAAAATTTGTTTCTTTTTGGGTACCCCCTCATATTAAATTTATAAGAACATTAAGAAAAAATTGAAATATTGTGATCATTACCAAAATGAGTCACAGAGAGCCCCAGAGATCACATGCTGGTAGAAAAATGGTGCCTGTAGACTTGCCGCTGGGTGGTCGCCAACCTTCAATCTGTAAGACATGCTGCCAATCTCCGAAGCACAGCAAAGCGAGGTATGATAAAACGGGGGGTGCCTGTACCTGGAGATGTTAGAGCATGTGTGTAGATTTTTTAATTGCCGGGCTTACATGAAAACCAAAATCCTCATTTTTTTTAACTTGGCAAACATAACATTTTACAAAGTGCTTTGAAAAGTTATTTTAAATTAATTGGCAGCTAGATTTTTCATTTCTTTTTAAACAATGAAAGCATTGAGATTTTGTATCTGGCAGCAAACTTTTCAAACAGATAATCAGTTGTGTCCTGTAATGCTGTAATTATATAGTAACGGTGCACTGCTGGAAGTAGTGATCTTGTTTTTCAAATTCAGGTGACTTTCTATACATGTAGCCTGTATTTGATCAGATGTATTTGTGTTTTCTAGCTAGTGCAAATCATCATAAACACAACACACTTGGAACAAGCTTGTAAATACCTTGAGGACTTTATAACAAACATTACAAATATTTCTCAGGAAACTGTTCATACCACGAGACTTTATGGACTTTCTACCTTTAAGGTATGTAAAATCTGAAGTTTTACTTCAATCACTAGAAGCCAACTTTTAAAAATTGAAGACACAATCTATTATATATTTGATTTCATTATATTGTTAAGAAATGAGAATTACAAGTTGTTATCATTGACAATAAGTAGATATCAGTTCCTTTTTATCATTTTAAATAATCTTTTATAAATGGAAAAAAGTACTTCTTTTTCACAGATGTATCTCATTTTGTACACATTTTAGAGATAGTAGTGCTGACTTAGGTTTATTGCCTTTCTATTAAGTCTCATTATCCAATAATTAATTTTATATGTAATGTATATGTATTTGTGTTTGGGAATTAAAAATCACACTGCTAATAAGTAGTATAAGGTTGCATTACATTTTTTATTGACTCTGATTTGAAGCAAAATGAATGTTACCACATTCCATGTCATTAGAGTCCTCTTTTTTTGATTGGAAAGATTTCTACTCATATCATGGGATATTCCAAAATATTAATAAATACTTTAAAAAATAAAATGGAAACTTAAATATTATAAATTCATAAAATATTAGATTACTGATTTGACATTATACAGATGAGACAGAAGTAGTCTAGTAGTATCCCTTTGCATTAATATTTTGTTAAACTAGTGGCACAAATGTCAAATAATACCTGAGTCAACTGATTTATAAAATTAGTTATTAAATCTGAGACGGAAACCTGGACAAGATTTTATATTTTAATGAACCCTACTTTCTTCATCTGCCCAATTAGAATAACAACACAGCACTTAGCTCATATGTTTATTACGAGGAGGAAAGAAGGTGCTTGTCACACACAGTTCCATCATTGTACATCATCTTTGCTCTGAGCCTTCCATTAGGTGATAAGGGGACAAAAATGTATCCTTACCCTCAAGAAACATATAAGGCGAAAAAAAGCATAAACAACAGGGTCTGGTAAGTACTGCAGCACAGCAGGAGGTTCCACTCAGTGTTGGACATTCACTGTTGGACATTCACGTATCGTCGGACAAATTGCTGTCTGTTATCAAAGTATTGCCTTTTCATCCTTGCATTAGATTTACACAGCCTGCTGTTTGCTTTCTCTCCTGGGTGTTAGTGTACTCTCTCAAGAGCTTTTGTAAGGCTGAATCATAAGCATATTTAATAGTTAACATTAAATTAGTATGCTGATACCCTTTCTGACTAAAATGTGAATTGTGGTGTATCAAGGATCTGCAAGAAATTTTTCTGATCATTTGTAAATTAAAGAACATAATGCTCTTAGATTCAGAAATCTTGGAACTGTATTTTTAAAAATCTGCCTGTTGAGTGGGAATATATAGAAATGTTAGATAGTTTATCATTCCATTGATCTCTTCAGTTGTCGATAACTAGTTGAAACTACATCAGACATATCATATCATACCCCTTGATGGATTTCCTTGGAAATCAGGAAATCAAGTTTTAGTCTAAATGCAATGGAATAATCTTTGTTTTTATGTTGTTGTTTTTTCTTGAAACCCATTTCTATTTTATGATATGGGAACAAGAGTTGTTTGAGTTCAATATTTGAAGGTCACGTAGTCCTCATTGCTCTTTGTTTATTTCAAGAGAAATTTGTCTCAAACTGTACTATGAGACTGCTTAAACAGGGAGAAATGTTAAATCAATATTAAAGTGAATTGTTGAGAATGTTGGAAAATTTTCCTTCAGGAGTCTCTTCCCAATTTCAGAGATGATTGGAACAAGTCTTGACTACAGACATTAGTGTGGATGCTCAGATCACTTCTTTAGACTAATTCTTTTCAATCCAGTGACCCTACAAAATATATTGTTAATTAGGTACTTATTATAGAAATAAGCACTTATATGCACCCTCAACTCACATGTCCATTTGCCCATTCTAAAAAGAAAGCACTGTGAGCACACAGAGGGCCTGTTCTCATGTCACACATGTTTACTTTATGAAATATTACGTAGGTTAACGTGTGAGCTTGTCTTTTACTGTGCTGATTTGGTTAGTAATACAGAAGGGGTACAACAAGTGGTGCTCACTCTCGAACAGTATCTCAAATGTAAACTAAATTCACCCACATCAAGAATGACTTAAAGTTAATGTCAGACTTCTCCTAACTGAAAATATGCGTGTCACAGTGGATGGGGGAAATGGGAATATTCTCTCTCTCTCTCTTTAAATGTTTTTCACGCCACACATATTCACTATATTGATATTCTTCTTTGTTTTTTGGCTTTTTGTGATAAATGTGTGCAACATACAGTTTGCCATTTTAATAATTTTTATGTATGCAATCAGTGGCATTCATCACACTCACACCATTGTACAACTGTGGGTACTATTTGTTTTCAGAACTTCTACACACCGTTCCCCCCCACCCCCACAGAAGCTTTGTTCTTATTAAGCAATTACTTGCCATTCCTGTGTCCCTCCAGCCCATGGTGGCCATTAATCTACTTTCTGTATCTATGCCTTTGTCTGTTCCAGACATTTCATATCAATGGCATTATGTAATATTTTTTCTTTCGTGTGTCTTATTTCATGTAAGAATTTTTTTTTAACTTTTGATGGTGAATTAGGTGAAGGTTTGCAAAGCGGATCAGTTTTCCACTCAACAGATCCTGCACACCTTGTTTTATGTGATCGATGATAATCCCCACAACATACCATCACCTACCCTCATCACGCTCTCGTTTCCTGTTTCCATTCCTCTTTCTTTCCTAATCCTTCTGAACTTTGTCCTTTATAAATAATGCCCTTTTTATCTCGGATGTTTGATTAGTCTGCAGTGTACATCCCTCCCTAGTGTTGTTCCTTTATAGACCTGTCTGTTGTGAAGCTGAAAATTCAGCCAAGGAGGTGAATTCCATTCCAGACCTGAAGGAATCATCTGGGAAGTTCCAGGACTTTCTTTGCACCAGCAAGCCTGTCTCCTATGATTCTCTCACGCTCCCCAGGAGCTTCTCCTAGAGCCGCTGCAGAGCCATTTGTAGTGGCCGCCCGGAAACATCTAGTTCTGCTCGCTGGCTCATGGACACTGATGTTCTTGAGGTTCATTAGCTTAGTGGACTAATTGTTTTCATGTGTCTCTGATTTTCTTCACTCTCCTTCTCGTGGGGAGAGACCAGTAGTTAGTTGCACCTTCGATGGTTATTTTCAAGTGTTTAAGATTCTAGTGGATACTCGCCCAAGCAGGGTGTATAGCATTGTCTTTAGGGACTATTAGAGTAATATTTCCAAGGTTCAGTTGTATCACAGCACGTATTAGAGCTTCATTCTTTTTCATGGCTTGATAATTCCATTGTATGCCTATACCACTTTTTTATTTTTACTCCTTTTGTTAATGTACACTTAGGTCATTTCCACATTCTGCCTATTGTAAATACTACTACTAAGAACACTGACGTACACTCTGGAGTACTTCTTTTGAGTTTATGCCCAGGAGTGGGATGACTGGGTTTCACTTCCTGAGGAGCCATGGTCATTTTCTGTGGTGGTTGCTCTCTCCAGCATTCCCGTCAACAGTGCACCAGGGCTCCTTTGCGCCCACAACCTTGCCAACACTTGTTGTTTTCTGATCTTTTGTTAGGGGTTCTTACAACTCTTATCACAAGCCATACATATATCAATTGTGTAAAGCACATTTGTACATTCATTGCCCTCATCATTCTCAAAACATGCCCTCTCCACTTAAACCCCTGGCATCAGCTCCTCCTTTTTCCTCTCCCTACCTGCTCCCTACTCCCTCATGAACCCATGATAATAGATAAATTATTATTTTGTCATATCT
>NW_022103968.1:35204311-35208930 GCF_000313985.2 Echinops telfairi | reverse complement strand
GATGGCAACAAATGTACAAATGTGTTTGACACAATGGATGGATGGATGGATTGTGATGAGTTGTATGAGCCCCCAATAAAATGATTATAAAAAAAAGAAAAAATATATTTTAAAAAGAGAGAACAAATCACTTCAGTGCTGTTGAGTGATTCCAACTCACAATGGAGCAAAGAACGCTCCATAGGGTTCCCACGGCTGTGACCTTTATGGAAACATACTGTCACTCATCTTTCTGCTTCGAAGTGGGTGGTGAGTTTGAATTGCCAGCCTTTTCGTTAACATCTGAATGCTTAATTACTGAGCGACCAGGGGTTCCTTCTATTAGAGATTATTAAAATGGCAATGTTTAATACATATGATTTAAAATGAAAAAAAAAATTTTCCTCCATCTTCTCTCCAATCCTTAGTTTTTTCCTCAGTACGAATACTTTAATGACTTTTAACAATACAAATTAGGTTTGCCATTTTTAAACTTTTGAAAAATGGAATCATATAGAGTGTCTTCACTTCTTGTACTCAACATGCTTGGGGATATATAATCTGTTATATGTAGCTGTAGATTTTTAAAAATTCAGTATAATCCATTATATAAATATTATTGGTACCTGAATTACAGTATAACTTTTGGCCACTCACAGACATTTTTTTTCTTCCCTGGCTTTTTACTGGATGTATGATCCCTGAACAACTAAGCTGTTATTGTGTCAGTAAAATCGAATTTTTATTTTCTAGTAGTAAAAATATGTTTTTTTATATATATAATCAGGAATTTTAAACTGAGAAGGTCTTACAAACGCAGTTATATAACCTCTTGATTTAATTATAATTGTAATGTTATTTCACATATAAAGTCGATTTATTACTGCTTTGTGAGAACACTCACACACAATATTGCTTTCTGCTAATTGGTGTTTCAATTTGGATTATTTATATGCCTGATATGTAGTTATGTTTTGTTCTTTGTGGAGTGATCCTTTGTAATATTTCTTGTTTTGCTGTCATTATCTTTAAGGCAATGGATGTGACATTTCTGTTCATCTTTGACTGCCTCCCAGGCTCATCTTGCCCAGTAGAGCGGACCACATAAAGCACTGTCATGCTTACAGCTGATTTAATACGTACAAATGGCATAAGATCCCCCCAAATAAATCAGAAAACAGTAAGAATAAAAAGATCAGGCAACAAATATATATTAGCAAGAATGAATAATTTTTTAAAAGAATAAATAAGTTGCCTATGTAAATGTAAGAGCAAAAAATAAAATAAGGAGATGCTGCTTTGCCAAAATCAGGAAAATTGAACAGAAACACAAAAGCATTTTTTCATTTGATGAGCAGAAATGGAAGGCCAACAAAATGTGTACACTACCTCAACCCCAATGATAGATTAAAGTGCTCAGCTTTCTGTAATTTATCATCAGTAATCAGTTAATTATCAAGTGCCACTTATAAAGATGGTGGAAAGCAGAAATAGAATAGGGAAGGAAATGCTTGAGGAGTAATTTAAAAAGCTATTTATATCAGATGATTTGCAAACCTGATGACAAGCAACCTAGATTACTTAAGGAGTGGCAGATGCTGCTACCAAGCTGCTTGCTATGACTTTTGAGTTCCAAAACCTCCTGAGAACTTGATAGGTAAAACTGCAGCCACTCCCCTGTCAGCTGGGGCTGCGTGCATCAGCTCTGTGGCACCTAACAGCCCAGCAGCCAGGCCTTTCGTACAGCAGCAGGGTCACCCCACCAGTCCCAGATAGCGAGAACTGGAATTTGCATGAGTCTGGATGGGGGTCAGGCTAAAAATGTATACTGTCTTTTCCTGGGTATTGCTATAAATGGAGTCGCTAGCAGGTGGCTCCATGAGGACTTAAGGTTTTTATTTTTATTTTTTAAGATATTTGAGACTGGCCACCTTGCTAAAGAGCAAGAAATGAAATTCTGCCTTGTCTAAAATAGGGTTTTGATTATGTTCCAAAAGACAGTCCTGTGAAGGAAGTAGTAATTCCTTAAAGTTTTCATGTACACTAACAATCATTTTGAGCCTAGGGGTGCATTAAAGTTAGATTTATTGAAGAGAAAATGTTTCTATGATACTGTGCTAGGTGTTAAAGGAAAGATATGGAATGTTTCTTAGCCTCTCAAACAAACAAACTCACTGGTGATTTATGGTCCCATTCCCCCTCCCCCCCCCAAAAAAGCGCCTATCTCACTGCCTAAGTCAGTTCCAACTCTTAGCAGCCCTATATTATAGGTCAGGGTAGAACTGCCCCTGTGGGTTTCCGAGAGTGTAATTCTTTACCGGAGTAGAAAGCTTCGTCCTCTCCCAAGGAGCGGCTGGTGATTTCGAACTGCTGACCTTGCAGAGAGTAACCAACGCATAACCACTGAGCCACAATATGTAACAAGTAGATACACTTAAGTTTGTAGATATGTTTGGTATGCGATTGCAGTATTTCTAAATATTTTCAATTTGAACATCTTAAAATGGGAATTTGGCTTTTTAGGACACTGTATTTATTCTGCCGTGGAGCCTGAAGGCATAGAGGGATAAGAGTTAGGCAGTTAACCACGAGGTCCAAAAACACAAACTCACTGCCATGGAGTCAGTTCTGACCCATAATGATCCTATAGGGCAGGGTAGATCAAAAACACCTTGGAAGAAAGGTGAGATTTTCTACTCCAGTGATGAGTAGAAAGCCTCATCTCTCTCCTGTGTAGTAACTGGTAGTTTTGAACTGAGGACTTTGTTGTTAGCAGCCCAATGCATAACTACTGTGTCACCAGATCTCCTCCATGGATGACAATAAGAACAAACAAATATCTTGGAAGAAGTACAGCCAGAATGCCTCTTAGAAGTGAGGATGCAGGGAGAGTTTGTTTCAACATACTTTAGCCATGTTATCGAGACCAGTTTCTGGAGAATGGCATCATACGTGGTAAAGCAGAGGGACCGTGACAAAGGAAGACCCTTGAGGAGGTGGATTGACATATTGGCTGCAAAACAATGGGCTCAAGCACCACTCTAATTGTGAAGATGATTCAGGACCTGGTAGTGTTCTGGTTTGTTGAACACAGGGTTGCTATGAGTCAGAACTGACTTGAAGGCAACTAACCAGAACTTTTTCCTCTTTGTCTATAGGAATAGCCCTTGTGTTAACCAGTGTCAGTGAGTTGGATGCTATTTACAGTTTAATTAACCTTTAGAAATTTAAATATTTCTGCATCAAGGACATAAAGATTTCTGTTAAACTTTTTTTTTTTTTTAGCAAGAAGTAACCTAGGGAAGGTATTTTGACGGCCCCCACTTCATCTGCTTAGATTATTGAAGGCGCAGAAAAATGCCACTGCTAGATTGTGGTTGGAGGCTGACAAGAGTAGACCTGGCATGCCCCCTGCCCACCGGGCTTCATGACTGTCGTCTTCACAGGGGCAGATCACCAGAACTTTCTCCTGCAGAGCTACAGGCGAGGTTTAACTCAGCTCCTTTCTGCTAGAGCAGTTCAGTGCTTAACCATGTGACACTAGGGCTCCTTGAAAAATGTCGCAGAAGTTACCTTGTTATCCCCTACAGTGCTCAATGAAATGTGTCGGATAAATGCTTATTTTGGTTAGGATAATTGACAAAAACCAATTCAGACGATCTTAGACAATAAAGGGAAGTCATTGACCAGCATAACTGAAAAGCTCGGGAATAAGGCAAATTTCAGTTGGGGATTGCAGTCAGCCACTGGCAAGAGGTCTTCCATCTCCCACGCCTTGTGCAGTTTTCATTTCAACCTCAAACCTCGCATAATGGCCCAGAGCCTCCAGTCTTGTCCTGCTGCCAGCAACAGAGGTGCCCAGTCACAGTCCCAAATCTCCGACTCAGGCCTGATCAAGGGGAGAGGGTGGCTCCTTCTACACTAGGTGCTCTGGAATTCTCTTTGGGCAAGAGGGTGGGAATTGCTCATTGTTTTAAGCTCATCAGGATCCATCATTGGAGCCGAGGCATCATTTGAGTCCTCCACAGACCGCAGTGCTGTGACTGGGGGCAGGGTGCTTTTCCAAACCCTTTTTGGAGCTTGTTCTGAGCAGAAGGTGAAATGGATGATAAGCAGTAAGTCAGAGATGTCTACCAAAACATGTAGTTAATACTACTACACTTTTCACCAGAACATACAGTAGGTCTAGCTGGTGGTGTGCATGTGTATGTTTTAAAGAAACATTTCTCCAGTGTTGATAGTATAGATTATCTATCATTTACTCCTTACTGAAACCATTCTCAAATTACGCTGGGTACATTTCTGCCTCCAGAGGGCACTGTCGCCTTAACAACAAAGGAAGAATTAATTAAGAGATCTTTGAAAATTTAATTTAGAAGTGAGTTGATATGTTCTTGACCTTCTAGTGAGGTCACAAGAATTGTGAGGTATGTAGAATTCAACTGTAGAACTCCCCAGGAAGCCCAACATTAATTTTCTTAGCAGTTTCTTTAGAAATGTCTTACCAAATAATTTAGCATACCCTTGTGTTTAAGCAACAGAAAGGGTTACAGTGAAAACCTTTCTCTTTCTCTCCTTTAAAAATAGAATGCAGTGAGTTTATATGACTGGAAGGATCAGAGGCACAGATCCGCCCCCCC
>NW_022103968.1:35193328-35204211 GCF_000313985.2 Echinops telfairi | reverse complement strand
CCTGATTACGTTTGTCTGAATTACTAGGCAGAATATTTAGTCCTTGGGAAAGTCCTTTCAACTACTGATTTAAAAACATGTTCACATCCTGACCTGGTGTCTGAAATTCTCCCTTCATGTAACAGGACCGCCGACTCTCTGGCTTAAACTTCTTATCGTGTTGTGATAGCCTGTGGGAAGCATTGATAAACGTTTGAAAACATACTCCTTCCCCCATTTTTTTAAACCTGTAAAAGTAAAGTTTTCTCAGTTTAGACAAGTTCATGAGAAAAGCAGGGCTTGCACTTAGGGCTTTGTCAAAAATCTACAAAGTTCAGCAAAGCTGCAGAAAGGAAAACAACAAAAAGGACTAAAGACATTTTCTCCTTTATTTTCACTTAGCCTCTTTCCAGAAAATTAGTATTTTCTGAATTACTTATCACTGAATATGAAATCCAGCAAGCATATAATTAGTTCATTTGACTATAATGTGAATAGTTGCATCATCATTTTTGTAATTTTACTTCCTTCACCAATTGATGTAAGGAAATAAACTTTTTGAGTACCGCCTAAGTGCCAAATACTCCATATTGTACATTGGTTATGTTATTGTCGTTGTTAGGTGTGCTTGAGTCGGTTGGACCCGTAGCGACCTTAAGTACTGGCTGGAGTGAAACATTGTCCTGTCTGGCGCCATCTTCACAGTTGTTTCCATGCTCGAGCCCATTGTTGCCCCACGATGTCACTCCACCTCCTTGAGGGCTTTCCTCGCCTCCTCTGACCCTCTGCTTTACCAAACATGATGTCCTTCTCCAAGGACTGGTCTCTCCTGACAACACGTCCAAAATATGTCAGACAGAGTCTTGCCATGCTTGCCTCTCAGGAGCACCCTGGTGGTTGTTCTTCTAAGATAGATCTGTGTGGGTTTTAGTAGTCCATGGTACTGTTGTATTCTTCTCCAGCACCACAGTGCAAACATCGAGTCTTCTTCTGTCACCTTATTCAATGTCCAACTTTCACATGCAGACGAAACAATTGAAAATACCCTGGCCCCCCAATAAAATGATTACAAATAATAATAATAAAATTTTAAAATTGAAAGAAAAAAGAAAATACCCTGGCTTGAATCAGGTGCACCTTAGTCCTCAAAGTAGCATCTTTACTCTTCAGTATTCTAAAGAGGTCTTGTGCAGATGTACCGAAGTCAACTCATCTTTTCATCACGTGACTGCTGCTTCTATGAGCATTGATTGTGGATCCATGCAAGATGAAATCCTTGACAACTTCCACTTTGTCTCCACTTATCATGATGTCGGGTCCAGTGGTGAGGATCTTGGTCTTCTGTCCATTGAGTTGCAATCCAGACCGAAGGCTGCAATCCTTGATCTTCACCAGTATGTGCTTCAAATCCTCCTCACTTGCAGCAAGCAGAGTTGGGTCATCTACATGTCGCAGGTTGTTAATAAGCCTTTCTCCAATCCTGAAACCATGTTCTTCTTTGATAAGTGAGCTTCTCTCAGGGTTTGCTCAGCATCCAGTACATGGAGTAAATATGATGAGAGGATAAAATCCTGATGCACATCTTTTCTGTTTTTAAAGCCACACAATATTTCCTTCCTCACACCGCTGCCGCAGCTCTATGTACAAATTCCGCATGAGCACAATGAACTGTTCTGGAATTCCCATTCTTCTCAAGGTTATCCATAATTTGTCATGATCCACACAGTCGGACGCCTTAGCACAGTCAATAAATGCTTCTTGCATCATCATCGTTTTGTACATAGAATCTTTCAAGATTGCAACTCAAGACTTGAATTTTTTCATGAATTCTTTCAGTTTAAGATATGCTGAGTGATAAACCCCTCAGGACTAATAATGAGAGTAGTAATACCAGGAGGGGAAGGGGTAGGGGAAGGTGGGGGGAGAAGGGGGGAACCGGTCACAATGATCTACATATAACCCCTCCCAGTGGGGTGGACAACAGAAAAGTGGGTGAAGGGAGACATTGGTCAGTATAAGATATGAAAAAAAAATTTATAAATTATCAAGGGTTCATGAGGGAGGGTGGGGGAGGGAGGGAAAGAAAAATGAGGAGCTGATACCAAAGGCTCAAGTAGAAAGAAAATGTTTTGAAAATGATGATGGCAATATATGTACAAATGTGCTTGACACAATGGATGGATGTATGGATTGTGATAAGAGCTGAACAAGCCTCCCAATAAAATGATTTTTTTTAAAAGAAAAGAAAAATGCTATGATTTAAAAAGATATGTTGAACGTTTCTTCTCTTTTGGTTTTTTAATTCTAGGATTAGCATTAGAATTCTAGAACCTTATTAATGTGCCCTGCTACTCCAGAAGATAGGGACAATGATTCTCTTACATGGTGAGAAAACTAGGATTTACAAAAGTTAAGTAATGTGTTCAAGATAAAAAGATGAGTCAAATAGTGAAAATAAAACCCTCTCTATTTTTCAGTTAACGTCTTGTAGCAGCTCGATGTGCAGTTGAATGAAGCCATGCCAGAGCTGGTGCTCAGAGTTGTCCTGTGTGAGCGCATTGTTGCAGCCACCATGTCCATTCCCATCTCTTCCGGGTCTTCTTTTTCACTGGCCTTCCACTTTACCGAGCGCGACGTTCTTCCCAGGGCCTGGGCCTCCTGATAATGTACCCAGTGTCTAGGAGAGGAACCTCCCCGTCTGCTTCTAGGGGCCGTTCTGGTCATACTTCCTCCGAGACGGAGGTGTTTGTTCTGGCAGTCAGTGGTATTTTGAATATTCCTCACTAAGACCCTAATTCCCATGCACCAACTCCTTTCTGGTCTTCCTTCTGTTTGGCACCGTGATTGTACAGTCTTTTTTTTTTTTCCACCCAAATTTCTGTATTGGGGAGAAGTGGTCTGGGGCCCCAGGAGGCCCTGACTGCACAGCCTGCTCATTGGCACTGTCTCCCGTGACCTGTGGCTTCATCATGCCGGGGAGCCAAGTGGCTGGAAAATGGCTTGATGCAGAGGGCCTCAAAGTGTGATCCGCCCAGAAGGCCAGCCCCACTGGTCATGTGGCTGATGAAGTCAGATTCCCCCAGCGTCTCGCTGCCCTTAGACAACCACTGCTTGGTCCAGTTGCCACTTAAGGGCACCATTGACCACGTGCTTCAGCTTGAGCATGGTGCTCAACTCCTTGGCGTTGGTGAAGGTGGTGGCCTTGTGCACCTGCCTGGTCATGAGGGACACTTCCTTCATGGCAGCTGCCTTTCCCTGTCTTTTTATATTCTTCTGATGCTCCCTCCATTGTTCAGTATTTTCAGTATTGCAACTTGAAGTTTGAGAGTTTTCTTCGGTTCTTTCAGCTTGAGAAATGCTGACGTGTTCTTCCCTTTTAGTATTCTAACTCCAGGTCTTTGTGTATTTCATTATAACACCTTTGTCTTCTAGAGCTCTTCTTAAACTTGTTCTTCTCAGTGCTAGTTTACGTCATCATTACTTCTCATTGCTTTAACTTCTCTACTTTCAAGAGTAAGGTTGAGAGTCTCCTGTGGTATTTATTATTTTATTCCTAGAATCCTTCTTCAGTATTGGAACTTACGACTCGTTTTTCAACAACGTGATATAAATTTCATGTTTGGCCAAATTGTATACAAATTTAATATACAACTAATAATGACAATGATACTTCAGTCTCTTCTTAGTCAAAGTCAAAGTCTAAATGAGTATTTGTTTTTCTAGAAATATACTGCATGTCACTTACCCCCTCCAATCAAATAAGAGTCTCATGCGCCATTAACCAGACTTTCCAGTTTTCCACCCTCCTTAAAGTGGAACAAAGAATTTCAGGGCCTGTGCATTCCCCCAAACCAAAGAGAAACCTAGAGGTCTTTCTCATTTTAATGTCTAGTACACTCACCACCCGAGTTTATGGGATCTCTCCCAAAGAATCTCTTGCTTTAGCTGCGAGTCACTGTGCCTAGTCTTCAGTCCCCCCAGTGTCACACATGCTGTTCCCGTAGAGTGCAGTGGGTGGGAAGCGTTTCTTTCTTTCTTTATTCCTCCTGTAGTTTGTTGAGGGAGAAGTTTAGGTTCTTCAGATCTTTCTTCTTTGTTAACATTGGCATGTACAGCTTTAACTTTCCCCCGAGCACTGCTCTCATTGCATCCTGTATGTTTTGCTATGTTGTGTTTTCACTTCTCTCAGTGTATTTTCTTATTTCCCTTGTGATTTTTTTCCCCCTGATCCATTCGTTATTTAGGACTAAATACCTATATATTTACAAATTTCTCAATTTTTCTCAGTTACTGATTTTTAGTACAGTAGTGCAGTGTTGTCAGGGAGCATACTTCCTTTGATTTCTGTCTTTGTCAGGCTTATTTTAATGACCTCACTTGTGCTGTCTTCTGGAGGACTGCACATGCGCACTTGAGAAAAGTGTGTACTCAGCTGTTGTTGAGTTGAGTTTTCTAGAAATGTCTGTAAAGTCTAGCTGGCGTATAGTGTTGAAAACTCTAGTCTTCTGTTTCATCTGCTTGCACATATCTGTTTCAAAACTCCTCCAGTGGATTTTTTATTTTAGTTATTGTACTTTTCAAGCCTAGATTTTCCATTTGATCCTTTTCACATCAATAGTTTATTTCTCTTTATATACCCTATTTGATGAGATGTCAGACTTGTCCTTTCCTTTAGCTATTTATACATGGTTACCTTTCATGTTTGAACATCATTTAAAGTTTATTTAAGTCTTGTATGTCCAACCTCTCAGTTTCCTTGGGGTGATTCCCCACCCCCCACCCCCCAGTGTACCGGTCATACTGTCTTCTTTGCATGTTTTATAATATTGTTGTGTTGAAAACAGGACACTTTAAATAATATGTGTACCCCTGGAAATCAGAATCTTCCCTTCCTCAGGCTTTACTTTTCTCTCGGTGTTGAGGCATTTGTGAACTAATTCTGTAGAGTTTGTATTCTTGGTTAGCTTGATGGTCAGCTAGTGACGATATAAATTTGCTTACAACATCTGGAATCAATACATCCACTCAGCCTTTGCCGAGGTGGTGTGTGTGTGTGTATGTGTGTGTGTGTGTGTGGTGTTGAGACATGCTTTTACCACTCAGCCAGACAGTTGACAACTCTGCCTTAGCCTTCAGTTTTTGCTTGTTCAAAGACTCAAAGTCAGCCCGAGGTAAAAGCTTAGGACCATCCAGATCTTTCTTGAGCAAGTACAAAACCCTAAGAACAGTCATGGCCTCTTTGATTCCCAGAAATCGTTTTGAGCTTTTCAGAGTCCCTGTGGACTTCTCAACTTTCTTGGATGATGCAGTTTGCTGTCGGCTACTAACCTAAAGATTAGTATTTCGAACCCACCCACAGGTGCTATAGAAAAAAGGCCTGGCTATCCACTCTTTAAAGATTACAGCCAGGAAAACGCCATGGAGCAATGCCGCGTGGTCTCACATAGGCCCCCAGTGAGGTGAAATCTACTCTCCAACAGTGGACTTGTTCTTTAGTTTTATAGATGGCTCATCCTCCCAGCTTTGCCTTCTAAGCTTGTTGGTCAGCCTCTGTGTACCAACTTTTATCCACTGCCTCAGCCATCTTTTACGTTTAAAACCCCTGTCTGATCCTGGGGACCAAGTTTTTGACTCTTACCTCAGGTGCTGGATGTTGCTTTTTTGAGGGTCTCCCAAAGCTGGCATAGGTGGGCAGGGATGGAAATGGGGCACATTAAAATGTCACAAAGTTAATTTATTTTACTGAGATTCAACTTCTTTTAATAAGTTGTTGTGACTAAGTGCTGTCTGGATCACTGCACCTTTTGATTAATTTCCTGAGTTCTGAACAAGCTTATTTTGAATATATATCTTTATTGTGCTAGCTTTCTTGTTGCTCTTCTGGAGAAGAGAGTGTTTTGAGATCTTTATGCTGCCATTTTTGCTGGTATTACTTCTGTCATGTCTCTGTCCTCCACAAAGAAGTGAACCAATGCTTTGTACCGTTTCAACTCAGAACACCAGCAATTATTCCATTCTGTGATCAGCTATCACTGCCATTCCAACTCGTCGTGCCCCTATAAGACGGAATAGAGCTGCCCTTGTGGGTTTCTAAAACTAACTCTTTATGGGCGTAGAAAGCCTTGTCTTTCTCCGGTGGAACAGCTGGTGGTTTTGAACTGCTGATCTTGTGGTTACCAACCTAATGCCTAACCAACTTAATTCCCCTTATTGAGCCAAAGTATTAGTAAGAGGGTCTTCTACATTCTAGATAGTTTTTGTTTTTCCCCTTATGTTTCTCTTAAGGGTCTTCTAAGAGGTATGAGAATAAGTCAGGGATTGATACTGCACAAGTGATCTTAACATATAAACAGAAAAAACGTGTGGCTGTTAACCAAAATCCTGGTGATTTGAACCCACCCAATAATTTATAAGAGAGAGACCTGATAATCTGCTTGCAGAAAAATTACCGCCAAGAAATTCCTCTGATGCAGTTTTATTCTGTCCCACAAAGTTAGAAAAGACTAGAGAAAAGATATGATGGCTAAAGTACTTCCAGGAAGCACACTTATACACACACACACACACACACACACACACACACCAACAACAACCAACACCCCAAAAAGAAAGTTTTCCTATACTTTTAATGAATGGCTAAAACGTTAAAGAGAAATATAAGAGAAAATTTAGAATTTAAGAACATTTATTATATGAACTGTTTCTGTACTTGTTTCTTACTTTTTTGCCCCATTCTTGTGTCCCTGGTTAGGATGCCCGACATGCAGCTGAAGGGGAAATATATACCAAACTTAATCAGAAGATTGATGAATTTGTTCAACTTGCCGATTATGACTGGACCATGTCTGAGCCCAATGGAAGAGCTAGTGGATATTTAATGGATCTCATTAATTTTTTGAGAAGCATCTTTCAAGTGTTCACTCATTTACCTGTAAGTATAAACATATTTCAAAAGATTATTTTATAGTGTTGCTTATTAAGGATTATTTTTAAATGTTAGTTTTCCTTGTTTTACTTGTTTTTTTACTTGTTTGAAGCAACTTTTTTTTACGTGTTTGAAGCAAATTAGTTTTACTTGTTTGAAGCAACTTCCTAGCTTGCACATTTTTCCATTATTAGAACTCAATTTGTAAAAAATCATAGCCTCGTCAATTATTTTAGGAGCTTTGTTTTACTTTTTAGCCAAAATAACGCCAATCCTCTTTCTACCAAAAGTAAACCAAAACCAAATTCTGGGATTGCCGTTGTAGACTTCAGTAGAATAAACTCTACTAGGCACATTCGGTGGCATTTTTCGTTAGAAAAGGTCAAGAAATTATTGGGCATGTTTAGGAAGGAAGAGCATTATTTTATCCGGTTACATCGTCATAGTATCTGCATCTTAACCAATCTGTTGATGATGCATTTAAAACAAAAAATATAGCAAAGATTTGTGTGTGAATAAGCTGATGCATTGAATTCTTGAGATCAGGATACAAGGACTAAAGACATTGCAGTGGATGAATATATGTTATTCACCGTACTCAGAACTAATAGGACTCCTACAAATAGAAACATTATTGATTTCTTTAACCGCACCATGAGATGAACCAAACATAGAAATAGTTATTTCATCTAGAACATATCTAGAGATGTTGCCTGTAAAACTATTGTTTGAAGTGGGAAAACAAAGTCATTCCGCTCGCTCTTGACTCGGTCCGCACCCGGAGTTTCCCCAAAGGGGTAATTAGAATAGCCGAGGGGAGGCGCCGATACAAAGTGGAAGATTTTTCTAAAGAAGTGTTAACAGTGGATCTGTGCCAGAGAACTTATGGCAGCTCCGTGAAGATGATACTCTGTTCCTAACTGCAGCCCCAGAATTGAAAATGGTAGAATTGCTTCTTAGAGAGTCCGCACCAAATAATTGTTTAATTTGTTTGAAATCCACTTCCCAGAATAAAACTCCATGTTTCCAGCCAAAAGCAGCAGTGCTCAGAAATAAACCACACACGTGCACGCACACGTGTACATTCTGTTTTTATGTTGAAATAGCTGCTTTATAGGTGGTGTAAGATGATGGGGAGGAATTTTATGCATAAATAGGGTAGGATGAGAAGAGGTTATCATGCTAGAAATATTTGAGGTAAAGCCCTTATCTTGGGAGGCGGTTTTCCTGGGAGAAACTCTTGCTTCTTCACAGGACATAATCAGGGGAAACGGAGACAGACTGCTGTTCTAATGAGTGCACTCGCCTGACCTATTATGATATTGCTTATGATTGAAGGTCAGTCTCCTAGAGCTATTTTGGACTTTTATGTCATCTAATAATGGATTTTTTACAAAGAACATCGATTCAACAATAACTATAGGACATGACCAAATAGGATATAGTATGTTACAGCTAAGAAAAGAGAAAATAATCAGATTATATTATTATTCAAAGTATGTCCTAAGAGCACAATTCTCAAGAGGAAAGATTAAATGACTTGCAGTGATGTATTTTAGCCAGTTGTCTTTGTATATTAAATTTATGAATTGCTTAAATTATGTTAAAGGTTTGACTAGATTGCTTTCTTTCAGTCAAGGAATGTTGGCAGTATTATTAAATGGATTATTGTTCTAAGTAAAGTAAGAGCATTTCATAGGCTGCCAGTTTTATTTATACATGTTATAAACTGAAAATCTGATTCCTGTGTTTCTAGTTTACTTTAGTCCCAAATAAAGAGAGGGGCCAGGTCAGGGCTCACTTACCTCTAAGAGAATTTACAAGTATATTTATTTACTAGCATGTCTACCAGTTGTCCTACCGAAAGACATGAAGAGTGTGTCTAGTTTTAGCTGTGTGCCCGATTTGAGGTTTGGGTAATGTTCAGGAACAATGGGGTAAGTCAGAGGCAATGGATATTAGGAACCCAAGAACCACTCTTTCAGACGGGTCAAGTATTAACTATAGTGGAAGTAATTAAGACAAGGATTGAACTCTAGAAGCTTAAAAGTTCCACTCGCTTCACTGCCATTTCTACCATTGTTGAAAAACTGCTTTCTAGATCAAAGATTGTTGTGCTCTAAAATCACTGATCAGATTCCCCAGTGAAAGTTGCATTGGTTCTGGGAACCAATAGAATTCTGTGTTCCCTTCACACAGGTATGAGGGCAGTAGAGGTGAATTGAGAGTGGTTTTCATAGTGCCATAGAAAAGAATTCTGTCCTTGCACTGTACTTACTTACTTCAAATTGTAGTAGTGGTCAAAGACATGTTTTCTCTAATGACATTTTAAAGTGATTGGATATTTTTAATGCTTATAGTTACGTCTCACTGTAGGAATTAGATATCTGGAAGACTGATCATAAAAGGAAGGGGAAAAAACTCTAAACTTCTATTAATAGACTCGTTCTCTCAATATAGTTTACAATTAGAGATGCATTCTACAAAAATACATGACCATAGGATCATATTGAGGATTATAGATCTTGAAAGCTGATTGAGCACGCCTCTTTCCAGCAGCACATCCATTGGCATCACAGTGGTACCCACAGTAGGAACAGTGAGAGCATGGAAGTCATCACGTTATAGACCAAGGCTTTGTTTTGCTTTGTTTTTTTGCCTAGAGAATCATTTGTTAAACATTTAGTAGTCCACCTTTGATTATATAGCACAACTTTTGGAATTGTACCATTGAAGAAAAATGATTTACTTTCTATTAACTTAGAAGCTAAATCAGAGAATATGTTCAATAATAATTTTTAAATATTATAGTAGCAATTACATAGGGAGAGAAATGTGGTATGTCACCAATGTTATTTGATCTTTAAATTCAATATCCACTTCCTCACCTATCCAGCTTCCTTGTAACATATTTCCCTTTTTAGATGTTTCTTTTAAAGAACTTCCTGCCCCCCACCCCCACCACCTCTGGCTTAATTGTCTGCTTAAACTGTTTGTGGTATATTAGTGTGCCAATGTAGCATCCTTTGTAAATTCTTTATACTTAGAGCCCTAGTCCCATTTCCCCCTAAGAGTATCAGGTACCACTAAAATCTTAATTTGTTCTTTGTATTTCTACAAGTAATTTAAAAACATACTAATCTTTAAGAGAGGAGCAAATATCTATCCAGTAATAAAGTGGAGATGCATGATGTGGATAGAAATAGTACGTGACTTTACCCAAAATTCCCCCAATTTTTTTCCCTAGAGATCAAGCACTGTGTTGATATTTTTGAGGTTTGGGTTCTAACCTCTGTTCTTCTCATTCATCACCACTGAGTGTTGAGAAATCACTTCGCCCTCTGGGCTAATTTGCTAATGCCCGTTTTATTTCATGAAGCCAAAATGAAGGTTGTTGTGTTTATATTTTTTTTTATCCCAATGGACACATGGAGATGCCAGGAAGTCAAGTGGCCCAGAGGAGTCTGGGAGGGGAAGTGGCTGTCTCCCTGCCCTTTCATCCCTCCCTTTCCCCAGCCTTTGTTTCCCTCTCTTCTGCTGGTTGTCCTCATAGAAGGTGCACACAGCCACCGCTCCTTTCCCTGTGTTTTCCCATTAGGTGGTAGTTTCACAGTTTTTAATTTTTTTCTATCTCAACCATAAAGCTGTCCTTTTCTTTCAAGTTCCTTCTACATTAGTCCGTATCTTAAGTTTTCTTTTATGTGAGGTGAAGGTATTAGCCCCACTGCTCTGCTCTGTCCGTCATACTCTCTTGACTGCTCTGCTGGTAGTTTTCTTTCATCAGGGCTATTAAGATGTACATTCTGTTTGGCAGCCACAAGGCCCTGCGTTGACCTCCTAAGCTGAAAAACCAGTAAATGGGCTTCCTCTGCTATGGTCTTTTTTTTATCGTTTTATTAGGGACTCATACAACTCTTATCACAATCCATACGTACATCAATTGTTGTAAAGCACATTTGTACATTCATTGCCCTCATCA
>NW_022103968.1:35180929-35192644 GCF_000313985.2 Echinops telfairi | reverse complement strand
AGCTGGGCACCATCGGCTTTCTTCGCCACATTTGCTAATGCACCCATTTGTCTTCAGTGATCGTATCATGGAGGTGAGCACACAATGATAAATGATTTTTTTGTTCTTTGACGCCAGATAACTGATCCCTTCGGCACCTCATGATCACACAGGCTGATAGGTTCTTTCATGTGAGCTTTGTTGCTTCTGAGCTAGATGGCCGCTTGTTTACCCTCAAGCTTTTAAGACCCCAGACACTATATCTTTTGATAGCCGGGCACCATCCGCTTTCTTCACCACATTTGCTTATTCACCCGTTTTGTCTTCAGCGGTTGTTTCGGGAAGGTGAGCATCAAAGAATGCCAATTTAATAGAAGAAAGTATTTTGAATTGAGGGAGTACTTGAGTGGAGGCCTAATGTCCTTCTGCTACCTTAACACTAAACCTATAAATGTAGGCACATAGATCTATTTCCCCATCCTCATATATAAATATATTTGCATATGTACATTCTGCTATGGTCTTGTCAGCACTTCAGCAGCATGTAAGATGCTTGGATCACCTCCTCTCCTTCTCTCCCCCACCCCGTTTCATTTAGTTTCCTAAATTCAACCATACTTGAAGGATACTATCTCTAGCATCTTGGCCAAATAGATTTTTAAAATTATGCTCTATTATTTGCTAAGAAGGAAACCACATTTTAATTGGCTTTATGTTTGAAACATTTTTTCCTTTGTGGGCAAGTGGATATTGCATCAGCATCATATCAAATGTTTCTAACTTGCAGTTTATATGTTTCATCATATCAAATTCCGATGTATAGGGAGTCTGTGCCGTAGATTAGAACTGCCCTGGATTTTCTTGGCAGTAATCATTTACCTCTTCTAACCATCGTATGTTGGGTGCTGCCTTTTGTTGACTTGTTTACTAATTCTTACTGGAATTTCATTCAGCCTTTGTGGTCATATTTCCTCATACCTCTGTACATATATTTTGAAAGAATATATAAAAATAAATTAGTAAAATCATTGTAGTGGCCAAGTCATTTATACTAAATCAAATGTCAAAAATAGTTTGATGTTAAATCTATACTGGATTAGAGATTACCTAGGGTTAAATCCAATCCAGAAGAACCAGTTGGCTGATGAACAACTGCCAGCCCCTGCTTCCTACAGTGAGTGGGGTGGTTGCCTTGGCTTGTGGGTTCTCCTTCACTCATTGTGGGGTTGGTTGATGAAGAGAACAGCTTCCCATATGGAGGGGCTCGATTGGTGTAGGCTACACCGGAAGTTCAACTTCCATTAGTAAACGGATTTTGAATTTCATTTTGACCCATTATGGTTAAGTCCATGTTTCTCTGGAAATAGTTTTTCTTTAAAACATAAAAAATCAAACAGTACTTTAAATTAAATATCTATGAGTAAAATTTGGGACGTAAATTAGACAACTTAAAAATTAAACAATATTTTAATGAAAAAGTCATTACTACATGATTATGATGGAAGTAAAGCCAGAGTTTATACCGTATATACTTGTGTATAAACTGAATTTTTCAGCACATTTTTAATGCAGTTTTTGTGGTACAATTAGGTGCCTCAGCTGATATTCGGGTCGGCTTATATGCGTGTATATATGGTATGTACTTAAATTGACATTAACGATTTGGTTTTCATGTTGCCTTGTCATTTACTTTTTAGAGAAACAAATATGCTTAAAAATTTCATAGCATTTTAGTGCCCCATATTTCCTTAGTGAATTATATTAACCAAATACAGATAAGTCAAGTGATTTACCTGTTCTAACCATCTTCAGAAGCATGTCTTACATACAATTTTCTGTTACTTGGAAAGACAGTCATTTTATTTCTTTGCATTAGAGTCTCTGGAGGAAAGAGATAGTTGTTAAACATTGAGGTTCCAGTTCTTAACTGTGGTTGTAGCAGATAACATTTCCGGAGCGTAGACATCTGCATAGTTTTGGCCGAAAGCTTGAGAACCACTGCTCGGGAGGAAAGGTGCCTGCAGAGAGCTGATGCTTTCGAAAGGTGCCCATCCCATAACTGCTCAGTCTCAGGACTTCTATGCTAATGAGACAACTTGATCAGATAGAAGTTTGGAGAAGGATTTACCTGACTAGAAGGGATGCAGAAAGACATATGAATCTTCGAAACAAAATGATAGTCACATTTATGTGGTCAATAAATGCCTTTTTAAAATCGGAGCCTCGCACATAGCCAACTTGCTCATTTTACAGTGTTACTTGCTTTTGCTACTTTGAACACTGCTGCCACCATGACTGGAATACATTGTGCTCTTTTATTTGATTGCCTTGCTGACTCCTTCTCAGACTAACAGCAATGATCACGCAGCCATGTCGGTAAGTAGACGAAAGCAACACTAGCATGTGCGTTAGAGAATAACGAACTTCCTGCAGGCTTATTCTTCTCTGCTGAGGTATTTAAATTAAATTCTAATTGTGTCTAGAGTTGTTAGTGTCTTCCTAGAGTTGTGGTTTGGTGGAAATGTATTTTTGGAAAGTAACGGTCATTGTTTTGGTGAAGCAGTCAGCATTCCCTGGGGCTTGACTGTGAAACTCCAGGGGATGGGGCCGCTGTGGGGTGCGCAGTGCTGGTGACCTCTGTGGCTGCCCCGTGACACGGTGCACTGTGCAGGGAAGGAAGGCAGACCTAGTAATCAGCGTGGACCCCATAGACTTGTTCTGCAAGTTCAATGAGATAGTATATGGAAAATGTTTAGAATACTGCTTGGCCTTTAGAAAATATGAGTTGTTATTACTTTGAAGACTTTTGATCCCAGATTTGACTTTAGAAATCTGGCCCCAATACATGACCAAGTACAATTCATGACTCAACGCAAATAAGTTTTTCCTCTCCCACCTCATCCTAGTGAATTCCCATAGCTTTTATCCTTTTTAATGGCTTTATCATATTTTGCTTTTTACTAAATGCTTTGTGCCTTTTCTACCAATTTTTGAATTCATGAGCCCGAAGAAGAAGTCACAAATATTTTATGAATGTATACATCTCGAAAATTGTTATTTAAAAAAAAAAAAAAAGGAACCTTGTGTAGCATTTGAAATTTAAATGTTTCTAGCCTTTCGCATATGGAGCCCTGGTGGTCTTGTGGTTAAGCGTTGGCCTATGATCCACATGGTCGGCAGTTCGCAACCACCAGTAGTAGGTCCTCGGAAGAAAGATGGGCTTTCTATTCCTGTAAACAGTTAGTCTTGGAAACCCACAGCATTATCTCGATGTCAGTGAGTTTTGAGTTGAACCTTTCTCATATTATTTCTGTCATTGATGTTCATCTTCTTTTGATTATTGTGATTGGTCTCTGCCAACAGTCTCACCTTACTTAAGTCCACCGTACAGACCAATTCCAGATATTCTTTCTTTTTTTTAAAATCGTTTTATTAGGGGTTCATACAACTCTTATCACAATCCATACATACATCAATTGTGTAAAGCACATTTGTACATTCATTGCTCTCATCAATCTCAAAACATTTCCTCTGCACTTTAGCCCCTTGCATTAGGTCCTCATTTTTTCCCCTCGCTCCCCACTCCCCCTCCCTCATGAGCCCTTGATAATTTATAAATTATTATTTTGTCATATCTTGCCCTGTCCAACATCTCCCTTCACCCATTCTTCTGTTGTCCGTCCCCCAGGGAGGAGGTCACATATAGTTCCTTATAATAGGTTCCCTCTTTCCAACCCACTCTCCCTCTACCCTCCCTGTATCGCCACTCACACCACTGGTCCTTAAGGGGTCATCCACCCTGGGTTCCCTGTGTTTCCAGTTCCTATCTGTACCAGTGTACATCCTCTGGTCCAGCCAGACTTGCAAGGTAGAATATTCTTTCTAAAGCATACAATCTTAACTTATTTTTCCTATTCATACACTTAATTCAGTTAGCAAAAAAAAAAAAAAAAAAAGAGCTCAGCGTACCTTTTCAGATGCATTTCAGACTCACCATGTGCGTCCTAAGTGGCACATGGCGTACCCATCATGTCCCGAATCGACATTGGACTTTCTGCTTTTGTTCTACTGTGATATCACTTGTAACCTCAAAAATCCTGGGTTTCTTCCAAAGGTTATCTCTTGTCCCTCTTTTCTAATCCTACTAATCATTTATATTATATTGCAGTATAACTATACATTTGTAGATTTGCTTTCTTTCCCCTGTTAGAATCTGATCTTTTTACTTACTTGAGAGACTTATGTATTAACATAACCTTTTTCTTCTGTAACAGAGCACCAAGCATAATACTTTACACAGGGAAATGCCTAATAAGTGTTTTTTAAAATTAAGATGAGAGGAATTGAGAAGAGTATAGGACTATAAATAGGTTATTTTTCTTATTTCTGTGGAGAACATAAAAAGTATATTTCAATAAACAAAGTCAAAATTGTCTAATCAAGAAATTTGTTTGTTAAATAGAAGAGACTTTCTAGTTTAAGAGTGAAAGTTTGCAGTCTGTTATTATCAGTTGGAATTTTGGAAAATTTCTATATGGAAGTTATTTGATAAAAATGTTCTCAGTACTGATTAGAAATAGTATATTTCCTGTACTCCTTGTATGAATCCTTCTATGAAAGAGAACACAGTGATTCAAAAGCACAACCTGCCTAGATTCAAGTCTAAATTCAGTAGTAAGTCAGAGAAAATAAAATAAAAATGCAAAATAAATCTATTTCTGCTTTTTAAAGTAGAGGACAATAAAAAAATTGTGCTTTTTGGATAACAGGGCCAGAATTACTCTGAGCATATCTATATACTGGTTAGTATATAATTTTTTATTTGTAGGAAACAAGGCAGAAAACAGTAAGTACTTAGTAGTTACTAGAATAAATAAAGCAAAGGGTAAAGTGGAAGCCTAAGAATTTGCTTGTATTTGTCCTTAGCACTGGGAAGCCTTTGAATGTTGCAGGGCTTTTTATTTTACCATAGTATCTTGCATGTGCATGCTCTGCTTCTTCCTTTGTCATTATTATTATTTTTTATTGTGTTTTACAGGGAAGCTTACACAGTCTATTAGGTTACCCTTTAGCAATTTATAAACAAATGGGCCCATATCATTGATTACATTTAAAAAGTTATTATTAATTGGGAGTTAATACATATATCACATCATTTCATATTTCAGTCATGTCAAGTAGAATGGTACAATTACTACCACAGTCAGTTTCCAAACATTCTTTTTCTTCCTGGACTCCTTGACATTCTCTCCCTTTTAACCACGCCCTACCACCCTTATACCCCTTTTCCCCCTGAACCCCTTCTTCTACTTGCTGCCCCTATAGGTTCATCTATCCTGGGTTTCATAGACCAAAAAACAGAAGAACATATGACACACCTTAATGAGGGTGACCCCCAGTGAGATGCACCCTAATATGAGCAAACAAAAACCAAACAAAGATACAGAAAATGTTGAAAACCAGATCAGGTCCAGCATGCCTCAGAGTGGGGATCAGCTGATAAGGTTTTAACTGTTCAAGTCAGGTTTATGTATTTGATAGATTTTAAGATTGGTTTAACGTAAATTTGCATCAGGAATTTTAGAAGGTTTGGCACTTTACTGCCCATTTAAAAAAAAAAATCTTATATTGCCTAGTTCTTTCTATGCCAAATAACATGTTTTCACAATCCTTTAGCATTTATAATGAGGTAATTCCAAGTTCACAAAAATCAACATGTGCCAACCCATTACAATGTAACATTGCATTGGAGAGAATAAGGAACTTTGAGAGAGAATGAAAATGAAAAGCCTAAAAGTACCAAAGCCCACTAAATATTAAATATTTTATTGCATTTTCAGTGAAAGTTGACGCAACAAATTAGATTCCCATTTGACAATTTGTCTGTAATTTCTTCAGTGACAGTAAGTACATTTTTCACAATCAAGAGCCCACTATTACAACTCCAATTTATATTTTCTTATTAAGCTTGTTCTTAATGTTGCAATTTCAAAAACAACAAAAGGGAATCTTTACTTGTAGTTGAAAATGAAAGTACTTGTTTGATTTTAGATCCTTTTAGGCATTTATTAAGCTGATGCATGAGCTAAAAGCTGACCATCCTTCGTCAGGAATGTAATGTCATAAATTTAAGTCTTACATGTATATCTGGCATACCATGCTTAAATATTGCTTTGTTGTCAAAGGTTTTAGAAAACATTTTTAATTGCTCTTGATAAGGGCAATTTTTGTGAACACTACTCTTTGTGGGCTTAGTCGAGAGAAGTAGTTGTAATGAAAGGGCTTTTAGGAGGAAACAGCATAAGAATTGTAGTAGAAAGCCAGTGGATTAGAGAACTACAAGACCTGACCTGTAAATACGTCAGATTCTATTTATGTCTATAAATAGAAGTAGTTGAATTGGGTACTTGTTAATCTGTAGGTTAAATATATATTTTTATACGCATGTACACATGTATAGCTCATAAGTTCCCTCTTTAATCGTGCTATAGGTGAAGTAGACTAGATGATCGCTTCAGGCCTTATGAGCAAAGTACCTATACCATCTAGCAGTTTTAGAATCCATGGTCAGAAAGTTACTTACGTGTTTTGCAGATATGAGTGCCACAGTTCTAGGAATACCAATGGCATCTTCCACTTAGACCTGTACTTCCCAATAGAAAGAGAAACATATAAGACATTATTCCCCTCCCCCATGTTAACTGGATAAAGTTGAAATGCGGGAAGGAGGGACTAAAATATATGATTAAGAGGTGGAGTTGGAGTTACCATTTACAATGATATGATTTTTTGTTCTTTGATGCCTGATACCTGATCCCTTTGGCACACCGTGATCACGCCAGCTGGTGTGCTTCTTCCATGTGGGTTTTGTCGTTTCTCAGCTAGATGGCCTCCTGTTCATCTTCAAGCCTTTAAGACCCCAGACTCTATATCCTTTGATAGGTGGGCACCATCAGCTTTCTTCACCGCATTTGCTTTTGCACCCGTCTTGTCTTCAGCGATCGTGTTCGTTCATTATATGCACATACCACATTTTGCAGATCCATTCAACTTTTGATGGGCATTTGGGTAGTTTCTACCTTTTGCTTTTGTGAACAGTGCTATCATACACATTGGCATCCATGTGTTTGTTTCAGCTTGAAAGAAATGAAATTACTGAGTCATATAGTAATTTTATGTTTAGCATTTTGAGCAATGGACAAACGATTTTCCACAGGAGATGCCCATTTTACATTCCCATCAGCAACATAGGAGTCTCAAGTTTCCTACATCCGTGTCAGCACTTGTAGTTTCAATTTTTCTGTTAATAGCCATCCTAGTAGATGTGAAGTAGTGTCTCATTTTTGCATTTCCCTAGTAATGAATGGAACTCTGGTGGCATAGTGGCTGAACCGCTGACTGTTACCAAAACAAACCTACCAACTGCTCAGAGGTAGAGAGATGTAGTAGTCCACTTCCCTAGAGAGTACCACCTTGGACACCGATGAGGCCATTCTACTCTGCTCTCTAGGGCTGCTGGGAGTTGGAATCAACTCAGTGGCAATAAGTTTTAATGAATGCCATGGATTTTAGCATTTTTTTCATATGCTTCATGATACATGTGCTTATTTATATATAATTCTTGAAGAAATATCTATTTGCATTCTTTGCTCATTTTAAAATTAGGTTGTCTTATTGAGTTATAGATGGTTTATTCTGGATATTATTCTGGATATTAACTAACTTATTAGATTTATATATTCTTGATACTAACTAATTTATTAGATATATGATTCTCAAATATTTTTCCTTTTCTGTTAGTTGCCTTTGCTTTTCTTAATAGTGTCTTTGAGGCACAAATTTTTTTACTTTGTCAATAATCCATTTACTTTTTATCTTACTGCTCTTGGTTTTGGTTTTGTATCTCAGAGTCTATTATTATATATTTTTTCCAACAGTCTTATTGGCAAATAATTCACATATCATATAATTAAATAGTTCAATCATATCACGGGTAATTGTACAATCTCCACCTCATCTATCTCAGAGCATTCCTTGCCCCCACTCCTCCTTGGTTGACTCGCCATTAAAATGAGTTGTGCAATCACGATCCATTCTAGTGCTCCCTTCCCCCTCCCGCCTTAATTATTTATTCCTGAACCCCCCTTTCCCTCCCTATCACCTATTCTCATCCTTGCATTCCCTATAACATTTTGTATCAGTTATTGTCATTTTACATCCACTCCTCCTGTGCTTCACAACTGGGAAACCCAACAGAAAACAATAAGCAACAAATCTCACTAAGGTGGTAAAGATAAGACCCTATTGATATAAAGACAAAAATGCAAATAATGTGTCAGTTGGAGAAGACCCCATCAACATTCAGAAAGTCAGGGAAGGAATTTGTTTCACGGAACTGCTAGGAGCTGTTTGAACCCAGTGCAAATTCCGGTCGTGTCTATAGGGAGGTCGACTGGTCAAGTAGTGAATTCGAGCCAGCGTAATCAATATTACAATGGTCTCTGCCTGGTAGTAGTAGGGCTGTTCGGGACTCTTGCTTTGGGGCCTAGCGTTTCTGCCAGTGGCTGATCTGACTACAGTATATACTTTGCAGATGGGTTCTGGGCTCCCACTGCACTCCCTAGCCTTCTACAAATTGGATGCTCTTAATTTTAGCTCTGATACTTTTCTGTTCACCATATTTGAATTTTTTAAATTGTCGTCTTTGGATCACACAAGGTGGTGTGCTTGAGTCCTTTATGAAAAACAAGGTCTTGAAGTTTTACCCCTATGTTTTATTTAAAGAGTTCAATGGTTTTAGTTCTTACATCTAGGTCATTGATCCATTCATGGCCCATGAGTTAATTTCATATATGGTGTGAGGCATGGGTCCAACTTTATTCTTATATGGAAATCCAGTTGTTCTAGCAACCTTTTAATTTTGGAAACTTTATCCAGTATAAAAAATCGACTCGGTTGTCATAAATCTCTTTACCTACTATAGAAATCAATGTGATAGGGGAGATTAGAAAACATTTTCAATTCTTTGGAAGCAAGTGGGGATGGTTGACAAAGTCCCACATAGATGTTTTAAAGATTTATCCTTTGGAGTGTTGTTCAATGTTGTATGTTAAATTGTCTATAAGAAAAAAATGTTTAAAAAAATTTTTTTAATCATTTTATTGGGGCTCATACAATTTATCACAATTCATACATACATCAATTTTGTAAATCACACTTATACATTTGTTGCCCTCATCATTCTCAAAATTCGCTTTCCTCTTGGGTTCCTGGAATTAGCTCATCATTTTCCTTTTTCCCCTCCCCCTCCCTCCCTGCTCCTCACTCCCTCATGAACCCTTAATAATTTATAAATTATTATTATATGTTATCTTACACTGCCCGGCATCTCTCTTCACCCACCCTTCTGTTGCCCATCCCCCAGAGAGGAGGTTATATGTAGATCCTTGTGATCAATTTCCCCCTTTCTACCCCACCTTCCCTCCTGGTATCGCCACTGTTACCGCTGGTCCTGAGGGGTTCATCAGTCCTAGATTCCCTGTGTTTCCAGTTCCCATCTGTACCGCTGTGCATCCTCTGGTCTAACCAGGTTTGCAAGGTAGAATTGGGATCATGGTAGTTGGGGGGAGGAAGCGTTTACGAACTAGAGGAAGGTTGTGAGTTTCATTATTGCTATCCTGAACCCTGAGTGACTCATCTCCTCCCCACTACCCCTCTGCAAGGTATGTCCAGTTGTCCACAGATGGGCATTGGGTCCCCATCACGCGCCACCCTCATTCACGATGATATGATTTTTGTTAAAAAAATTTTAAAGGAAAAATGTTAAGTAGATCATGTACCTTGATTGCTTGTCTGTGTACAATTATGTACATACATTTTCAATATATGCCCTCCCATATTCTGATGTACTTTCTTCACTCTCTCAGAACCCTGTAGCAACTACTCCCTCGTCCTCCTCAACCTCGTTACCACTACTTGGGGCGAGTCGGCTCTGACTCAAGGTGACCTGATTTTGTGTAAGGCCCTGTGCCATCTTCACGATTGTCACTGTGTTTGAGTCCATTGTGGCTCTTGCTTCAATCTATTTCAAGTGTAATTGAAAACTTTGGGTTTTACTGAAAGTTATTATATTCATGGGAACTAACAGATGACAATAGAGCCACAGTCAGTTGAGAGTTGGGACTTTGACTATATTCAGTTTCTGAGAGAGTCTCCCTCCAGGCCCATTTCGCAGGAAGTGTTATTCACGTGAGTGCCTGTCATTCTCAAGTGGTTGGGACCTAAATAAAACCTTTAAAGGGTAAAGGCCTTCCCTGTGCTACCTTTCCCTTTATGGCTATGTTTCTAATATGTCAGCTACTTAGCTGATATGGAGGCCCCCTTACTTCCTCGGATCCCATTTGCCCATGGTACTGATGGTCATGTGAAAACCACCTCTAGTCCTTAGCCAAGTAGAAATTCTGGGAATTTCTTTGGAAATGTTAGGTTGTAATAGGGTTGTGAAGTAGTAAGTTTTATTTATTAAATGTTCCTGTTATACTAGACTGGGTGTATGTGAGGCAGGGTTCTCTGGAGAAACAAAACCAGGACACATGATTATTTATATTTAAAAGCATAGGTTTATATAGCGAGACAGAATACAACATATAATTAGTCCACACAGTAGTACAGAGTGCTCAGTCCAACTCACTTTTATGGGACAGTTAATATACTGAAGGTCCTTCCAACTGAAGCTGGTCATTGGTCCAAGGTCAAGGAAGCAGACGGCGAAGTTGCAGAGGCCAGTAGCACAGCAGCATAGAGAAGCAGGTCGTGATGGAGCCTCAAGGTGTAGCAATGCACCAAGATCCACGGGTTCGCTGGCCCACATGTAGCGCAGCACAACGTTGAGGCACAGCAGCCAACTCAGGCAGCAGTTTGCTAGTCCGATCAGGGAGAAAGAAAAATAATACTCCTTGAAGAGCCATTGATCTCGGTTGCCCTCCAATCAAGCTGCAACCTAATTGACAGGCTAAAATCCTCGCACATGTTCCTAAAGAAGTCATGTTGGCACAAAAAAACCTTATCACAGGTTGCTTACATAAAGAACTAAGAATATGATTCTGCTGTTACAGAGCTGCATCTTAAATAATGGGTTTACTCTGCTGCACTTTTAAAATCTCAGTTCGGTGGCTTGACCAAAGTATTCAGTCACCAAAAGGAAACATGCACAATTTTGTTTTGTTTTTGCTTTTCTTACATTTGCCAGGTGAGAAGTGTCATAGAACCTTAACTTCTTAACGCATCACTTCTGAATTTAAGTATATACCATATATACTCATGTATAAGCCGAGTTTTTCAGCACATTTTTAATGCAGTGTTTTGGGTAAAATTAGGTGCCTCGGCTGATATTCGGGTTGGCTCTTACTTGAGTATATATGGTACCTAGCCACTGAATTTGCTGTTATTAAGTAGATTTAAACTTTTGTAATTATCCCAGCCAGCCTCCATGCAGCACAAATGCCATCTTCCAGAGATTCTAGGCAGAAGTGCATGTAAAACATTCACCAGCTTCCCCCTTGTTAGAGTTTAAGAGCCCTACTATGTCATGTAATTTCTGATAGAAAATACTATTAAGTGTAGTGGACACTGTAGGCCCGACTGAGAGTTATTGTGTCCATGGGAACTAACACGAGGCAGTAGAGCCACAGTACGTTGAGGAGGTTGGGAGTTAGAGTAGCTTTTTTTTTTTTTTAA
>NW_022103968.1:35168432-35179374 GCF_000313985.2 Echinops telfairi | reverse complement strand
TTTGTCAAATCTTACACTGTCCAACGTCTCCCTTCACCCACTTTTCTGTTGTCCGTCCCCCAGGGAGGAGGTTATATGTAGATCCTTGTCATCGGTTCCCCCTTTCCACCCTAGACCTCATCTGAATTTACTAAACTGCCTGTCCTCATCTTCTCTCTCTGCCCACTCAAGTTAGGGTGAGCTTAAAGGTACAAGAATGCCTTTATAACACAAAGTTACTTGCAGAAAGATTAAAATTCTACATACTATTTAAGACCCTGTTCAAAGGATCGTTTTCAAAAAGCAACGCACTGTCAAAGGCTGGCTTGCCCTGTGGTTAGTGTATGGACGTTTTTGAGGCAAAGGAAATGCACTCTTAGTGGCTCTTACGTTTTCCCGTTTGGGAGGTTTTTTAATTTTTGTTTTTTAAGTCAGTATTGTTCTGTATAATCTGGGCATGCGCAAGCATTTTGGTGCGTGTGCCAAAATCACGCGTTTGTATTATTATTTTATGTCCTTATGACTGGAAATTGTTAGAAGGAGAAAAGGCTGAGGAAGGAAGGACGAGAATTCAAAATTAACCATGGAGAATGTGGATCTGATAAGGGAACCAAGTCTTTTTGAGGCTAGATGGGGTAGTTAGATGGGACCAGGGTGTGTAAGAGGAATGAATGTAAAAGAATAAAATAAGTATTGGGGAGTAATCTTGGGGTGGTAGTGATTTTGATAGAACTATGGATTTTTTGACTGAATTTACAAAAAGAAATCTGTATTAAGGTAGTGTTAAAGCTATTATTAAAACCCACTATTCATCTCGATAGTTAAACCTTTATAACTCATTATTCTGTATTCATCTGTATTCTTAAGGATCTGATATTTGAGTGTTGTACTCACATACAGAATGTTCAGCCAGAAAATATATTAAAATCCATCCTACAGCTTGAGGATCCTTAGGCCTCTCTGATCATTCTGGGGAAATTTTCATCGTTTATATAATGTCTTGAGGTGTTATTTTTCCTTCAGCTAGACATCTGTTTTTCATATGTCAATTAAGAATTTCTTGTATGTTCTTTAGATGTTCACCTAAGGTCTGTACTCATTTTAAAGGACTGTAAGTTGTAGCTCTTCACTAGACTGACCAGTTCACCGGGAAACTTCTCCCCCCCCCCACTGGAAAGACCATTTCACTGTCTCATAACCTACATGTATGACGTTATGAGCAAGCTGAGAAGCAGCGAGCCTGTGCAAAATAGCCATATTTTTCTGCTTTGATTATAAATAATGTTTAAAAACCACACAAACTCAGAGTTAATCAGTGACTGACCAAGGTTAGGTTGAAGATTCATAGTGGTCATATTTTTCCCCTTTTTTTTCTGACAAGGTCTCCATAATCATTTACAGCAAAATATCAATGTAAAGGATAGTAAATACGGTGCACCAGGATCAGAGCCTGGGCCTTTCTTTTTACTGACGACAGAAGTTACTTGGCCGACTTGACCTTGTGTGGGGACAGACATGAAAGAGAAAAGGCTCTCCTCTGATCATTAAGGAAGAGGAGACCAGCACCGAAAGCATGGTTATGATTTCAAGAGCACATTTTTATGTTAAATGCACTTGACAGAATGAAAGCCGCATTGAGAAACGCTTTCAAATAATTACTGTTGAAATCAAACCTTCCTTTTTATTAGGGCTTTGAAATAAGAGAATGGCGTGACAGAAACGAAAACTTCAAATGAAAAATCTGAATGTGCCAAATGAGTTTTGAGGTAATCCATATTTCTCCTCCTATGGCATTACAAGAGCAGCTCTATCAAAACACCGCTCTGGAACCCAAACAGTGTGAGCCGTAACCTCAAAGCGTCTGAGATGTTAACTGTGCCATTTTGCCATGTTTCAAAGGCAATCAGGTACCTTCAGCCTAATCTCTAATAGTAAATTATTTTGGAAATTTGGCTTGACATACAAACAGATGAATTTTCCTGCTTCTTTTCAGGCTGAGGGTTGGTGGCTTGTGGCTTATTGTTCCTGTGATTGGCATTAAAAGCCTTATTTCACAGCTTGCAGTGGGGGACTATTGGGTAAAGAGTGGCTGTGTTCCTGAAGCTGAATTCAAAAAGTGTCAATCAAGGTCTCCCATAGGTTACATAGAGAATGCGTTTTCTTCCTGATTTCACCAAATGTCGCCTCCTGCTGTCTTTGATTGGCACAGCCTGGCAGGGAGGATGGATGAATCTGTCACCGCCTGGTTAATTATGTTGCCGTTCCCAGTCTGACATCAGGTCTTTGACTCTTAAGTGGCTCAATACAAAACAAATTAGCAGATTGTAGTCATATTTCTCATTCTATATGCCTCGACTTTGTTGAATGCAGTCCATAAATCATATTGACTGACACACAAGTAAATGAGGAAAGCTGCTTTTGAGACGTGGCTCTGGAAGGCAGCACTGTGAGGGTGCCGTGGAAGGATGCATATGGCTGACCCTCTGGGAATTGCCTAGGAGCCGAATGTCTCTTTACCACAATTGTTCTTAAAAGAAAAGCTGTCGGGTAATGCAAAAAGGATCTAATATGTCAGCAGATTCTCTTTTACAAGTCCCTTTGAAATATAAGAAGTTTGTCTCAGGGTTTTCTCTCTGTGCAAGTTGTTTTTTTTCAGCAAAATGCTAGAGCAGGGCAAAGAAGTTGTTACCTTTAAAAGTTCAGCAGGTGTTTTCACTTATTATGATGCTTTTTTTTCTTTTTTAGCTTTGTGCTGTTCAAGAGAAAGAAACCTGAATCAGAGCTGTAATTAGTTTTTAGGATGAGGGCAGCAGAAACTTCTCAGTGCTTGGAATGTATTCAGCATGCTGTGTTTTCTCAGTCATACATCGCTACATTAATTTGGCTATGTTTGTTAGAACATTAAAAAACAAAAGTACTGAATTTTTTTATTATTCCAGAAAGCGTAAAGTACTAAGAACACCAACAATATTAGTAAAAAATATTGTTCTAAAGGATATTTTGCTTCTACCAAAGGTGCCAAGGGCCAAAAGCTTGAGAACTGAAATGCCTAAGCTGTATTTTAGTTATGCAGATTTTTGGAGTATTAAAAAAATTGTTACCCGAAAACAAGCAGGACCTGAATTTAAGAATAGTGGTACACATTTTATACTTAGGTTGCAGTGTATTTTTCTTTTAAGTATAGCAATAGCTCACAGAATAACTTTTTAAAAATTGAAAGACTCTGAACCTTTGCTATTAATTTGAATTCTGAGCTATGAAAAGGAAGAATTTATTTCATTTGAAGATTTATTAACTATTTCCTAAATATTTTAAACTTCTCCCTTTGAGAACAATAAGCCTGTATTTAGTAATGTCTAATAAAAAGAAATTTACTATTAGGCTTTTATCATTCTCTGTGTCGTGTCCATAAAGAGCTGGATGCACGCGCACGTGTGTGTGTTCATTACTGCACTCTTTCCAGTAGCTTTATAAACTGCCCTGTGTTTCTGTGCTCCTCTCATCACTCAGTTCCAGTACTATGTCTGCGTCATCACTTGCTGCTCTTGAACTTAAATGAAAATGTATACGTTTCTTTAAAATAATACCACTTATATTGTGCAGTCTGTCTACTTACAAAGCACATTTAATCACTAATTTATTTTCCTTCCCATTTGTATTAGTTTGCTGTTACAATCGTACATCCGAGTGGCAACATAGTAGGACATGGAGCTGATTTGATGGAGAACTACACAAAATGAAAAAGCACTAGTTGTTCCTTTAAGTCAAAATGACATTTCCATTAAGTATTTTTAAGCCTGTTACAATGTAATTAAATGACATGCCATTGATTTCTTGCTTTTCCGACCCCCTCCCCCCATTCATATTGTCATGATTCTGCTTGGGGACTGGAACTGCATGTCTCCCCAACTAAGTCCTCTTGGGCTGGGACCCTGAAGCCTGCTGAGCTTGCATGGTTTGTTGCATTCCTTTTTGGCAGTTCATCAGTATCTGTCAAATATATTGTTTGCACTGGCTTTTATCTCTACAGTTTTGATGGAGAAATTGACATTCCATTTCAGATATGCAGGTTTTCACTGTGCATCGTGTCTAAATGCTAAAGACTCATTCATAAAAATTCCTTATTTCTAGCCTGTCTTAATTAAACTGTAATTTAAAGAACAAACATTGTCTTAATTAAACACATCTTGAAAATGTGTTCTTCCCTTTCTAACAAAGTAGTTCTGTGTAAACACTTTGTACTAATTTATTACGGCATTTATGTTTGAAATTATTTTTTCATTATTTTGTAACCCTGTTGGCCTTTATGATAAGTAGCCAAACACGCAATTAACAAATATTGGTGGTAACAGTTTGTTAACACTGATGAAGCAAAAGATAGCATATCTTCTCAAGTTGTTGAAGGCAACGCTGCCCTGGAAAACTTTACCTGAGAGTGTTTATAATATGTTTTAAACTTCTAATTGAAATGCAAAGCCTATTTAAAGAAGCTGTTTATGCTATAAATATAGTGGTGTGATTCAATGGTGTAATCTAGAAGGTAAACATTTTTGTCATTTCCAAAGAAAACAGTGAACATTCACACAGAACTGTAAGAGCTTATTCTAGTGGAAAATATGGTTCGATATTGTCCATTAAAAACAAATTTAAAAATAACTGCTATCAAATAGTTTCTAACTCATAGCTACCCTTTACGGGATGCTGAGACTGTTCATCGTTTTGGGAAGAGACAGTTTCATATTTCTCCCCCGGAAAAGCTGGTGAGGCTGAACTACCAACCTTGCAGTTAGTTAGCTTAAGTCCAGTGCTTGCCCAAAGTGTCACCAGCGAATGATACCATGTATAGTGAAAGAAAATCACAATCTTTATACTTCACTTAACTACATATTTTTAGATGATCAGATGGTTACAAAATCTAATTTCTAAAGCTAAATGCAGATTTGTTGATGATTTTGAAGTAGCATTTATAGGCAAGTCTTTTTTCCCCTCAACTGAAACTGCTGCACATTAATGTTCTGATTAGAAAGAGGATCACTCAAAGTAAATTTAAAAGTTTTGCAGTTGAGATAATTATGCTGTTTGTTAATTTATTTTCTTCTGGTTTGGCTAAGCATATAAAGAAGGACTTACAGAGCGCTGTATGAGTCTCATGATCTGGTGTTATGCCAGTTATTATACATTACAGTGCCATATTTTCAGATGCACTTTAAACACATGAGACATTTTAAGAGATCTGAAATAATAATATTTTAAAATCTATATCTTAATTTTGTGTAATGAGAGCTTGAATGATATTTATATCTTGAGAAGGATGAGTGCATAAGAATATTAAATTTAATTCTTGTGATAAAGGCATAACTACTCAGAATACAGAAGCAGACAGGGTGATAATCACCATTTTTGTGCTAAAAGCAACAACAGGAAGAATGCCAGGTGTGTGTCGTTTTCCTGAGACTTTATGAAGTATTTCTGTGTTTTTTATTTGTTTTTTGGTTTGGCTGTTTGTTTTTTTAACAGGGGAAAGTTGCCCAGACAGCTTGCATGTCAGCCTGCCAGCATCTGTCAACAGCCTTAATGCAGATGCTACTGGACAGTGAGTTAAAACAGATAAGCATGGGAGCTGTTCAGCAGTTTAACTTAGATGTCATACAGTGTGAACGTAAGTACTCCATGTCGGCTCACTCTCTTGTGTTTCTAGGGACTGTATTGTCATGATGTGGGGGAAATATTGTATGTAGTAGAGTTGTTGGGCAAAGAGGAACAGGCCAGGTTCCCCTACACTTTTCAGCAGCCTTATCTCAGCTTCACATCGAGAGCCTCCAGGGAGGCATAGAGGTGGCAAGCCAGATTGGAACCATTTAAAAAATCATTCATTTCCCCCATGATTTCTTCCTTGGATTACCCATACCTTCCCGTAAAGATTCTCCTGAATCTTGTCATAAATAGAGGAAATCATTCTAAGTTTGTCTTTCTTCTTTTCTTTTCCTATAATCTTTGAGATATGTGTGCTAGAAAGATAATTTTAGGGCCCAGTATTCCAAATGGAAACTCTTTATATAAAGTCCGTTTTTTTGTTTATTTGTTTGTTTCTCTTCCTGAAAAATTTCTCAAGCCTTTACCTTTATCGTTGTTTTTCTTTTCATTTGTTTAATCAGATTTCATAATCTAATGTTGATACTCGCTAATCAGCTTCAAAATGGGATAAAGTATATGTTCTTCTGGCTATGACGTTGATCAACTCTGAGATCATAACCTACATTCGGCAACTACAGAGCCTGAGTGTATGTGAGCAACCCTCCCCCGGTTGTTCAGATGGCCGGTGCGCTGATAAATGGTGGGGAGCTCTGCTAGGCAATTTTGCCCTCTCACCAATGAATGGGGCACAAGGAGAAAGCAAACAAACTCATGCTATCAACTTAAGGCCAACTCATAGTGACCCTAGAGGAGAGGGTAGAACTGCCCCTGTGAGTGTCCGAGACTATAACTCTTTACAGAAGAAGGATTTCAAAATATTCAAATGAGGGAAACTTTGAAATAATATGTTCACTTTTGAAGGAGTAATTGTCAGCCACTTGAAACTGAAGCAGGAGTGACAGGCATCCCCAACCCCCATAAATATATGTATGTGCCCACTATATGTAAGGGTTTCTGCTAGAAAGACTTAACTACTATTAAAGAGCCTAATAAGGTAACCAAAAGAACATAATTTGATCAAGGTTGATTATTGAAACATGAAAAAAAGCTGTGGTTTTTAAAAAGCATACATTTTCGTTTAACAATTTGGGGGAAATTGTCTTAATGATATCAATTCAGTGGTTTTGCTTTTATAAGCATCTTTCATAAGTGTTGCTTGAGGCATTTTGTATTATTTTGTCTCTAATGTGATTTCAAAGTAATGGTGTGGCATCTGATTGTGTCTTCTGAGATGTATTGCTTGCGATGACAGTTACGATTTGGTTTTGCAGCGTTGGGGATCTAGGTCTTCTCTCTCTTCTCTGATCTCTTTATGAAGGGCTTGTTTTTGGTAGTTGCCCCTGAGTCAGCTCTAACAGCGATCCTGAGCACTGCAGAGAGGAGGCCTGGGGGGAGAGGGGGGTGTTCTACCTTGTCTTATAGGGTCCCCGTGAATCAGACTTGACTCAGTTTGGTTTTTGCTGTACTGTAGTACGAAACACTGCCTAGGCCTCACAATTGTTGTGTTTGCGCCCATTGTTGCAACCACTGTGTCAACCACTGTGTCAGTCCATCTCATCATCCATCTTCCTCCTTTTCCCTGACCCTCTACTTTACCAAGTGTGATATTTTTTCCAGGGATTGGAAGCTCCTGATAACAGGACCCTGAAGGGCTGTCCTAACTGAAGGAGCCTTGGTGGTACCATGGATTAAATATTGGAATGCTAACCAAAAGGTCAGCAGTTCGAAACTACCAGCTGCTCCCTGTGAGAAAGATATGGCAGCCTGTTTCTATAAAGATTTACAGCCTAAGAAACCCCATGGAACAGCCCTACTCTGTCCTGTAGGATCACCGTCTATGATTTAGAATCGGCTCTATGGCAGTGGATTTGGTGTTTTGGGATTTGGAGCAGATTTATTAAAGGTTCTTTTTCAAAGGCGAGAGTTTTCTTAAAAGGCGTATCTCTTGGAAGAGACCAGGCGCTGAGTATGAGGTACAGCTCAGTTAAGGAGAGCTGGGGTCAAACACAGGACAGGTAAACCCTCACCCGCTAGCAGCTAAGGTTCTGATACGATGGCTACAGGGGAGGCAGGGACTCAGACAAGCCACACGGGCGAGCAGCGAGTTATTTCATCTGGCTTGCCTTGGCCAGTCTTTGTAACTCCACCCAAGGACTTCTTCCTGGTGGTTAGGGAAAGTGGAGGAAGAGCCATCGTTAATAGGGTTAATTACAGTTATAAAAACTTGGCATTCAACTGTCCCAGTTGTCATTTTTACCATCCTGCAAGGTATAAAATGAGCCACCCCAGCAGCAGGAAATGGAGACCTCATAACTAGCAAGAAAGAAGAGCCAGGAGTGGATCTTGCCCTTTGGACCCCAAGATCCCGGGTATCAAACCTTCTCAGTTTAGGGACAGAGAGATGTGATATCTGTCACAGCAGATTTGCCCAGTGCAGTATGTTGTTTGATTGAGATAGGGAGGGGACATTTGCCAGGCACAGCGACCCTGTAAGGACAGAGTAGACTGCCCCATTGGGTTTCTGAAGCAGTAAATCCTTGTAGTACTAGATTGATCGTTATATCTTTCTCCCTCAAGCAGCTGGTGGGTTCAGACTGCTGGCTTTTTGACTAGTGGCCAAGTTCTTTAACTACTGCATCACCAGTTTCTTACATTGCACCGGTACTGCTTATGCTCTAAGCTTTTCTTAGTGGACCCTGTTGTACATTAGGTTGGGCCAATGTTCCTATGAATCTATAATGTGCCTTTAGGTAAATTAGAAAAAATATTCTCAGTGAAAGAAAGTAAAGCCTTACAGAAATGTACCCTCTATATGAATTACAAGACATCTATCCTGCTTCCATGTAGACTCAGCTTCTACCAAGGCACGTGGATCAGCAAGAGAACTGTGAACTGAATTTCTGCCCACATACTTTCCCCTCCTCTCCCCAGGTAGCAGCCACATTTGGCAAGCAGCATGGCATCTCTGTGGCATTTCTGCTTAGGGACATGCAGAATCCATCCAAATCTTCATCTGTCACCTTTCGTCTTGCTCTGTTATGCCTCTGAGCAGGTCTTCCTTTTCTCATGCGACACAATTTTTGCCCTACTTAACATCCAGATTGTCTTAGAGCAAATTGATTTGACTTCCTTCTGCTCAGTGATGATACCCAAAGTTGAATACAGAAACACTCAAGTTTGGGGGAACCAGTTATATAAGTAGTACTACCAAATACATTGCCCCGTATCCTCTACTTTACTGTTATCAGATACAGCTGAATACATTCCAACTTCCAGCGACCTTCTGTACCATAAAACAAAATCCTGCTCACAGTAACTACTATATGAGGGGGTACCCCCCAAAAAATGGAAATTTTTTTTTCAAATTTAAGTATTTAATTTTTTTTGCAAAACAACCTTATCACCTTCAAAGTACTCTCCATTACGCATAATACATTTGTCAAATCAGTTATTCCATTCTTGGAAACATTTTTCAAACTCATCTGTTTGGATAGCTGACAGCATCTCCCACGTTTTTTTCCCTCACCTCATCTACATCATCAAATCGCTGTTCTTTTTAGTCACTCTTCATTCGTGGAAACAAAAAGAAGTCACATGGAACAAAGTCAGGTGAGTAAGGTGTATGGGGCAAGAGAGGCATGTTGTTTTTTGCCCAAAACTGGCTCACTGAGATGGCTGTGTGAGCAGGTGCATTGTCGTGGTGGTAAAACCAGTCCCCAGTCTGCTACAAATCAGACCTTTTTTGTCACACACTGGTGTGCAATCTTTTCAGAACCTCTAAATAGAAAACATGATCAACAGTGTGACCTGGTAGAAGGACCTCCAAATGCACTATGATTCGACATTTCTTCCATTCAGGAAGTTGATGGACATCCAGAGCAAGGTTTGCCATCAATCAACATTTTACTTTTTTTGAAACAAGAAAACCACTGGTACACATGAGTTTTTCCCCTAACACCGTCCTTGTGAGTTATGTTCAGCATCACAACAGTTTCTGTGGCATTTTACCTGAGCAGGAAACAAAATTTCACAGCCACATGCTGTTCTCTTAAACTGGCCATCACCAAAAACGAGGTTCGAGCAAAACTGCTTTCATGAAAAAATTCACTGTGACCAGAGAGAACCTTCCCAGGTGACATCACTGGATGCACTAACTTGGAGCAAGTTGCTCAATGCTCGCCTAGTGGGAAAAATGCGTACTACGGAAGCAAAAAGTGTACTGTGAAGGCTCCAGAGGAACTTTTTTCCGTTGGTTTATTTTTTTCAGTACCTCCTTGTATGTCAACCCATTGTTTCAACCCCTGTGTCAATCCATCTATTTAAGGATCATCCTCTTTTTTGCTGACTCACTACTTCAACAATGTGTTGTCCTTGCCCAGGGACTGGTCCCTCCTGATAACATATCCAAAGCACATGCGACAAAGTCTGGCTATCCTCACTTCTAAAGAGCTTTCTGGTTGTACTCCTTCCAAGAGAGATGCCCATTCTAGCAATCTATGGTCGATTCAATCTTCTTTGCTAACACCTTAACCCAGAGGTGTTAGTTCTTTGGTTTTCCTTATTTATTCAAGCTTTTACAGGTAAATAAAGCAATTAAAAATCACCACGGGTTGGGTCAAAAGCATCTTAGTACTCAAGATAACATATCTTTGCTTGTAATGCTGTAGCGGATTTGCCTTGCCTGTCTACATGATGTTGATTGTGGATCCAAGTAAAATGAAATTCTTGACGATGCCGTTCTTTTGTCTTTATCATGATGTTGCTTCTTGGTCCACTTGTGAAGATGTTTTTCTTTATTTGAGGTATAATTCAAACTGAAGTCTGTAACCTTTGATCTTCATCAGTAAATGGTTTAAGTCCTCATCAGTTTTAGCAAGCAAAGGTGTATCACTTGCATATCACAAGTTGTTAATGAGTCTGCCTCCAGTCCTGATGTTGCGTTCTTCATAGACTCCAGCTACTCCAGTCATTTGCTCAGCAAATAGCTTGACTAAGTATGGTGAAATTACCACCCTGACACACACCTTTCCTGATTGTTTTACTGTGTCACACTGAGTGGATATCTGAGTTTGGTCATGTGTTCGTTCAGTGGCACCTCAACTATCAGATTGAGTGTACATGGCCAGTGTTTAATTCCAAGAAGAGGAGAAGACAATATTGCTTTATATAAAATTGGGATGCTGAATCTAAAATGTCAAAGGATAGTTGGTCCTGGTGGCTTGCTGCCAACCACTAACAGAAAATAGGTTTAAAAGCCAAGAATTCTGAA
>NW_022103968.1:35145997-35168331 GCF_000313985.2 Echinops telfairi | reverse complement strand
CCTGGTTCACTCTGGGTACATTACCTAGAAGAAATTTGAGTTCTCACAACTCTGCCATGAAGTTGATTCTGACTCATAGTGATCCTTATAGGACAAGTTAGAACTGCCCCAGTGGGTTTCCAAGAGTATAAACCTTTATGAGAGTAGAAAGCCTCATCTTTCTCCCTCAGAGAGGCTGGTGGTTTTGACCTGCTGACCTCATGATTAACCGCCCAGCACGTAACCACTACACCACCAGGGATCCTCTGAGTTCTCATTAGCTACTTTAAATCTTCAGATCTAGCTAGGAATTCTAGGCAATCTCTTCAATATGCAGACTCATAAGTATTCGTACTATAGATTATTGATATTTATATTGAGTTATTCATTTAGTTACAAAATTACCTTATTTTATATAAACTTGTCTTGTTATCCATTGGAAAAGTTTTGAGATTTAAGCTTTACCTCTTTTCCTTCCCATTTAATGTTGGTCTGATTTTTGGTCAATTTGCTATGATGCTGTCAGCAGGTTTTCTTCTCCTTTCCTAAGCCCCTGACAGTTCTAACGCCCATGTTTTCTTATGCAAATTGTTCACATTCCCTACTTTGCAGTAAAGGTAACTGCTTTAGACCTCATTCCCTGTGTATTTGACTTCAGGGCATGTTAAGCAGTTAGGACTTTACTTCTTAGTAATCTTCCTTTTCCCCATACCCCACTCTGTACATCTGTGTATAGACCCTGAGGGCAGAAAGGACTTGTTTTCTCATTTTAAAACAAACAAAAGAGCATTGTGTATGTGTGTATATGTATAAATTTTGTATATTATATATATGTGTGTATAAACATATAAATATAAATAACTCATGCTTTTGTCAATAGCTATTTTTAATTTATTCTCTTAAGACTTTAAATTGCAAATTTGGAAGACACTTTGTTATCATACTCACAGGCATACGCAGAATGTGTTTTATGTTGTCACTTTCATCTAAATTAATTCAAACTCCTCTTTTCCCACTTAGCCTGGTACAAGGCTAGCACAATTTTACTACATTGTTATCTTAGTAGACATTCCCAGAAAAGATCTGGCCATCTTCCTCTCCAATCTTTCTTTTTTTCCAATCTTTCCATAAGAGTATTTCTAAACCTTGAAATCATTAAGTTAAATAAGCTAGTAGAAAATTAGAAGACATAATATATTATGACATTATTTTGTTTTTGTAAAGGAAATGGCCAAGTTGGAAGCCTTAAGAGAGAAAGCAAAGATTTAGAATAATTTAACTTAAAACAAAACTAAACAAAACAAAACATTGGAAGCCTGGAACCTATTTCTAAATATCTTCTTAGAACACCAGGCTCGATGGCTGGCTTTTTCCCCCCATACCACTAATGGCATGGCAAAGGGGAGCCCTGGTGGCATAGTGGTTACGAGTTAGGCTGCCATCCACAAGATCTGCAGTGCGAAACCACCAGCTCCTTCCTGGGAGAACCATGAAGAGTTAGTCTTGGAAACTCACAGGGGGACCTTGCCCTATAGAGTTGCTGTGAGTCAGCATCTACTTGATGGCAGTGCGAATGCCACAGTTAATTAACAAACACAAGGATACAACGGTAGGGAATTAAGCATTATTATTTTTTAAGTACAAAGCTGGCTCAGGAAGGACAACGTCAAAATATACAAAATGAATATCTGGGCAAGCCAAGAAGGGATTTGAACACAGTAACTTCAAGGGATCGCAAAAATTAGTCACCGGCTCTTAAGAAACTTCTGAGGTTGGAATTGACCTCAAGGATTCTTGGGTGACAATGGGGAAATAGATCTATGTGCATATATTTATTGGTTTAGTACTAAAGTAGCAGATGGACACTGGGTCTCTACTAAAGTACTCCCTCAATGCAAAAAACACTTTGTTTTATTAAACTGGCATTCCATGATGCTCACCTTCCTGACACAATCGCCTAAGACAAAGTGGGTACATAAGTAAATGTGACGAAGAAAGCTGATGGTGCCCGGCTATCAAAAAATATAGCATCTGGGGTCTTAAATGCTTGAAGATAAACAAGTGGCCATCTAGCTGATAAGCAATAAAGCCCACATGGAAGAAGCACACCAGCCTGTGTGATCACGAGGTATCGATAGGATCAGGCATCAAAGAAGAAAAAAAATCATCATTGTGAATGAGGGGGAGTGTGGAATGGAGATCCAAAGCCCATCTGTAGGCAACTGGACATCACCTTACACAGTGGTTCTCAACCTTCCTAATGCTGCGACCCTTTAATACAGTTTTTCATGTTGTGGTGACCCCCGACCATAAAGTTATTTTTGTTGCTACTTCATAACTGTAATTTTGCTACTGTCACCCCTGTGAAAGGGTCATTTGACATCCATAGGGGTTGCCACCCACAGGTTGAGAACTCTAATTTTGCTACTGTAACCCATGTGAAAGGGTCATTTGACTCCCAAAGGGGTTGTGACCCGCAGTTGAGAACCGCTGCCTTACGGAATGGTCACAGGGAGGGGAGGAGCCAGTCAGGGTGCAATATAGCACTGATGAACCATACAACTTTCCTCTAGTTCTTTAATGCTTCCTCCTCCCCACCCCACCCCCACACTATCGTGATCCCAATTCTACCTTACAAATCTGGCTAGACCAGAGCATATACACTGGTACAGATAAGAGCCGGAAACACAGGGAATCCAGGACAGATAAACCCCTCAGGACCAATAATGAGAATAGCCATACCAGGAGGGAAAGGGAAAGGTGGGGGGAGAAAGGGGAAACTGATCACAATGATCTACCTATAACCCCCTCCCTGGGGGATGGACAATAGAAAGGTGGTCAGTGTAAGATATGAAAAAAATAATAATAATTTACAAATTATCAAGGGTTCATGAGAGAGGGATGGTGGGGAAGGGAGTAGGATAAATAAGGAGCTGATACCAAGGGCTCAAATAGCAAGAAAATGTTTTGAGAATGATGATGGCAACAAATGTACAAATGTGCTTGACACAATGGGTGGATGGATGGATTGTGATAAGAGTTGTATGAGCCCCCAATAAAATGACTTTTTTTAAAAAAGAACTCTTGGAACCACTGTTGTTATAACCTGCTCTTGGGGTGGCCCCAACAAGTGGTGACCTTACACCCAGCAAAATAAAGCACCGCCCAGCCTTGTGTTAGCCCCACAATCACTTAGGATACACCTGTTATGATCCAAAGGGTTTTCACTGGCTGCTTTTCGGTATATCATACTTGCAGGTATCATTGAAATGAGCTAATTTTTGCCTGATATTTGAATTAAATCTTACCGCATTATAAAACCAAAGCAAAACCAAACCTCCTGCCATCAAGTCCGTTCCAAAAGCGTCAGTCTTTACAGGATCAGACAGCCTCACGAGCCTTTCTCTCGAGCCACTCCAGGGAGAAAGATAGGCCTTTGTACTCCGATAAAGCGTTACAGCCTCTGAAACAAACTCACAGGGGCAGCCTGCCCTTTAGGGTCGTTATGAGTTGGCATTGACTGAATGCATGAGATGAGAGCGGTTGTGGCCAGGAGCCCTGGTGGAGCTGTCCACCACTAAGCATTGCACTGCTAACCACAGAGTCCGCCTAAACTCCCAGCCAGTCCTTGGAGTAAAGAAGAGGCAGTCTACTCCCATAAAGATTTACAAAGAATTCAACACTGAAAACTGCTCTTAATACCAAAGCAGCTCCTGAGAATTTCACTCTATTGTAGAATAAAGTATATTCTTAGTGGCAATACAGAGCATTAGCTTTAAATAATACTTAATATAGTCTTTTTTTAAAGGCAAGAGACTAGGAGACACTGTAGACTTACATTAAAAAATGCGTAAGGATGCCAACGTGGAAAATAACATGGAAGTTCCTAAGAATTTAACCCTAGAATTATCATATGACCTTTCTTATGAACAAGAATTCTTTTGTCTTCAAACTAACTAATACTGGAATTGTCTTTAGCCTAACAGTGCTAAGATTTTGAATGCACAAAAAGTAAATTGTTGAAAGAAAAAATAATTTTTAATCATTTTATTGGGGGCTCGTACAACTCATCACAATCCATATATCCATCCATCGTGTCAAGCACATTTGTACATCTGTTGCCATCATCATTCTCAAGAAAGAAAGTTTTCATAAGGAAAAGAAAATCATGTCGTAATTCACCATTTTTGTTTTTAAAAAGCTAGAATTCTTTTGTTTCCCCAACGACTCAGTTATTAAAAGGTGTAAACAGACATTCTGGGATCACCCTGGCTTTGCAAACTTAGAACATTTTGCCGGTTGTCTGCATGTGAAGTGGACGTCTTACCTTGGGGTCTCTTTCTTTCATTACTGTTAGCTAGAATGGGGGTTTTATAGAACATATGCCACAACCAAGCAGATGTTTAGAAATACAGTGACAGCCGTGAAATTGGTACAGTTTCAAAATGCTTTTATAATCATTCGCCTGAGGCCAACAGTTAGAAGACTTCTTGATTGAAGCCTGTTACTTCTCTTGAACTTTATGTAGGATAACCCTTCTAAATATATTATAATTAAGGATTACCGTGATTAACTGGCAGATTAGGAGTTTAAAATTATTAGAATAGTTGTGGTGGTGGGTGTGGAAAACATTCTCAGCAGTGGGAATTGATGGTTTTAAACAGTCTTCATTTGAAAGGGCTAAGTGAAATTATTATATTTGTAATGAGGAGAAACTAATTTAGTGGTTAACTCCTTGTATATTTTGCCATCTTTATGATCATTCTCTCTTTTCTTTTCAATAGTGTTTGCCAGCTCTGAGCCCGTCCCAGGATTCCAAGGGGACACCCTGCAGCTAGCGTTCATCGACCTCAGACAAGTAAGATGTGATAACACACTTTCCCGTGTATTGCCGTCTACTTCGTACTCCCCCCCCCTTCCTTTTGAATGTGTGTTTGCACTGAAACAGCTTGTTGCCTTGATACCTGCTTAATGTGTTCCAACGCTTCTCTCTCCTCCTCTGGCCAGCCGTCCTCTCCTCTGTGCTTCTCAGTCCCGTCAGTGGCAATTTAGTTTAGTCGTTGCTAGTGCTAAGCACACAGCTAAATAAAACTTTTCATTTTGGTTTAGGAGTACATGAAGTTTTTGTTATTACATAATGATTTCATGGCTGTGTATGAAAATTGGTGGTGTTAACCTTAAAATCAGAACCCAAGTTAAATGTAAAGTATGACGACCTAGAAAGGAGCTTTGGGCTTGAAATTCAGCAAGGATAAGGAAGGCTATTTTTATAAATGGTTTGTTTGCTTCCAGGGAAAAAAAAAGTATAAAACTGACTTTTTACGGATAACTGCTTGTAATCCTCTCCTGGTCACATAAGTCTGAGTCTAGAGCAAATGGGATCACTTTTTTGCTCTTCGCTTCATTTTACCACTTCGCTGCTTTATTGTCATTGTGCCTCCTTTTACCCTCTTTTCTATCTGCTCTCACTTTTTTCTTCTTACTCCTTCCTTCATCCTCCCCCCTTCCTTTCTTAATCCTAGGATTAAGGGCTTAATAAAGCCAGGGAGGCACACAGGCGTGGAGGAGGGGAGGTCTCTAGTAAAGGGCTCAGGAGTGCTAGAATTCAAAACAGGAGTCCCCGCTGCCCTTGGCAAGAAGAGCCACATGGAGATAGAATTAAATGAAAGCCACTGTGTATGAGTAAATCTATGCGTGGTGCGATTTCCTTGGGGGATGGAGACAGCTGGGGTGGGGGCTCCACCATCGCTAAGAGTGGGCTCTACCAGTGTGATGTTTAGAGCAGGACCGGTTGGAATAGTTATGGATGTCTGACCCCGGAAAGGGCTTGAGAATAAAGCTTTTTTTTTTTTTTTTTGGCTCTAATTCCAACCCAGTCTTCAACATTCATTATTGGGAGAAGAATGAGGTTGAAACCAACACAACATTACGATGAGATTGTTTCATCTTCTGGCGCTTAAAGTATGTTCAGAGAAGCAAAACACCCACAATCTGATGGTGCAGCCTTATAAGACAGTGGACCTTTTGTTGTTGTTGGTGGCCTTTTTGACTCTCTTGTTATAGATTTTTCTGTTTTTCAGTATATGAAGCCTGAGATGGCTGAATTTATAAAGACAATAGCTAGATTAAGGGTTCCCTGGGGGCATGCAGGAGCCATGGGGGAGCTGATATTAAGGAGTACAGGAAGGGAGAAAATGATTGTGGTAGCAGTTGTACAAGACTGCTTGATAGGTAGGACCAGTGGTGTGAGTGGCGAAACAGGGAGGATAGAGGGAGAGTGGGTAGGAAAGAGGGAACCAATTACAAGGAACTATATGTGACCTCCTCCCTGGGGGACGGAAAACAGAGAAGTGGGTGAAGGGAGCCGTCTGACAGGGCAAGATATGATAAAATAACAATTTATAAACTATCAAGGGCTCATGAGGGAGGGGGGAGCGGGGAGGGAGGGGAAAAATGAGGACCTAATGGGGCGGGGTTAAGTGGAGAGGAAATGTTTTGAGAATGATGAGGGCAATGAATGTACAAATGCGCTTTACACAATTGATGTGTGTATGGATTGTGATAAGAGTTGTATGAGCCCCTAATAAAATGATTTTTAAAAAAAGACTGCTTGATAGGACTGAACTATTGAATGGTATGACACCTAAATTATATCCTAATAAAATGGTTTGAAAAAAATAAGACTGAACCACATGGAAATAAATGGTTCATGTTCAAATCAGGTGTAGAAGGAAACTGGAAAAGTCATTCCTATCTCTGTTATATCTCTTAACATTTGAAATATATTTCTGTTTATATCTATTTGCCATTTTGCCATCAATCTTCAGCTATTATACCAAATAAGGAATACTGGTTTGGATGATCTAGATCATAGGTTCCCAAACTTACTTGCTCTACTGTCCCTTTCCAGGAAAAAAAAATGACTAAGCTTCTTGGCAATTAATTGTTTTTGTCTTATAGCCCATAATCCAGGATAAAGTGTAGGCATCTGTTTTTGCAGTCCTTCTGGATCATTTGAGGACCCCCTGTCCTCCAGGGATTGGAATTGCCCACTTGGGGAAACGCTTAGCTCGATCTGTAGATGATTAGCCTTGCTGAGTTAAGAAACCAAAAAACCAGTTGGCATTAAGTTGATTCCAAATCATGTGCCTTATAGGTACAATTGGGTTTCCAATGGCTAATGTTTCAGAAGTAGATCACCATACCTTTCTTCTAAAGTACTTCTCAGTGAACTTGATCCTCAAACTTATCTGTTAACAGTCAAGCATATTAACCCTTAGCACTACCCAGGGACTCCATGAGCTGGGGAAGGCAGTCGAAACTGAAGGCAGTGAATGCTTTCGTCCTAGCACAGGGGTTCTCAACTTGTGGGTCGCAACCCCTCTGTGGGGGGGTGTCGAATGACCCTTTCACAGGGGTTGCCTAAGACCATCAGAAAACACATATTTTCTATAGTCTTAGGAACCGAGACAGCACTCCTCTGTCCGCCTCCAGGCAGGTCCACCCACATGCAGATCTGCCCACATATGAGTATCCAGTGTGAAGACTGTTACCCATGCTACACCATGCTTCAAGACAAAATATCATTTATTTGTAATTAGAAATAAATATTTCACAGTATATAATTACATAGTATTTTTGTGATTAACCACACGTTTTAATTATGTTCAATTTGTAACAATGAAAATACATCCTGCATATCAGATATTTACATGACGATTCATAACAGTAGCAAAATGACAGTATGAAGTAGTCTCGAAATAATGTTATGGTTGGGGGTCACTACTACATGAGGAACTGTATGAAGGGTCACGGCATTAAGAAGGTAGAGAACCACAGAAGAGATAGTACAGGTTTCTATAAGAAGCAGTTTCCTCTGTTGTAGGACGGTTTCCCTGAACAAGATGATCTCATAGAGGAAACTTGAGTCTTTTACCAATTTGGAAATATGTGGTTATATCCTCATTTCCCAGTGGGATGTGGCCACTTCCTGGAGCGAGTTCCCTGATAGTGGGCACATGTGTTCAACAGTCCAGAGGACAACTATGAGATGAGTTGATGTCTACAAATAATGTCACAGATAATGTGAAGCTTATTATGTGATAATTTTGTATGAATTTGTATTCTCTAGTTTGTATGATAGTAACGAGTATATAGTCTCATCGCAGAATCGTAACTAGGTTCAAATAGTTTATGTGGTCAATTTCTGTTCTTTGACTTATTCGGAGAGATGGCCGGCTCAGTGTAAACTAAAACTCTGATGCCTGCTACTTTTTCCATCAAAGATAATCATTTGGTGGCAAAGAAGATTTCTCATCAGCAGCATATAGCTCAGTTGGGATTTCTTACACAGATTTAATAAATACGAGTAAACGGACCAAATTTACTTTTCAAATATCTAACAGAAGGCAACAAGTCCTGGTTGGCATATAATTTCTTTAAATGTATTTTCTTAAGAGACTTTTAAGTGAGACAAATATATATTATGAAACATGGGGAATTGTATAATATGTAGAATTATTAAATTTATCAAAAGATGTAGAGTTTCCAGAATAAAAGATTATTTAGGAATAACTATGTATGTGTCTGTATGGATTGTGATAAGAGTTGTACGAGCCCCCAATAAAATGATTAATAATAAAAAATTTTCAATTTTCCAAAAAAGAAAAAAGACTGTGTGTGCAAAGCCCTTCGGAAATACGGTAGTCAGCATGCAGTTGGAAGTGACTCCAGAAAAGAAAGTTTTGATAAGCCAGTTTTTGACACATTACTTTTTTCAAAGGGCTTAAAAATATGTCCCCTGATAATTAGTGCTAAAATTTAATTACTTTCAAATTTCGTATATTCTGAAATGAGAATATGCAATTAATTGTTATTTTACCTACTCAACCTTTATAGACTAACTTGACAACTTGAATTTTATTGTTTCAGAAACTTAGATTTAATAAACTAATAATAAATTTAAAAAAAACTATCTTTGATTTTAAACTAAGTTAACATTTAAAATGGTGAAATGTCAAGAATGAGAATTGACCAAAGAATAAAATCAGTCTTGCAAATGACTGAAGCCTTCTATGCAATAACCCAAGTTTCTGTTAACAGATGTCAGTGATTGATTAAATAAGGATGCACTGAAGTTTCTGTGGTGCTTTTATGTTCCTGGCTTTCCAAAGCTGTTTCATAGTCTATTCTTGTAATACTTTTATATGAAGAAGCATATTATCAAATCTAATGGGGGTGCTAACACCTTTCTTTACATCGCAGTCTGGTGTCTGTGTTTCCTCCTTTCTCGCAGTCTGTGATCCATTTCTGTCTTAATAGGGGGCTGACAGTTTGTTTCAAGTGTACTTAGAAAGGCAAAGAGCCCTTTTCATAGCGCTTCTAAGGGGTCATGCTTCTGGTTTTCAGTCTGAATTCGATACTGCTTCATGAATTGCAGGGTATGAAAGATTAGGAAGTAAGTCCAGTGGTCATATTTTACCTGCCCACCCGGACTTTGCCCCAAGGTCAAACTCCTGATATTTGCTGTTCTGAATAGAGGAGTTGATGACAAGTTTGAGCTGATACAAGAGGAAAGTTAGAACCATATCAAAGCTGAAGGCAAGAGAATTGGGACTCAATGAGAGACCCCAGCTAAAAGATGGATCAGGATTGCCCTCTTCTAAAGGAAAGGAAATAGTTGACCTGTGAGTGAAAAGACTATCGTTCTGCCAATCACTTACTTGCTAATGGAAGCCAGTTATCTCAACAACATCTTAAGACCTACTGCCCCATAGACAATGAGAAAGATTAGCAAGCATTGGTACTTCATTTTGTGACTGCATTGCCTCAATCAATTTTAAATGTACTCTTTGAATGTGATTTGTATGAGTGCTTTTTTTTTAAACCAAGTAAAGCATATTCCCCCATCCCTTTTTGAAATTAACTCACTAAATAATGAAGACTTTGATATATCTATGCATGTCTGTTTTCTTTTGCAAAAACCATCTATTGTGTGAAGCTTAATCTTTCAAGTAGATTTCAGATGAGTGTGTGAAAACTTTTTGATACCATATGAGAACTTTAGAATTTTAGTTATTTTTATAAGATTTTCTGGGTTATATGTAACATTCAGTGATAATTTTTGTAATTCATTCTTAATACATAGAAATATTTTATTAAAGGGTACTGGAAAATATGATGTTCTATATAACTTTATTGTCCAGGTAACGATTATTTTTTTAATCACCAAATCTTTTCTAAAATAGCCATTTTTATGGGGGAGGGGCAAGCTCTGTCCTAGCTTCTTAATAAGTGTAAAGCTCACAGTAGATTGAGCATCTATGGCTCAGTTCTATTTCAATGATCCTATTTCACTTTATGATAAGTTCCTTACTTAGGCTTGACATCAGTCTACATTTGACAACATCTTGACCTTCCTTTAACAAGATGGAGACATTTAGGTTGGTTGGCTGATGGTGCAGTTAGATGTGTTTGCTGCTAACAAAGCAGCCTCTTGTCCAAAGAATGGTGGCTAATATATCACATCACCCTAGAGTAGTGTTTCTCAAAATTCCTTCCAGGAACATTAATTTCTCAAAATTATCTTTGAAAAGACCAAGGTCAATTAAGTTTGGAAACTTTTTCCATACACATACTTTCCATAATACCTTCTCAGCATCTTGCCTTGTGCCTTAGACTTAAAAACTGAGAAGTTCTGCAAAAACCCCATTTCCCAAACTTATAGCAGACTGTCTTCCTCACTCATTTTGGGAGGTGTTACACGGGACACAAGGAGCTGTGGTTGCTCTAGCAGGTAAGCATTCAATTGCTAACCACAAGGTCAGTGGTTCAAAACCACCTGCCACTCCAAGGGAGAAAGATGAGGCTATCTGCTTCTGCAAAGATTTTAAATGCCTTGGAAACACTAGGCAGGGTCACTATGATGCTTTTGGTACATGGGACATCTTTGAGATGTACTTTTTGTAACCCTTAAGGAAGACTATGAACAACTTCTGATGTCTGCCTGTGATAGTTTGGGATTACTTTTTTTTTTTTTAAGGAATGACTTGTATAAAGGCATAGAAGAAATATGAATTATATGTGCAGGAAGCTAGAACAGACATTTAAGATGACAGAAAATAGAGTTAAAGTACTCTCAGCAGGCTTAAGTGATGGGCCAAAGCCAACAAGATTAAATTTAGCAAAGAACACTGTAAATGGTATACTCGAGTTTTAAAAATTAAACTTAAAACTATACAGGCTATAGGTAAAGATCTGGTAGTTTTACTTGACTCCCATAGAGCCAAGAGTGTGCAAGGAATTCTTAGATTTAATAAAAGGATAATCTTTGGGTCAGACTTCACTGAGCTCTGGGGCTGTTAGACTGTGCCTGGAGTATTGCATCATTCCACAGACACTCACAAATTGGAGCGCACACAAGAGGGAGTTCCAAGACTGGTACGGGATCAGATACTGCCGTCATAGGAAGAGCCTTTGAAGAAATTGGGAATCTTTAGTACAAAGCCTCCGAAGTTTTCCCTTGTTGAAGAAAATCACATGTGTGGTTCTTATTAGCCGAGACATGAGTTAGATTTACCATTTTCTTTTTCCGATTATCATCATGTACCATGATCTTATACTTTTCCTTTCCCCATCAAGGATTAAGTCCTGTTTTGAAGTTATTGACCATGAGCAAACTCGGGAAAAGGGAGTGAGGGATCATTTCTCTAAACTCTATCATTTGAACTGTGTAAAATATATTTGAATCGCGTAGCATATGTGCTTTATTGAAGTGGAGCATATGTTCAGGCACATCATCTCTGTAACACTCAGACAAAGAGAGAATGTTACCAATATCTCAGAAGAAGCCCCTCACGCCAGGCCTCTTTCCATTACTCATCCCTGCTTCAGAGCATAACCTTTTAACTTTAGAAGTTTTGCTGAATGTTGAACTTTATATAGATGAAGTCATTCAGTATAGCTTCTTGGCCCTGCCTGCCTTTGCTATGTACATGACCAGTTTTAATAAATCCAAGTATGTGTCACCTGACATCCAAAATTCCTTCTGTGAAATAGGATATTCTATGATTTGGATGTTGTTCCAACACCAGGTTACATATAGTATATGTAATATAGTATATATGTTTGTGTGTATTCGATATATGTTTATATATAGTATATATGTTTGTGTGTATTCGATACACATATCCACATAGATCAAAAGAACCCCGTTAGCTCCTGGAGCCATGGGGTTCTCAGAGCAGCCCCAAAGAGCCTGCTTGGAATTGGAAGGAAGCCCATTAGCCTGTTGGGTGGCTGGGCAAGACATACACCTGTGGCAGACTTGGAAGCCACATCAGCTCTGGCTTGGCGACTGCAGGCAGCGCTGTGTTTCTGGAGCTAGCTCAGGGGCTATGGTGAGCCACGGCAGCTGAGAGAACAACCCATCTTTGGCACCGCAAGCCCCACACCTCCCATCCTCCTGATTCTCTTCTGAGCAAAGCTCCCTGCCGCGCCCCAGGGCATCTGTGTGTAGACCATTGCCCAGTGGATGTTATGTGGTGCAAATCTGTACTCGAAGGCAGTTTTCCAAAACAATTGTGCATGTTTACCCGTCAGCGAAAAGTGTAGCAGCGTTCCAGTTACTTCACATTCTTGCCATCACTTGATGCTGTCTTTCTGTGTCAGCCATTTGGTGGGTGTGTAGTGGTTTTCCATTGTGATTTTAATTGGCATTTTCTTGAACGTCTTTACAATATGTTCATTAATCATCTGAATATTTTTGTGTGGTTGAATTATCTGTACAGGTTTTTGCCAGTTTTTTCTACTGGCTGATAGAATCTCTCTTTATTCTGGATTTCTAAGTCCTCTGTCAGATATACAAATGGTAGATATCTTCTCCTGAGTGACATGTGTGTTCACACCTAGTGTGTCTTTATTAACAGAAACTCTTGATCTTCATGAAATCCAATTTGTCATTTTCCCCCTTCGTTTGTTGTGTTTTGAATGGCCTGTTTTAGAGAATGTTCGCTTACCTCTCCTCCTGCCCTGCTGAGATCATAAAGATATTTTTTTCTATTTTTCTTTTAAGAAGTTTTATTGTTTTACCATACATATTTCAGTTTACAGTCCATCTGGAGTTTATTTTTGGGCATGGTGTGGGGTGTAAGGTTCAAAATTCATTTTGTTCCATATGGTTATCCAAATGAAAAGACCTGGATCTCATTGCATTTGAATATAAAATAATTGTAAAATACAAGTCTGTGAGACATAAATTATATATACGTCTAATGTATAAGTATAGTCGTTTCTGTTGTCTCGCAGTTTACCATAGGCCTGTAGTTCGTGGTTCATATTCCTCATTAGCACATTAGTGAATTGATTGTAGATTTTCTTTTCCATTTTTTCACCAGCCTAACTATAAACTCTCAGCACATCAAAGGGTATTATAAAACACAAAGCAATTCTAGAGTACTTAGAGCAAAGTAGGCTAGAGGCAATATAAAAGGAAAAGAAGGAACTAGTAGACAAGCTCATGAAGCCAAGAATTTAAATTTCTTTGTTCACTGCTTATGCCCATTGCATAAGTTGAGTCAATAAATGTAAATATTTGAGCTATATGCAGAAGTGTTCTTTGCTGTTAGGAATTGAGATATCCCCTTATAATGGTGCACAGAAGTAAGTGTGCTTTCAAAACACCAATGTTTCCAACACTGTGGCTTGGGACAGTAACTCATGAAGAAAGTAAAGCATGCGCAGTGCCCACGTTCCTCTCGTCAATTTCACCATCTCATTAGCCCGTGAAAGGCTTTGAAAAGACATATAGTCAAGGTATAACCCATCCCCCCCGGGCCCCAAACCAATTTGAACATGGACCCCCCCTGCTTCAACACTCTCCCGCGGGGTGGCTGGTGGTTTCCAACAGCCGATGTTGCAGTTAGCTGCCCAGCTCGGGACCCACTGGTCCCCCGACTCTGGAGGATAATGGACCTCTGGTTAGCACAGCATACTTCACTCATACGGAATAATCTGTTTTTAAGAAGCATGAAAAGGTAACACCGGATTGTTTGCGAAGAATGAGAAGTTTTAATGGGAAATTAAAATCCCAATCCCTGTGCAGTTCAGATCCGAACGCTTGTCGGAGTCCTCAGTGAAGCATCAAAACTCTTGTTATAGAGCCACCTGGTGCATTCTTGGAGAGAACGGAAGCTAGGTTGATTACTCGCTCTTTTCTTTTTAATGCACTGCAAATATCACAAGTAAACAGATGGGGAAATGTGGGAGGGTAGATGTGTTGATGAAGACTCTGGTGGCGGAGAGGGTGATGCGATGGGCTGGTAACCAGCCTCAAGGTCAGCCATTGGAACCCACCAGGCGCTCTGCTCCTGCAGAAACCCAGAGAGACGGCTCCACTGGATGTTCTGATGCAATGTTCACGGCAAACTCCACAGTTTTCTCTTTGGTGTAAAGATTGTCTCCTCCTGTGAAGAAGGAAATGCAGTATTAAGTTGCTTTTTCACGATACTTGTACCTTTCCTTAAGAAAGACAATTTAATTCTTACCAAAATAAGATCCTTAAAAAAAATTAAATAGTATTACTATTTAATGGGACAAAAAATGTGATTTAGGAGAAAGATAAGACTTTCTATTCCCGTAAGGATTTTCAGCCTTGGAAACCCACAGGGCCAGTACCACTCTGTTCTTACAGGGTGTAAACTATGAGTGGAAATCAACTCCATGGAAGGGAGTGAGAATAAATGTAATTAAAAAAAAAATTTTTTTTTAGTTTCTGAAGTCCTTCAGAAGATAAATATATATATATTTGCCCACATGCCTTACTTTACACATGTATTTACCTGTAAGTACCTACGGAGATCCAAAGGCAGACCTGGGCCAGTGGGGGGGGGGGGGCGGGGTGGTGGTGGTGGTGGTCTGTGTGACGAGATTAAGATCTACTTGGTTCAGTTGATCTCTCTTACCTGCCTTCCAACTCTTCTTTCCAGGCACAGGAGGAAGCACTGAGTAATTTGTTTTTCTTTCTGACAACATGGCAGGAATGGCCAGATAAGTTGGGAACCCATGGTCTAGCCCGTGTCTATTTTTAATGGAATGGCTCATAAAATGACTTTTCCCGGATCTGATTTCTTTCATAACAAATTACAAACGTTTGCCACTTATTGGTCCCCCACCACCACCACCCAGCCTTTGAGTCCACAGGCAGGATTTTAAAAAATGATTATTTTTTTTATTGTAAATTAGATGGGGGTTTACATAATCAGCCCTGTATTGAACAGTTTAAACTCTAGTTTACCCTTCCCCTGCTCCTTGATTTCCCGTCTCCCTCCTGTGGACTACTTCCTTCCATTCCACCCAGTTAGCATCTGCCCCAGTCTAGCCGTGGGCAGAGATTGGAGAGTATCTTGGGGACTTTGGGTTGGATAATTTAGGAGAGCCATGTAACATTTTGCTTGGATTTGTATTTTTTCCAAGGTGAGGGCCCAGAATTTTCAACAGGTTCTCAAAGACGGCGTGTATGATTCAGAATGATTAACTCACCACCACTGCTGGGGAGAAAGGGAGAAGAGTCTGAAGCAGTGGGATCCCTGGGGAGCTGCCCGTTTTCAGATATGTACTCACCTGCGCTAGGCATTACTGTGATACATCGGTGATCAAGATTGCCCAGAGAGATCTCTACTCTCCCAGGTTTTTTATTGTTGTTGTTGTTGTTGGAAGAACCACAAGAAATAGTGATCCTTTTAAATAGCATTAGATGATATAAGAAGTATAAAACAGATTAGTAAGATTGAGGGTGAGGTATAGGCTGGATGGTCAGGAAAAACCTCCTGGAGGAAGGGATGTTTGAGCAGATATCTGAATGAAAAGGAGCCAGCCTTGGGAGCTCTGAGGAGAGGCAAAGGGAAGAGCACCCGCAAAGACTTAAGGAACACCAAAAGTGGACTTTGACTCCTAGTGAACCTGTGGGACAGGGTAGAACTGCCCCTTTTGGTTTCTGAGACTTTAAACCCTTACAGGTGTAAATAACTTCATCTTCCTCCTGCAGAGCAGGTGGTGGGCTCAAACTTCTGACCCTGCGGATAGCAGTGCTTAATGCATAACCCACTTAGCCACCTGAACCAAAGTGAGCAAGGGGAAGAAAAGTGCAAACATGTAGGTCTTTGAAGACCTTAAAGAGTTTGGATGTTGTTATGGATTGACTACTCTTGATCATAATCCCATTTGAGGCTGGCTCTTGGTTGTTATATTAATGAGATGGTCTAGGGTGTGTTTTAAATCAATCTCTTTTGAGATGTAAAAGACCATAATGAACTAGCAACTAGTGAGCAAGCACAATGGGAGGAAGATAGATGCCCCGCCTTCCCTGATCTCCAAGAACCAAGCTGAAAAGAGGGCATGAGCTGGCACCCTGCAGTCAACAGAGCTGGCACCCTGCAGTCGGACTCATTGACTCCTGAGCAGAGAGAAAATAAATGTCTGTCTGTGAAGGCCACAGCCTTTACATCCCTGAGACAGATGCTAGGTATGAGGGAGAAACCGTCAAGAGATTTAGGCGGGCCGTGCGTTGATTAGATTTTTAAAAGATGATTCTGGTTGCTTTGAGGAGAATAGATTAAAGAAGGACAAAATTAGAAACAGGAAGAGCAATTAGAATGTTATTTAGGTAGTCTGGGTGACAGATGACTGAACTGCTAGTGCTTAATTACTGATTATGTAATTCACTATTTCACAGTGGCCTCTTCCATGTGGACTCAGAAAATCTCAGTTTCCAGGACTAGAAGTAATAGTATCCTGAGCAACTGGTTGGTTTTTAATCTCAAAAGTACTGTACAGTATATAAAAAACCCAACTCACTGCCATCGAGTCAATTCTGGCGCATTACAATCCTGCAGGACAGGGTGGAACTGCGCTCGTGAGTTTCCAAGCCTACCTCTTTCCGGGACTAGACAGCCTTGGATGTCTTCGGCAGAGCAGGTGGTAGTTTCAAACTGCTGACCTTGTGGTTAGCAGCCCAGCTAATTATACTTCTTTAATTTGCAGCTAGAAATCTCAGGGCTAAATTTGTAATCCATTTCTAGGATATAGGACAGTATCACAAAGAATTGTACACTGCCTTCTTCATCTGCTCACCTAACATGCCTGCCCTGACTGTACCCAGTTAACGTGTTGCATTTATTTTGTATGGATTTACGTAAGTTGCCTTAAGCCCTCTTAGAACAGCGAAATGTAAATAAATTTACTAACTATTTTTTGTGGAATCCTAAAAATACTTACAGCAAAAATCATCATCTATGAATTCATTTTCTTATTTACTCATTCATTTTTTGAAAAACAAGTGCCTACTGAGTATCTCCTGCTCCAGATACTGGGGAAATAATTGTGAACGTCAGACAATAAAATCAGTGAAAGGTGATAAGGACTATGGAGAAAAAAATATAGACAGAGAAAAGCAAAAGCAAGAAAACCAAACCCAAGGCCAGTGGGTCACGTCAGACTCCTAGTGAGAAACCTTATAGGACAGGATAGAACTGCCCTGGAATTGAGTAGAGCTGCCACCTGGGTTCCCAAAACGAGCAAAACAGGGTGATTGTAGTTCTCAATAGTGCAATCAGGGAACACCTCATCAAAAAGGTCATCCTGGAGCCCCAAAATCTGAAGGTGGCAAGAGAGTGAGTGACGGAAAATGCTAGCAGTTGGAGGAGGGGAGGGGTCTTGAGGCAAAAGGATGAGCCATGTCAAACACTGAGGTGGGAGTGCGCTTATTGGGTTCGGAAACATTGAGGGACCTGACATATGGAGAAAAGTGAGCAAGGCTTTGGCCAAACTCACTGCCTGCTGCCTCATCGATTCCCTCCCCTGGGGACCGTAGAAGGATGGGCAGAACAGCCCCATAGAGTGAGTTTCAGAGGCAGTAAATCATTGCAGAAGCAGACGACCTCCTCTTTTCTCCACTGAGCACCTGGGAGATCTGTACCTCTGACCCTTCGATAGCAGCTCAGCACTGACCCCACTGTGCCATCAGGGCCCCTAAGGCTTTGGTATTTGGTCTAAATGAGATAGGAAGCTTTGAGCAGAGGAATGACATGGTCTGACTTAGATTTAAAACAGAATCGTTCTAGCCACCGTGTTGAGAAGAGACAGTAGGAGAGCCTGAGTGGAAGGCGGCAAGGAGATCCGTTTGGAATCTGTTTCTGTGAGCCAAGAAAGCAGTGTTTGTGGATTGGGCTAGGGGAGTCAGTAGAAATGGTGAGAAATGGTCAGGTTCTGCAAGGGATTTCTGTCCCACTCTTCCATGGTCTCTTTCTCTCATATGTTTAAGAAGAATGATTGTTCTCATTTAGTTAGCTTGACGTTTTGTTTTTTTCAATTTAAAAATTATATTAAGTTAAATGAGTACTCTTAAATTCTTAAATAAATCTCCTACCAAGTCAAACTCACTGTAGAAAATCTGCCTTTGCGTTTGACCATACTCCAGTTAATACTTACAGAAAGATGTTTCTAATTTGTTTCTTCTTTTAAAAAAAAACCAGAGATGGACACATATGTCCATTCAGATAGATGAGAAAATGAAGCCAGGTGTGCGGCTGAAAATAGCTTTAATGAATAGGATTGACATTTTCTTGGTTAATTTCACCTGTTAAAGCATCCCAAGTATGCTGAAACTACATTAACTGTATTGTCACATGTATTATTTCCATGCAAAGGAAATCATTGCCTATTGAATTAGTAAGGTCTAAATGTAGAAATGAATTTATCTGGAGACTTAAGAAAAAAAAGTACTTACTGTGCTTAGAAACTTCCTCCCAAAACCCGTGAAAGGATTGTAGAAGGCGTTTCTTAATAACAATTAGTGTTTGAGTCCCTAAATATGAGTGACGTTTGGGAATAGACATTCAAAATAAGAGATAAAGGAGATGGAGGATTAAGAAAAATCATTTGACCTTGTGAGAAAGAACAGTGAGCCAGAGAAAGAATGAACTCAGTAAGTTGAAGAGAAGGCAAAGTCGGTAAGCACCAGAGGGCTTGGAACGGACAATTGAGAATTTTTAAAGCATGGTATTTAGATAGTTGTGATTTCATTTGTTTGTAAAAATATATTTATGGCTCTGGAATAATTTTTAAATTGTTGTGAGGGACAAATCGGTGATTCCGTCTCGAAAGTTTGCCTGATGCCAGCCCTATACTGGTGTGGAAAATACAAACCTCCCAAGTTATATTTGTAGCAAGATATTATATAACATACACAAACAATTTGGAGCAAATGGTGGAAAATATTTTTTGTTGCAATGGGAGAAAGTCCCTCTTAAATGTAAAACCTTTTCGATGCATATTTATAGGCTTCTGGAGTGAAATAATTTTAGATCACTGACAGTCCTTTCCAGGTGGAAGGTTGTTGTTTTATCTTAGACCGGAAGGGGGGGGGGGGCTTGTTCTTTATTTAAGAATAAGCAAGCTGTTAATGCCACCCTCCTGTGCCTGTCCTCTACAGGAGAACATTGTCTATTGAAAGTGTTTTGAGGTTTTCTGAACCTCCTGAGAGAAAATCGAATGATGTGACCTTTGGTGATTTACTCACGAGTTTGGGGTTTGTTGTTGTTTTTCCCACATATCCGTTTCTCCTGGTAGCCCATAGCCGTCTTCTACTTTGCAGTTGCTGATAAAGCTTTAAAGTTTTGAATACCTGTTTTTAATCCCCACCATTGTGAGGAGACAGCAATGTGCCAGACAAAACAAACCTAATAAAGGAGCCCATGAGGATGCCTGCCACAACCAGATTCTGTCCACAGGCCACGCTTCCTGTCCCCCAGAGCGTTGTACCCTCCTCTTTACCTAGGCTTTAAAATCGGATCCTTAAGAGGAGAAAGTGAGATGAATGGAGAGGTGAGTTTTTTAATAAGTATACTTAGTTTCTAACGCTACTGTAGATATCTTCCATTATTTGTCTATCAGTTTTTAGTGTAGCATTCATAACTGTAATGAATGCTTGGTAATTCCACTAACTCTTATTTTCTCCTTTGTAGATATTGTAATCTTTTATTTGTGTTTTCCTCGCATAAAAGTCCTAACATCAATAACTTAGAGAAAAAAACAATTACTGATTCTTAAATTTTATTTCCCATTTATAGTTCTGTCACCAAAATAATATGTTTAGTAATGCTTGTTCCAAAGATAAAAATTAAAACAGGCAAGCATAGAAGATATTTTAATTAAAACACAGACATACACATATATGTTCATAGCCTGATTCTGAAGATTAAGTATTTTACATTTGAAAGGTATTAAAAGCATAAAATATATTAAGTTTTTACATGAAAGGAAACAAGACATCCATGCTTTATTCTTACTTAGTTCAGGAGAGAAGATGGTATTGCCATTACATTTTAATTAGGAATGAATGGTTTATAGGTTTTGGAAGGAAAGGTGTTTGGGGAATACGTAATAAATCTTGAGAAGATGGGACATGAGTAACTGAAGTGATAGTTTGAGAGCTGAGTTGGTTGGCATTCATGAGGATAGGGCTGGAAATAAAAACTAGCACATTCCGAGAGGTGTCTTCCTTAAAGGACAGAAACAAACGAGTGAAACGAAAAGCCTTCAGAGCTTCAGGGTGACGTGCTGGAGAGAAACCCGGGTGCAGAGTTGAGCCCTGCTTCCTTTCATGACTGGCACAACTTTAGGAAGCTGCTTGTGTCCCCAGCACTTTCGGAGATGCATTTTAATGGCTTAGTGAATTCTGTGAGGGGAAAACGTGTGCAGTTCTCTTTGGGGTAGGTCTTCGCCGTAGCGTGCCTTGTCTTCATTGCCAAAATGAGTGAATTGCAGGAAGCCTGTAGTCACATTCCCTGCCATCAAATCCATTCCGACTCACAGTGACCCTGTAGGACAGGGAGAACTCCCTCTGAGGGTTTCTGAGACAGTAGCCTTACAAGAGTAGAAAGCCTCATCTTTCTCCTGAGGAGCAGCCGGGGGTTTCAAACTGCTCACCTGTGGCTAACAGCTCAACACAGAACCACAGCATCACCAGGGCATACAGAAATCCTCAATTGGTCGAATCAGCAGTTACCATTCTGTCTGTACATGGGAAGGTCAGAGTGATAGCAAGGCTGGTGTGTCAGGTCTACGTCATGGTGAGCTATGAGTTGCTGACATGGCCTTCAACAACATTGCTTGGAGAAGAAGTGCCCTGGGTGCTTATCTCCCTCATGACTTTTCTCCACCCTTTTATTTGTAGTCTTGGAAATTCCTCCCCCATCGTTCCCCCAAATGATTAGAACCTTTAGTGGAAAAGTTCAGATATACTTCACCAGAGAAAGGCAGGGAAACCCTGATAAATACATACCAATCTTTTCCTCACAACTAACCCAGGGTTCTATTCTGAGGGACACGGCCAAGCTTTGGGAGTTCCGAAGGAGGAATTGTTTGGCCATAATTCTTGCCATGGAGACTGGGCGTCTGCCAGGGCTTTACTTTGAAATATCTGTCTTCTGCTTCTAATCTTAGGGCATCATAACATGCAATTCTTTTACCACTAGTCCAGTGTATTCTTTTATGATGAGGAAGAAGACACTTTTAAATAACAATTATTTCCACTATAATTAAACAAATCTTCTTTTGTTTGTATTATATTTGTTACTATATTGTATACACACCCTGCTTGCTAACACTTGTCCCGTGACTACTTCACAGGAACTTTCTTTAGAAGTTTTAAAGTCTTTGACTTCTTAAAGTATTAATGGGATTTGCCCAAGTTGTAGTATCCGAATGCTTGTCTAGAAATCATAGCAGGACAATGAGCTTGTTCACACAGCTCCTCCAGCAGGCATTTTTTCCGTAGACAATCCTGAGTTCATTTGAAGTGCCAAAGAATTAACGAAAGATGCACTGGGGTTTACTCTGAATATAACAAGATGAGACATCTCACAAAGTTTACCTTCAGGTCCAGATATTAGAAAAGTATGCTGCCCTTTGGGAGAGCTTAAATGATAAAGGATTAGCCTAAACCTACATGGCGCTGCCTTGTTCTTTTTCCCCTTTGCTCTAGTGCCGTAGTGCTGGGACGTTAGGGTTTTTATGCTTCAATATGTACGTGATTTGTGTGCGTGCTTTCAGTTATTGATAGAATTGTGAATGCATAATATTTTTATAGATTTTTAAGACTAAGACTAAGGTTAGAGCTAGGTTGTAGTTTAAAAATTACTCTTTAAAATGATTTTTTTTGGAGAATTAAAAACAAGCAAAAATCACAAAATTACAAGCATATGATACATACCGACTTTTTAAAAAAAAATCATTTTATTAGGGGCTCATACAACTCATCACAATCCATACATACATCAATTGTGTAAAGCACATTTGTA
>NW_022103968.1:35106742-35144676 GCF_000313985.2 Echinops telfairi | reverse complement strand
CAAAACAACAACAACAACAAACCACTGACAAAGAACAAATCAAAACACAACAAGAAAGAAAAGCTTGTAGTTAGTTCAAGGATTGTTTGTTGGCCTTTAGAAGTGTTTTCCAGTCCATTCTGTTGGGGCACCACACCCTGGCCCCAAAGTCCACCTTCAGCATTCCCTGGGGACCTTGCCACTCCATTCCCTTGCTGTTCCCCTGCACTCCCCCAGTGCTTTGCCTCATTGTGGTGGGATTCAATTGGGTGCAATTCCCACACTGTGTCTCTGCATACCGACATTTTTATTTTAAAAAAGTGTTTAAAACAACTACAGATTTAAGAAGTTACAAAAATAGTATCAAAGAATCCATGTGTATTTTACCTAGCTTTACTCCATGGTAATTTTTATATGTAAGTATAGTGCTTACGAAAACCGGGAAATGTTCACCATGTTGATTCAACAAATAAAGCATGGAGAAGTGTTTCAAGAGGAAATTTTAATTTTTTTTCTCCTTTTAAACTTTCTTCCTAGAATAATTGATGTGTTTCCCTCCAGACTTCTGATATTGTACATTCAAACACACGCACACGTTAGTACAAACGTATCACATGGTGGGGATCACTTTTGCTATGATTTTTTATGTAACAGTTTTTATTTTGTTGGTAAATATGAATCTGCTTCATGCTTTTTAATTTCATTAAAGTATTCTACAGTAAACATACTATAGAATTATTAAACAAATATACTTTTGTTAGATATTTACAGAATCTACAGTTATCCAACATAAAAATAATGCCATGGTTAACATTTTTATACCTACAAGGAAGCTTCAAAATGTTTGTGGAAAAATTTCATTATCAGATCATATTTTTCCATGAACTTTTTGAGGCCCCATTGTATGTACTGAGTATTTATTTAAACCTTTCTGTAGTCGTTTAGAAGTAGAATTACAAACAGTCCTCTGGTTATGAATTAGACTTTAAAGATGTGGTTCTAAGAATTTTTAGGTCAGTCAGAACAGGTGCAAAGGGTTCTGATTTAGCCTTATTTCAGTGCAAGAAAAGGCTTGAAGCCTTTTCAGTGACTTAAAGCTGGACATACACCATGAAAAGTGATTGTGATGAAACACACCTTGTGAGGCAAGGCTGGTTCATTCAGCAAGGCTGGTTCATTCATTGCACAGTGAGGGCAAGTTTACATGACCATTGAGTAGATTGTGAGCCCAGACAGTGCTCACAGATGGCCACAGAGTACACTGCTTTGATTGTCCATGCCTCCAGGCCCCGCCGATAGTCGGATCACATGCGTCAGCTTCCTGGAAGGACTCACTATGCCTCCCTCGAGTCTTCCCACGCCTGGCCTTCCATCCATCATTTTCCCATCATGGATATCAGGATGAATCACCCAAAGTATAAAAAGATGTGACATCCCACTTCCATGAAGATTTACAGTCTCAGAAACCCACAGGGGCAACTCTATCCTATCCTATCGGGCGTCAGAATCCACTCAATGGCAGTGAGTGCCTATGTGGCTGTTTCGACCATGACACCTGGGGACTGCTCCTAGTAATTACCCCAAATGTTTTTTTAAAAATATGGATAGAAATGTTTCCCTGGTCTTCATCTTACAGGTTTCCTTGAGTTTGAAGGATAGTTATGGAAAGTTTATATTTCAAAAAGAGAAAAGTTTATATTTATATCCTCTGTCAAAAGCAGCAACAATGCATGTTTGTTTTACACACTAATGAGTATCATAAACAGAAATACCAGATACACTACCAGGATCTTTTTAATATAAAACAATATTCCCTACACTGCCTGTATTCTATCTGCCATGTCTAGTTTGACTTTTACTATAATTTTTTTTTTGTAGAACAAAATTCTTTAAAAAAGAAAATCCCCCCAGAAAAGACACAGTACTTAAACTTTTATTTTCCAAAGTGTTCTCTGAAGTATACTTTAGTGTATAGTTTGACAATTTTTACTCTGCGCCCTCAGGGAAATATAAGAGCTTTCATCTTGGCCCTTGGAGGAATCATAACTTGGTTGAAAATGAAAACAAATATAACAAAAAATTTAGACATGGGTACATATTTCAAGCTTTAGGAATTTCTCAATGGCCCACAGAGCCAACTTATCCTCAATTTAGATGGCGCAGAGAATTCAGCACTACTGATGCTCTGCTAGCACTTGAAAGGTTTGAATTCTTCCTCCTGTATAAAATCTTATTAAAATAAATGTGAGCCTTCTGATGATTGGCTGAGCAGGTCTAAGATCCCAACCCTCCCATTCAAGCACTGTGAAAACCAAATGGAAAATTGGTAATCTCAACTCTTTAAGAAGTTTATAAAGTAAGCAAAGGATTTTAGCAAATAACTGTGCCCAGACAAACAAAAGTATCTTTTAACTGATAGGAAATTTTTTTCTACTGTCTTGATCCCGCCCCCTTCCATCATGATGCCTACCAAGCGCGGGCTGCAAAAGTCCACTATGGCTTGTATTCTCAGAGAAGGGACCACGGTGTCTCTGGTTCTGGAGTCAGTAAGGCAGACTTTGCTGGCAGGCTGCTCTGTGTATCTGTTCTGATGAGTCTCAGAGCTGAAGGACTGATGTTTTGATAGCATCTGATTCAGATCTCACACAGGGCACGGAAGGGAGCAGTAAACAAAGACGCAACGCTGTGACCGCCTGAGAGTTTCTTGCAGAAACTAGTGCTTTTGAAAGCACTTTATATGTGGAGGAATTGTGGAAAGCCATATGTATGGAATTGTATTATCTTAATGTTCTAGCCTCAACCAAAAAATCAAACCTGGAGGATATTGTGCTGAGTGAAATAAACACAAAAGGACTGATAATGTATGGTTCCATTGATATGAAATATCTAGGAGAGTCAAATGCGTAGAGACCAGTGGTTACCAGGAATAAGTAGAAGGGAGTAAGCGTGAGCTATTTGTAAGGGTTATTGGGTTTCTATTAAGGATGATGAAAATACTTGCAAATGGGTAGTGATGATGTTTGCCCAACATGGTGAACATAATGTCACATGAAAAATTGTTGAACTGACTAATAGTTTGCGATGTCTTTTTTTTTTTTTTTTGTTTGTTTGTTTGTTTTTTTTTGTTTTTTTTTTGCGATGTCTTTTTTCACAATAAAATGACATAAAGAGGTTTAGATAGATATCTTTTTAGGTCATACCTCTTAAGAGCAGTGAATACATAGTCATGATGAAAATTTCTGCTGATATAATTTAAAAGGATAAACTCTGAAGGATTATGTGATTTGAGACTTGAGCATTTATAGTTGCCTAAGTTTCCTTCTTAGATACAGATTACAATACTTGGTACTTAATGTCAGGTGGCAGATTAGTCCCCAGAGTGTTTTACAGTTTGTATTTCTCTCCTTTCCTTTGGCTCTTTTTGTGTGTTCTCAAATGACTGAGCAGCTGCCAATTACCGTCGGTCTATGATTTCAATGATTTTTAAGTGCATGAAATCCTAAGATTGAGAGTTGGCTGGGGCTTCAGAAAACATCTAAAAATTTGACCCAACCTCCTAGCAACTCCTCCCATATCCAAGCCCTGGCTGTTTCTCCAACTGTCTTAGGAGAGCCCACAGCCCAGTAGACCAAGGCTTCCTGCCATTTGCCCGGTCTCATGGCAGCTTTGCCATTAACCTCTGGCTCCTGGTTGGACACTGCAATTTCTGCCCCTTCTCCACTTGAGCACTTCCCTTCTTCCCACCTCCCAACCGTGCTCCCGTCTTGTTTCCTCGTTCCGTCGACTTCATATTGTTTCACTTCCTCTAGCCCAAGTACACTGTGCCATCCGAAAACCCATCCTCCCATGTAAATGGCCCTACAGCCTCCAAGGCTGGCCAGGATGCCTTGGTCACCTCTGATGGGAGAACTCTGAGGCTGCTGCTAAGCCTTTAGCTCTCTCTAGTGGTTGCTGTGCGTTCTTTCACAACATGCACACTGGGCATTTGTGTTGTTTTCCTGGTGCCCCTCTTGTATTTTATAGACTGTCCCTTGAGTGGAACTTTGAACTGCATGTCATTCAGGCTTATCACCATCCAACATTTTGTCAATCTCTCTGAATTTGCTCCCATCTTCCCTTCCTCTTCCTCAGACTCAGGTGATCCTTGACCATGCGAAGCAAGGCTCTCTCTTCCTGTGCATGGCCTCGAACTCATCTCTTCTAAGTGATTTTGTATCGTCGCTCATCTCCTCTTCCTCTACTTTATTCTTTTCCAAGGAATCTTAGCCAAAAAACATGTTCTAGCTTCTCCAATCCAAAACAGAAAGAAGGAGAGAGTCTTCTCTCATCTTATTCTAGCTATCTCCTTAGTATCCATAAAACAATGATGCATGGAATCCTTATATTCCATTAAAGAATGTTGTATGATTAGTTATCCTTATTTCCTCCTCTTCCACCAATTACTGAGCTCACGGCCATCAGCCTTGCCACTCTCCAGAACCAGTATTCAGTTAAATCACCAGAGAAAGCCAGTAGATCTTTTTAACCCTTTGTCTTGCTAGTTTTTTCCTACTTCATTTGATAAAATGTTGATCACTTCCTCTTTAAAACTCGTCTACCAAGACTTTAACCTCTGGGAACATTCTTCCTCCCTTCACTTTGTGGCCTCTCCTTTCCCACCTCTTGCATGCTGATGTCCCGAGAGTTTCTGCCCTTCGAATATTGCTGTCAGTCCTTTATCTGGGTTTGCTCAGCTACTGTCATTATATTTCTATACTTCGGCACAAACTGCTGTGTGCCTCAGATGCATATCCACTTATTCGGTAGACATTCCCCTTTGGAAGTATGTCTCACATTGTACATGTGGCCACACCTGTCAAGGAATAATCCTATCTCCTGCCTTCCCAAATTGAATCTTTCAGTGTCCCACATCTAATCAGTCATCACGCCCTAAAATCTTTCCTCCAAAATATTTCTCAAACCCCTCCTATTTTCACCATCCTAACTACCTACCTATCTGGCCTAGTGTGTGCCAAGATGGTGAACGGTCTCTTAACTATCTTCCCGGACTTTTGTTTTGTTCTCCTTGATTCCATTCCTCCCAGAGCTACATCTGTGTCAACCTCCTTGATCGAAACTTTCCAGTGGCTCCTCACAGTTCGGAATCAGATATGTGTGCGCTTTTATGATCTGCCTTCCACCTCCTTCTCTAACCTATCTGTGCTGCTTCCTTACCCACATTTCACTCTGGCAAGACTGAAGTTTCGGGCGCTCCCCTCCCTCCCCGTAAGCACATGGATTGGTTCTCCTTGTGCCTTTTGTCGTGCTGTCTCACCTACGTGCAATACTACTACCCTCCCCTTGATTAGTTCCTTCCTAAAACTCAGTCTGACTACCGACTACGATCCCTGCGAGGGGTTTCCTTTGCACCCACCTCCTACAAGATTTCATGTCCACTTAATAATAATCTGACAGCTCCCTGCCAGTGGACCACATTAATTCATCCATGTGTCTGTCTCCTTGTACCTGTGAACCCTGGAACCCAAGGGCTGGATCATGATCTTTTCATTGTTGGTGTCAAACACAGGGCTTGTCGTTTTTAAATACAATCCCCTCGCTTTGTTCACCACTGCCTCAAAGGATGAAGTAAAGCCGAGAGTGACTTGGGTTTTTGAAAATGGCAGAACATTTAGCAGAATAGAGATAGAAGTACACCACTGGTGTCAAAAGGAAAGCCAGCTCGTAGATGGTTTCATTCTTTTTCAAGTGAAATCTCATCAAATAAATATCCGTAGCGTATGGATTAGATGAGACAGTCATGGAGCTTAGTGCGTGAGTTTTATAACACTCTGAAACACCAACCAAGTATCCGAGTTTTCACATCATTTGGCTACTACGTAACCACAAGGTCAATAGTTTAAACCTACCAGCCACTCAGAGGGAGGGAGAAATTGTCTGTTCCTACTAAAATTTAAGAGTCTCAGGAGCCCTGGCCTCCAGGGGCAGGCAAAGAGTTGGAATCAACTCACTGATAGTGGGTTTGGATTGGTCAAAACTGATAACTTATTTTAAGTTGTCCTGTTTGTTGGGTCTTTCCTTAAAACGGAATAATCTCTTAATCTCAGAGCCTTACCAAGAAATAAATTCTAATTGTTGATGTTTCATTAATTTATTTCCACCCCATCTGCAGATACCTAAAGCATACTTCCCACTGTCTTCTCTGTGTGTTACCCTTCTCTCCTCTCTTTGTCCTCCTCCTAATTATCATCCACAAACTTTTCCTCCTTAGCTATGGGAAGGGCACTAGGCCAGGTACTATTTGTAAGTATTACAAAGAAGAGACGCTATGGCTTGATTTTTTCTTCTTCTCTCTAATGGCCTAATGTAAGATGTTCATGCAGAGTATAAATGGAAACAATTATCCTAACAGGATGACACAGCCTACTTTGTTTAGAAATGTCCTGGTTTCCTGTTTAGGTTATCCAGAGGTCAGGTAGGGATTTCGTCTTGCACTTCCATCATACAGATTCACATCATGAAAGCCTTGTAGGACTTAGATCACAATCCAGTTAATTCCAGTGGCTGCATTTATCTTCCCAAGAAAAGAAGTCCTTCTCCTGCTGTTCTTGTTCAGCTTCCCTTTTGGTGGGAGAAAGACAGGGCTTTCGACTTCTGGAAAGAGTGACAGCCTTGGAAACGCACGAGGGGCAGGTCTACTCTGCCCTGTAGGGTCGCTATCAGGTAGCACCAACTGGATGGCAGGTAGTTTGGTTTTTGGATTTCCCTTTTTGTCTCTTTGCTGGAGCCTGTCAGGAAAGATGTGATACCAATAGCTTCTTTTGAGCTAAGCTGCATATTCAAGTTCATCCACTGTCCATTTTGAAGTGCGTGTAGATACCTGCATCAGTCAGAATGTCACCATGCTTGTGCTCAGAGAGCTGTGACTAAGCATTGGGGCGAGCAGCAGGCCCCAAAGTAAGCCTTGACTCCAAACCAGAAGCAGATTCCCTGCCATCGAGTTGATGCCATCTCATAGTACCCTTACAGGGCAGGGTAGAACTGCCCCGGGGCGGGGTGGGGGGCGTGGAACGAGGGGTCCAGCTATCCAAGACTGTCACTGTTTAAGGGAGTAGAAAGCTTCATTTTCAAACTGATATGCTGTGAATTTCGGCCGTAGTGAAATAGCTTCAGTATTGTTTGATAACTGCCTTTTTCATTTTTCTTCTCTCTGTATTATGCCTCAAGGCTGTGGAAAGATCACATTTATCTGTTGGAACAGACTAAGCAGTAAGTGTTCTGACATGTTTACTGAGCAAGTTATTATACCTGACAAAAGGTAATTACATATACAACCAGGCATGGAAGTAACTGGATAATTAAGGGTTAATAAATTGTCTAGTATAAGAGAAGTGCCTTTTAGATTCTAAGAAAACTGTTTAAAGTAAATGAAATCTCTTTTTCATTATTTCAAACTCTTGTCAGATTTGGAAGAAAGCAATGATTGAGGAGGCAAGCCCCTTTACCTACAAATAAAACCCCCTGCTGGCCAGTCAGTCTGACTCCCAGCAGCCCTCGCCAGGGGTCCTGAAGCAGTCCATCTTTATGGGAGCTGAGCGCCTCCTCTTTCTCCCTGCGAACAGCTAGTGGGTGGAGCATCCAGTAAGTGTGAGCCACCAGCCTTGCATGTTAGCAGCCCCTTGAATACTTAGCAGAGCCCTACAAGTATACATGCTCTTGTGGATATTATAATGCACCTTGTTTTTAATAGAGATTACAAAGATGGATCTTTCCTCATTTCCATTATGCTGTGCGATAGATGGTAGTCTAGCTAACTTTGCATTCCTTTGGGAACTCAAGGTAAAATGATGAAATCTATCTGTTTACCTTCTAGGACATCAGACTGAGATCCTCTCTGTGTCTGTCTGTAAGAGACATGAGTCTGAAATTCAGTTTGGCACATCAAAGACTAGTTTGGCACTCACAAGGACTAGAATGGGGGTCTTTACCTTTTCTTCCACCTGCTGAGAGGTTGCCATAGAAACAGTCCATCCAAGGTGGGAGGAGAAGGGGAAGAAAGGGGGAACTAGTCACAATGATCAATGTACCACCCCACCCCCACCCTGAAGGGGACGGAAAAACAGAAATGTGGGTAAAGGGAGATAGCAGATGGTGTAAGATTTGAAAATAATAATAATTTATAATGTAGGGGAGGGTGGGAAAAAAGAGGAGCTGATACCAAGGGCTCAAGTAGAAAGAAAATTCTTTAAAATGATGATGGCAACATATGCACAAATGTGATTGGTACAATTGGTGTATGGATTGTTATAAGAGCTGTAAGAGCCCCCAAAAAAATGATTAAAAAAAAAATCTATCCTCCCCTTCCTGAGACAGTGGGGATTCAGTGGTGTTGGTTGGTTTCTTATAACTCAAATGGCATGGGTTCTGCTTTTTAAATTTCACTCAAATTTTTTTTTCACTTAAAAAAAATTATTTTGTTGGGGAGTTGTACAATTCTTATCACAATCCATGCATCCATCCATTGTGTGAAGCACATTTGTACATTTGTTGCCATCATCATTCTCAAAATATTTGCCTTCTACTTGAGCCCTTAATATCGGTCAAAGTATTTTTTATTTTAATTGTTTGAAACTTTTTATTTTGTATGGGGTAAAGGTTTTACAGAGCCAACCAGTTGTCCACTCAGCCATTTGCACTCATTTTGTTTCATGTCATGAATTGTGTTTCCCCACGGTGTAACATCACTTAGCCCACTTCCTCCTTGTATTTCCTGTTTTCAGTCCTCTTCTCTCCTAACCCTCCCTGTCTTCTGCCCTAACCCTTCTCTCCTAACCTTTTCCTGGGCCAGATGCTGCCCTTCTGATCTCAAATGGTTGACTGTTCTCAGGAGGGTGCACCTTCCTAGTGTTACTGTTTATCTTATAAGCCCGTCTATTGTTGGACTGGAAATGGAGACACCAGGGTGAGTCCAGTGACCAAGGGGCATCTGACCACTTTTTTTTTTTATGATTTCAGAGTTTTGTTTCCCCCTTTCTTCCCACTCTGTCAAGGCCCTTCAATTATGATTCCTTTCAGAGTTGAGCTCCTTCTTCTAGATTGGGGATAGTGAAGGCCGAGGTCTGTGTGGTCCATTAGTCTACTAGATTAATTGTTTCCATGTGTTTTTCTTTGAGAGTCTTCTTTGAAGATTCTCTTCACTCTGCTTTGCTCCACACAGGGAGAGGCCAATAGGTGCACTCTGGATGACCACGCGCAAGCTGTTAGAAAGACCCCACTCGCTCTGTGTTCCGTGTCCCAGGACGGTAGACTCCCCTACAGCCTGAGGACTTGGTGTTAGTGTAGCTTTTTGTTTTTTTTCCTAAGCCAGCAGTCAATGTTTATACTAGTGGCAAATTATAAGTCAGATGAATTATCTGACTTACTAAAATTTTAAAGTAAAACATGTGACTGAGTTTTTTGGAGATTAAGTTAATCTAGTTACTAGATTCACTAAGTTTTTTTCATTTACCTTACTAAGGGAGGGATTCATACTCAGATTCTTTCCATTTTAGTAAAAGCAGTTCTTTCCACCCTCTTTTTCTTAGCAATTGCACTGCAAGGGATACATAAAGAAAGCCCAGCCTAGTCTAGTATCATCCATGCAAATAACTCCTACATTCTGAAGACACGCTGGCATGCTAGCTTTCTTCATCGGATAATCCATATTGTTTTCCTTTGTTGCTCGAGCTCTTCCAAAGTCAATTCATACAAGAAGATCCTATTACTTCATAGCTTAAATGAAGCAGAATGACTCATCAGGGAGAATTGAAAGTCTAGTGAACACTTAGCATGAATTTCAAGATTTGATATCCTTAGGATTGGAAGGCTTTGAGTTTCATGAGAGAATCCATTGCTTAACTCTTATGTAATTGTAGCAGATGATGAAATGAACCTGAACAGGAAATTAAACACATGACCCCGGAATGTTTATTTAAGGTATTTAATCAGCACCCTAGTGGCGCAGTGGTTAAGTGCTTGGCTGCTGACCAGAAGGCAGCTTGCGCCCTCTCGGGAGAAAGATGTGGCCGTCTGCCTTCATGAAGATTACAGCCTGGGAGACCCTGGGGAGCTGTTCCACCCTTTCCACTAGGGGTCGCTGTGAGTCCAAATCAGCCAGGCAGCAAAGGAAGCCGGTTTTTGTTTTAGTGGTGGCATTTCCAGTTTGTAAAAGGTAATCAATCTCAGGAGCAGATCATCAGTTCTGAAATATTTTAGTATATTCCATGGCACAAATCTGATAAATATAAAATCTGGCTTTCAGAATCTTTATAAGACATCAGTAAATATTCTGTGATGCCGTGTGCAATATTAAAAGTTCCCATGTAAAATCAATCACAGCATAAATACTCCATACTGTCAATAAGATGTAGATAGATGTAGGTTCAGTTTGTGTTTCTAAAATTCTGTATCTAAAGATAACAGGTGCAGTTCATCTCAACAGACACTTGGCCTGTTGTCTCATCTGAACCCCGGGTCAAATGTGAAGCTGCAGATGTTTAGTAAAGCAAGGGCCCAGTTGTGAGGTGTTTACAGACTGTATTCTTAAAAAGTGCTTCAACTTTTGGGATATTGAAGAAAAACAAGGGCTGGGGTAATCATGAATCACCCAAACGAGAAAAAAAAAGTGTTTAATATTTGATTTGTTAATACGTAAACAGACATCTTAACCGGCAATGCCAGTAAAATGTAAAATATACTGTGCTAGAGATCACAGAGGGACCCACAGATAGCAGTGAGGGCCCAAAAGGAGAACTCCGAACTTATCTAACTTATCTAAGGCGATCAGCGCTGCCTGCAGAATTAGATTTATAGAATAAGGAAGAATTCGCTAGGTAAAGAAAGAGAGGTCGAAGACTCTATACTGCGATGGGAATATCAATGTCCTGGAGGTGAAAACCTTATGGTCTGTAAGGAAACTGGAATAGTTCCTTGTTGAGGAGGTTAAAGTACCAGACAGAGGAAGCAATAATAATAATAACATCGTTAAGGTACAGGATAAGGGTTACAAGTCATGTAAGGAACTTGACATTGATCTTGTAGGAGTTGGGAAGCCATTGATTGCTCTGGCAGAGGGTAGAGTATTGGAAGGGAGAGATGGAGGGGATGGACAAGACCAAGCACCCAAGGGAAAGACTACAATGACTGAAGTATGCCAGTAGGAGGGAGGAGGGCTGGAGAGTAAGAAGCCAAAGAATTAAAGAATCCACTGCCTTCACGTCCCTTCTGATGCCTAGCAACCCTGGAGGGCGGAGTAGAACTGCCCCTTGGAGTTTCCAAGGCTCTAAGTCTTTACAGGAACAGAAAGCCGCGTCTTTCTTCCACAGAGCCACTAGTGCAGTCAGACTGCTGGACGTCGGGTTTGGCACCCCCCTCACGCATAAGGCGCTTCAAAGAATTGTTGAGGTAGGTGGTTAAACTGGCACACTATGGCCTTCAGTTAGATACAAGAGTTGTAAGAAAGGGGAAAGTCAAAGCAAACGAACCCAGATTGCTGACTTGGGTCAGTAGGTGAGTTGTTGCAAGTCGTCACAGCGACCTAGGGTGTGTGCGGCTGTGCTCATCGGGCGTCAGGGCTGTGTCTTTGCGGAAGCAGATTGGCCGCCTGTCTTCTTTGGAGCCCCTGAGTAGGTTCAGGCTGCCAACCTTCCGGCTGATAGTCCAGTGCTTCCTCCATGGTTGCCACCCAGGGACTCCAAGAAGACCCACCTTACAAGTCAGTAAGCTGAACTAGGTACTCGAAGAGCTGGGAAAAACCCAACCAACCACATGTATATAAAGGTGCTTATAAAGGTGTTAGGAAAACCAAATCACATTCAGGTATTTGGAGTAAACCTGTTGAGGAAACAATCTGAAATATTCTTTCTTTGGATAATTATAGGTTGTTTTTTTATAAATGGAGGACTTAAAAAATTCATGCTAGGAATTTATTTACTTTTGTATTCATAAAAAACTTTCAGGGAACTTTAGTCAAATAGCTATTGTGATTTGGGCATAATATAAATGAGTGAAAAATCCTGGGGCTGCCGTGGGTTAGGCGCTGGCCCGGTCACCAAAAGATCTGTGTGAACTCATCCAGCCCCTCTTTGGATAAGATGTAGCATCCTGCATCCATAAAGTTGTACAGCCTCAGAAACCCAAACAGAGCACTTGTACCCGACCCACTTCTACCCAGCAGGGTCGCCGTGAGTGGGCACCAACTTGGTGGCAGTGGTGGTTATAGATCTCAAAAGAATCATGTTAAAATGCAGGGGCTAATATCTTCTAGTATTACCAAGTAGAATGTGCAAAGGTCCTGTTAAATAAAGATCACCGTAACACATTCTGCCAGGGACACCCCTCGGCACACTGGTGCACGCGCGCGCGCACACAGACAGATGGGAGTTGGACAGGCTGACTGAGTACGGGTTTGGTAAATGGGACACCTGGAAGATGGCAGACTTGGGTGAAGAGTGAAGTGTTATCAGAGAACCAGGCAGTAAATACCCAAGCGCGCACAGCGTGAGTGGAGCAGAAGCAATTCTGGGTTGCCTCCTGGCAGTGTTTAGCCAAGCCTTGCCGGGTTGCTGCGTAAGAGGCTCCTCCGTGGAGGAGACCCCATGGAGCTTCCAAAGACTGTGTTTCAGACCGCTGGAAACGGACGAGGGCACGTGGTTGGAAACAAAGCATCTGGACCTCATCATTTGATTCCGACAGCTATCTATTAAAAGGACTCTTATCTCGCTTCCCAGCCCGCCTGGTGGCTAATTTTTAGTAAGAGCCATTTTCCTTGAGTCCCCAGTGCTTAATTACTCAGGATTTGCTTGAAGGACAAGTGTTTCTTTCCGAAAGCCATGTTAGGGCTTAGGAATTTTTGTTGTTGTTGTTTAAATTTCCGAAGCACTTTTGCACCCCTTGCCTCACTCGCCCCTTGTCTTCTGGAGGAAAAGGAAAATGGTCTCCGGTTTACTCTGGGAATCTGCAAAGCAACGCTGAGGTCCCAGGTGGGTTTCGTGTTTGGGAAAGGGAACTTGGGGGGCTAAGTCTGACCCCAAGCCCCCAGGTCAGTGTTCACATTTACAAAAAGCAGACCTGAGACCCCCAATTGCTTTTCTCTTGAGGTTGGCTTAACTTTATTTATCTTCGGTCTTGGGTCACTGCCCCTGAGGTGCTTCAAAAGCAAAACCCAAAAGACCCAAAACAAAGAAAGCTAAACCAGATTCAAGGAAAAAATGACCTGGGACTCTCTGTGTTCACTTTTACAAAGGCAAAACGTCACTGCAAAGTTCCAAAGAGTGGCTTCAAGCCGCCCTGGATGCATTGTGCAGTGCACACAAAGTGATCTCAATAGGCCCGAGGCCCCGAGTTCCTTGGGTATAGACACGGGATGAGACTGTCAGGTGGGAAATTGCCAGCAAGCTAAACACGTCTACACAGACTCTGAAATGATCCAACTGCTCTGAGCGTGTAAGTGGGACCACCCATCTCACCATTTCTTTCCGTAAGCTGGTCTTTATGTTTGCTGGGCACACCGGGGAATGCTGAGGAAGTGACACTTTACAGCTCATGCACGATATCGCCACAAATCCACTTCATGCTGGGAGATTAAATATGAAGGGTGGTTTTGAGCCTTTGGCGGAAAAAAAACAAAAATGTTAGAATACTAATTTCAGATAATCTTGTAAATCGTGATGACACAGAACTGAGGAGCATTATTTTGCTAATTCATTTTCATGTGATCCATACTTTGCACACTTCCCAAAAGGATTTGAGGTGGAATTACTTGACTTGACTATTGGAACAAAACCCATTAATACCAATTTCTCATTATACTATGCCTGGCTTTATCCTTTAATAAGTAATTGTAAAATTGCTCCTGGATGATCTGGGGAGATTTTTGTGTTCGTTCATGTTTGATCTACATCAGTGAGCTTCATGTCTACATGTTCACTAGCAAACTCACCTGTTGAAACCCCATCTCAGTGCTGGTTTACAAGCCTGCACGAGATCTTGTGTAACCTAGAGTGAAGATGTCATTTGTGCAATGCCGTCTGAAGGAAGCAAAACTGGCAATGGAGAGCTGAAGTTGCTGTAATTTAGATGTTAGTCCTAAGAATGCAGTGAAACCTGCACTGTTGTGAGAGGCCACCGTCACCGTGGGCGTGGAGTGTGACCGGGAGTGTCAGTGATTCTCCTTCACAGCAGCCCAGTCCCCTCCTCCCTTCCGGCCTCACTCTGATGTGCCCTTCCCACGCCCTCTGGACTGGAATATGTGGTGCTGCCATCCATTCACTAACAGGAACCCACTCGCAGGTACCCAGGAAGACGGGCCCAGAGATCTGCTTTCGAAAGGTCAAGGTCACGAAAACCATAAGAAATACAGTTCTACTTGGCAACACACCGGTCACTCTGAGTCAGAATTGACTGGACGCCCACTGGTTTATTCAAAGCCCAGGGGTCTCAGTGCCTGGTCAGAGTGGCTGTTGGTAACAGCCTGATGGAATTGGGATCAGCCCGGGAGAGCTGGCTTGGCATGGCATAGGGTGGGACCCAGGAATAAAGTCCCAGTTTCCTGATACATACCTTATTCTGAAAAATGAAAAGGGGCCACATGGGTGGGGTACCTTGGTCTACCATTCAGAAATATTGGCGCTGCTTTTGTGGGAGATCGTTTGACTCTGTGAACATTAGCCCTCATCCTTTGTCTTGAGGGAGTCTGTCCTGTCATCAGTGCCCCGTGAAGAGCCTGGAGAGACAGAGGAAATCACCGGCAGGCAATTTGCTTGCCGGCCAGCCCTGGCCTGTTCTAGAGAGCAGTGCACACAGGCAAAGGAAGCCCCTGGTCTGGTCGTTTTCCATAGGCATGAGGCCGAAGAGAAAAGCTCCCTCCCAGGTAAACTTGGACTAGCTATCTGGCACCATCAATCAGTTCATTGCCGGCGTGCTCAGTCCGTGCTGACCATATTTTATGAATTTGCCTGACTAACTTTGTGAAGGAAAGTTCCCTTCTTTTATTTATGCCAGCAAGCAGTGTTACGCTTTTAAAAATCCTTTATACCCCTGGAAACAAGAAATCAGAATAGGAGATCTGCTTGTTGACAGGCCCCTTCTTTCTTTCCTCTGTGCTGCTCAAACCCATGATGTACCTTGACACAGACATTGGAGTGGTGCTCAGGTATCCAGTCACTCGGGTCATGGGCTGAGAAGAATGAGCAAGTGGTTAACCAGCCCATGTGTAAACCAGTAGGAGCCCTGGGGATGGAGTGGCGATGCGTTGGCCTGTGAACCACAACACCAGCAGTTTGAAACCACTGTGTGCTCGGCTGGAGAAAGAGGAGGCTTTCTATTCCCACAAAGAGTCACAGTCTCAGAAATTCACAGAGGCAGTTCTACCCTGTCCTGTTGGGTCGTGATGACTTGGCATTGACTCAATGGCAGTACGTTCTTTTTGTTTTTTGTTTTTCTCCTCCATGGTGACCCTGGGGATAGGCATCGGGCTGCTAACTGCAAGGTCAGCAGTTCAAACCCATCAGCTGCTCTGAAGGAGAACGATGAAGCTGGCTCTGCCCTTAGAAGCATGTCCACTCTTGGAAACACGATGAGGCCGTTCTACTGTCATAGGACGTTACTGTGCGTCAGAATCAACTCACTGGCAGTGGGCTTGGTCTGGGTTTGGACTTGAGCTTCTCTCCTGTATTTCAAAGGGTACAGTGCTAATGTCTTTCGGAAAGGAAGAGCGATTTCAGCTAGGATATTAACTGGTTACTTTCCGCGGACTTTGTGTATGATATGTGTGTGCATGCATATATGAGGGAACTTCAAAAAATTCATGGAAAAATCCATTGTCTTTTAATTTCATTATTCCATTAAAAAATCATTTTATTGTGGGCTCATACAACTCTGATCACAATCCATATATACATCAATTGTATAAAGCACATTTGCACATTCGTTACCCTCATCATTCTCAAAACATTTGCTCTCCACGTAAGCCCCTGGCATCAGCTCCTCATTTTCCCCCCTCCCTTCCCGCTGTCCCAGTCATTTTTCCATTTTTGAAACTCTCTTGTACAAACTCTTCAGAAAGAAATCCCCTCAAAATGAGGCTTTTGCTAGCAACAATCTGAGAAGTGTTCATCATAGAAATGTATTTTAATATATAATTATATAAGCTTTATTTCTAACTGTAGCATTAACATGCCAGTTTTAGGATATTAGAAAATTAAAGAAGAAAATAATAGTTATCTATAATTTCTCCATACAAATAACCATTCTTAAAATATTTTCCCAAATTTTCTTTTTCTAATGAGTTTTTTTATGTATTGAAGTAGGAATGGTTATGTTAAGAATCTTTTTAAATTATTTAAAATGTTCAATAGGTAGGAATTTTAATAGCCACAAATTTTTTGTCCTCCGGATATATCTCATCACTTAACTACTCTATTAATAATTAAGAATATAGGTCGGTTGTATTAAGTTTTTGATACTACAGACATCACTTTTGCCAATACTGTCTTTACACATCAGTTTTTGTCTCTACTTATGAGTGTTTCCTGAAGTTATAGCCCTAAAAGTGGGATTACCGAGTTAAAGGGAATGGTCATTAATAAAAAATATTTTAAAATACATAACTGCAAAATCACATTCCAGACAACTTCCATACTCATTATCGGAGTGTATGAGAGCAAATTTGTCTCCCTGAGGAGGGAACAATGTACTTCCTGGCAAACCATAGTTAAAAATGACCCTGAGCCCCAGCCCCCTTCTGACAGTACAGGTTTCCCCCACTATCCAAATATGGAGCCTCTGCACTCTTCTGTAAGCAGAAGTGGTGCAAAGTATAAACTCACAGTTGTCGATCTATTCTGACACGTGGAAATAAGATCCACATACAGTATAGTGCCAATGGAAGGCTGCTGGCAAATCCACTGTCATCGCTAGTGATGTGTGCTGTCTCCTGGATGCCTGCCAAGCAAATGCTAAATAGCTAGTCTTGCAGATTTCTTTAGCTTAGTGATAAAGGTATGAATGCAAGGGGTTTTTGTTTTGTTGTGTTAGTAAAAACTAACTAACATAAAGCAAACTTAGAAAAAGTAGAATATACTTTAGGTATATATATATTTTTAATCATTTTATTGGGGTCTCGTACAACTCTTATCACAATCCATACATACATCCTTGTGTGTCAAGCACATTTGTACATTTCTTGCCATCATTCTCAAAACATTTGCTTTCTACTTGAGCCCTTGGTACCAGCTCCTCATTTTATCCCCTCCTTCCCCGCTTTCCCCTCCCTCACGAACCCTTGATGATTTATAAATTTTTTTTTCATGTCTTACACTGTCCAATGTCTCCCTTCACCCACTTTTCTGTTGCCTGTCCCCCAGGGAGTAGGTTATATGTAGATCCTTGTAATCGGTTCCCCACTTAATATATTTTTTAACATAGCCTCAGAATAGTTTTGTACTAGTGTTGTAACTTTTGGTATGACTTAAAATGTTAACTTGTCCCAAAGAAAATAGCTAATATTTGATATTTTCATTCTAGAAAATTCTATAGAGAATTCTTTTCTTTCACAAGAAAATCTGTAATGGCAGCTGTAAATTAGATGGGGAAAGACTCATACATGTCCCTTCCTAAGGAGGAACTACTTTCTTGTAACCTTTCCCCCCCACCATTTTTATTCTTTTTTTTTTTATAAAATGTTGATTTTATTATAATAATAGTGGAGAAATTGAAAGGAAGATAATTTGTCAAGATACTATATGCCAGACACTCACCCTCCTTTCAGAAATCTTGTTTTAGAATTAGTTCATACTCTTTTTTTTTTTAAATCAATTTATTGGGGCCCATTTTTATTCTTTGTATAATCTTTCTTCAGGTGGGAGTTTCATCCTTCTCCGAGTTGGTGGGTCGGCTCACAGAGCCCTGAGTAACTGCAAAGGTTTCCTTAATTTGAAAGCAAACCCAATAGGCTTCTTAGTTATATATAAAGTGAGTTAAAACCAAAGGGAGAATAATATAAAACTGAAGGGAGGTAGTAAGTAAAGCATTTAGCTTTCTGAACAATTCAAACGGGGATAGGAAGTCGGTTTTAAATGGCTTAAAGGGGATTAGGGTCTTAAAGTTGGATCAGGAGTTTGGTGCTTTAGTTTAGACACGGCATTGCTTTTAAGAGATTACTTCCATATTTGACAACAGTCCTAACTGGAGATTATAAAGCGAATAGTCGATTTGAAGTCACCTCGGAAAACAAGCGGGTTTCTTTTCCTTGTTGTTGTTTGTTTATACAAAATGGTCACCTGGTGTTAACAGGCTGGATCCGGAAGCCATCATTTTATAATAAGACAGAGGATCTATCAGCAGGGAGAATCCAGCAGAGGTGGTTTAATGCACTTAATTGAGATTATCTGAGCTTTTTGGTTTAAGTTACTTTGGGAAAAGTCTAGGTGCAAACGGCTTTTTTGAAAGGTAAACATACTTACTTACCCCTAAGGAAAAAGGTTCCACTTAAGTTCTTTAAAATTCTTTCTTTGGTTAGTGGCAACAAACACCTCATCCACTGAATTTTGGTAGACTGAATAATGTAGGAAAATAAGTCAACACACCTCAGGAGAAGGGTTACAGGAATTAACAGGGACCCATTTCCACTCTTTGACAATGCTTCGAAAGGCAATCCCATCGTATTAGAAGGCAACCCCTGACGATATTAATACCTGAAAAAGTAAAAAGATAGTGGACCGTGTCATGAGCGAAGGGTTTTAAATGAATTTATTCTCCTTGCCCTAAGAAACAGCTCATCTAGAACTGGTTCGAGACTAACACATGCCTGATGTATGTATTTAGCTGGGAGATCTTACAGTAACCAAAGTTGTGTCCACAGTTGTCCTGTGTCTTCCTCAGCTCCTAGACCTGTTTATGGTTTGGGATTGGTCCACTTATCTAGCTGATTACGGACAGCCTGCTTCAAAGTACCTCCGAGTGAACCCAAACACAGCGCTTACTCTTCTGGAGAAGTGAGTATATTTTAAAAACTGTTTTATTTGTTTTTTTTGGTATGATGTTGTATTTTTGATTCAACAACAAAGTGAAGAACTAGAAATGTCCATCAAAAGATAAATGGCGCTTAAAAGCCCCGTCCATTTTAATGACCAAAAAATGAGTCCCATTCTTTCCTGCCCTTCCAGGTTGGTGTGATTGTCTATGTGATTGCTGTTTATGTCCATATGAGTAAAACATGTTTTCCTATTGAATTCTGCATAACATGCTTAATTGGGCTTGGAAATAAGGAGATATAAATGAGGCTTGGGGCTCTTATTATTTTTTGTGTGATACTGGAAAGGTGTTTTATAAAATGTGGCTGGGAATTGGAAGGCCTGCCGTTAGGGCTGTTTACATCCTACCATTATGAATTGGGCTTTTTCAGGTAGAGAGGTAGGTGATTTGGAAAAAAAAAAATAGTAAAAACTGAGGCAACAGGATTTTCACTAGTAAAACTTACCCAACTAAAACTCACACACATGTATGGGTCATCTTTCCTTCTTACCTGGCAAATTTTCTCTCCGCTTGATACTATTCCATTTTAAGTATCCTCATAAAGTTGGCATTCTGAAGTAAAATTACATATTATTTTCTCACATTTCAAAATATTTACAGTGCATTTGATTTGAGAGGACAAAAGGACCTATTTGAAAAGAATGTAAAAATATTTTTTATAATGCCATGAAATGCAACAGAGGCCCCCCCCCAAAAAAAAGAAAAGAAAAAAGAAAATGACTGTCTCAAATTTTCTAATGTTATTTTTCCTTTTCCTTACCTCGCTGTGAATGTGATTCGCAGAGTCCATAGAGGGTATGTATTTTAGCATACTTTACGGGATGCTAATAGAAAACAATATATGACATGAGACAACGTGCACGGTTTTGATTTGTATACTGATACAAACACCACTTTGTAGTACGGAATGCTTTAAAAGGTTGCTAATTTTTGTCCCGTTGCTTTAGTTGTCAGTTTATTAGTATCAATTTTTTAAAGTGTATTTTTCCAACATAGAATCCTTGTGCTGTAATTCTGAGCATGCCATGGTCTCTTATTCGTGACAGTCTTAAGTAACTAAATTGCCTTTTACCAATCTTGTTTATTCACATATGTTTCCAGGATAAAGGATACTAACAAAAAGAACAATATATTTGCTCAGTTCAGGAAGAATGATCGAGACAAGCAAAAGTTGATAGAGACTGTTGTGAAACAGCTGCGCAGTTTGGTGAATGGGATGTCCCAGCACACCTAGACTTCCCACGGCTGCATTCATTCAGGGATGCCCAATTCACGAGTCCACACCGATCACTAACAAGCACTAGCCATGATGCAGATGCCTCTTTGCCGAATTCAAGAATACAACAGAGAACGGATGCCGGTGAGGGCTGAAACAAGAACCAGTAATAAATATCCTTTGTATGAATTTTTAAATAATTGGATACTATTTTATATGTATATATGTAATGTGATTTTTTTTCACTTTGGGGGGGGATGGCAAAACTAATATATAAATCAGGTCAAAAAGTATATATGAAAATTGACTGTCAAAAAAATAAAGAAAATTGACTGTCAACATATTAGATGTATGCCTCTACCTATAATTTGTCCTTGGGCTCTGGGCATTGTTTGGCTTTCTGTTTCAATTTGAAAGATGGTTTTTGTCATCAGTGTCTGGCTCTGGAATGTAGCTGTTGTCTGTTGCAGGAATGTTACTCCCTGTCACTTTCTGACTTTCCGCTTTTTTTACCCTCCACTTCAATTCAAAGCTCTAAAATTTCAAATTTCCCTGAGTCTGATGAGGTAATAGACACCTCCTTAAAATGCCCAAAATCAAATGATGTGACTCAGGCAGAGTCCTCGTGGGTGGGTGCATGTCAGCCTTCTGAATATGAAGGGAAGGTGGCTGGCTCCAGACTGCAGCGCTGTTTCTGTTCTTTTTTTTTTTTTTTAATCGTTTTATTAGGGGCTCATACAACTGTTTCTGTTCTATTAGTGATGTTTGCAGCTGACCCCACTCTAAGCTTTGTCTGGTTGGTTTGGTTCAACTTAAAGGCGAGGACAAAGGTGAACTGGGGCAAATTTGAAGCCGGGGTGGAGGTGGCTGTGTCTCCACACACAGGAGTCAGCACAGGCCAGTTACTTTCTTCTGCGAGCCCGTCTCCGTTCTGTGCCCTCACTGTGGAAGCAAGCCAAGCTCAAAGAACTCTGGCAAACTGAAAACAAGCGACCGTTTTCCTTTGAATAAGTTTCACATCCCTATCTTCTCACCACTATATTTATGCTTACTCCCTTGGCATTTTCAGGATTTCTGCCTGTAAGAAACTCATACTTGATGTTGTATAATAAGTGTAAGGAATCTTCTGTATATTTCTTGACTTTGTGATGGAGTATTAAAAAGACTGAGCAAATTGCTGGGTCCCGTTCTCTTCATTCAGAAGAGCTTCCTGCTGTCAGACCGCTCGTGCTTCAGAACAAGCCAACTACTTTTCCGAAATGACCAAAATCAGTCACTGGAATGGAGTGCCACCAAACCAAAGGATGTGGCATGTGTTCTTGTGACCATCTCTCACCCTAAAGCATTTCACATTGTGTGTGTGTGTGTGTGTGTGTGTGTGTAACAGCAGGAAAACCTGCTAATTCTTCGGGCACAACACAATCTGGATGTTGAGAGAGAAACTCTTTGAAGACTGTGGAATGTGGCTCTCACCAGAGCTTTTACCCAGCCCTCCAGGGCACCCCCAAATCCAAGAGCCACTGGTTTTGTGCCACCTGGAGCAGCCAGGCCTCAGCTGTGGTACCTGGATGGGATTCATTTTGCTTTTCCTGATAGTTACACCGCCCTCCAGGGCCCTAGAGGCATTGGGAGCCCTCAGAGCAGGACACAAACACACACAAAAATAAACACCCAAGTACACCCAGGCGCGGGTTCCCTAGATGGAAGTGGGAAGTGGTTGCATTTGAGACCCAGCAGCACCCCAGGTTGTCCCTTCTTGCAAGCGTTGGACATCTCCGCAGGGGCGCTTTGGGCAGCAGTGGAACCACAGATGAATTTTTTAAAAAAAAAATTTTTACAGTATTAAAATTTATTTTTGAAAGATTCCCTAAGTGATAGATCAGAAACGGAGAGGCCAGGGGAATCAAGACCGGAGAATCCGCACTTTACTAGACACGGACAATAATCCGTGATAAGGTTTTTGTCGATTTGCGCTGAACAAAGAGAAAAACTCCAGCCCTTTAACCTTGAGGCGGCACAAGGAGGGTACCTCGGATCCCAGAGAGAGCCAGGGGTGGGCCAAGAGTACCCCGGGGTGCAAGTCTTCATCTGCCCAGCCTGCCCAGTGTAAACCCCCACCCCCACCCCCAGCTCTTGCAGAGAGCCGGGAAGTTCTGGCGGGAAGCCCCAGATCCCGCCCAAAGATCTGCCCCCCTCTCCGCCTAGGCTGCCCCTCCCCATCTAGAGCCCCTGGGTGAGTATGCTGCTGCCACCACCTCCAATCATGACTCGGCACGGAGTGCTTTAAATATGCATAGGCTCCGCACGCTGGTGAACCCAGATCCGTCGGTAGGGAGGGGGCCAATAGCTATATAAATGTGCCCAGGGCCCGCTGAGAGGGTTATACGCCGAAGGAAGGAGGGAGGCAGGGCGGGAGTGTGCAGCCCCCAGGGTCGGTGGTTGGGGGGCCTTAGCAACCCAGGCTGGCTACTCCTTCCTTTGCCCACCTTTGCTGCTTCAATCCTGCCTCTGGAGGGGGCACTTTCCAGGGCTCAAGTGTGAAGAAGGATAAGGTGGGAGGTGCCCACGGGTGACAGCTTTAGCGATCTTCAGGCAACCAGCACCCCTTCGAGGGACTGGTATTTGGGCCCAAGAGCAGACTCCTGGAAGTGCCCGTTGGGGCCCTTTCCTGTGGCGGGAACAGGTGAACTCGCTCACACCTTCTGCCCTCTGCTCGAAACAGCCTGGCCTCCAGATGCTCCCCTGGGGCATGAGCTGTTTGTCGGTGCTGGGGGCGGTAGGCACTGCTCTCCTGTGTGCTGGCTTGCTGCTCGGCCTGGCACAGCACCTCTGGACCCTCCGCTGGACGCTGAGCCGGGACCGGGCCTGCGCCCTGCCCCTGCCCAAGGGCTCCATGGGCTGGCCCTTCTTCGGCGAATCGTTGCACTGGTTAGTTCAGGTGAGCAGCCCGTGGTTCCCTTCCCCACCAATCCGGCCCCTGCTTCCCGGCTCCCTCAGCACAGTGATGCTTTCAGACTTAGTAGCCAACCCAGAGCCCCGCGGGACACCGCCCACCCTTGGACCAGCTGCCTCCTGTGCCTTCAAGGGCACCGTGAGGTCGCCATCCCCAGAAGTTTTCCCAGTGCAACTTAAACCCTTTCCTGGCACAAGGTAGGAAGAAATAGAAGGGATCTAAAGTGCGTGACCCCGTTTGTCCTGCAAGCATAGAATCCGAAGCCAGGGGCGCCTCCCAGCCATGAGCCTTGGCACACCAAGACCGCTTCCTGAGTCCCGATTTCACCCGATGGGAATATGGAAGTATCTCCATCTCTCATAGTCTCCGAGGGCCTGGGACCCTGTACTTAACATGCTCGGTAAAGAAAGAGTCACGCGCCTCCCTCGGGTGGGGACTTGTTGCCCAGGGGCGATTGGAGGCCCCGCGGCCCGAGTCCGCCCTGCTCTGCCTCTGCTCGCAGGGCTCGCGCTTCCACAGCTCCCGCCGGGCGCGCTACGGGACGGTGTTCAAGACGCACTTGCTGGGCAGGCCGGTGATCCGCGTGAGCGGCGCGGAGAATGTGCGCACCATCCTGCTGGGCGAACACCGCCTGGTTCGCAGCCAGTGGCCGCAGAGCGCGCACATCTTGCTGGGGGAGCACACACTGCTCTGCGCTGTGGGCGAGTCGCACCGGAGGCTGCGCAAGGTGAGCGGCGGCCAGGGAGGGGCTCTGTGGACCTCAGCCCCGCCAGTCCCCTGCTGTAGAACAGGTGAGGGCCAGGTAGTAGTCGGGGACACTGCCAACCTTGCAGTAGTGGTTTCGTCACTATGCTTTGGGCTGCTAACCATAAGGTCGGCAATTCGAAACCACCCACCACTCCACGGGAGAAAGATACGGCTTTACACTTCCGTAAAGCGTTACCTATAGGATCTGTGAGTCGGATCCTGTGAGTGAGCGAGTGAGCGAGTGAGCAAGTGAGCGAGCGATGTCAACCTTGCTGCGATCCCTAGTTAACAACCAAGCCACCTTGGACCAGTCCCTTACTCTGTCTCACTTTTAAGGCCAAGGTTGGGACTAAACGATTTTCCCAGGGTTCAGCCCTTCCGTGACTGGGATGCCAGCAACAGGGGAAACTCAGACCTGATTGCCTTCTGGGCAGACTTCCTGGAGGAGGTGGCAGTGGAGCCTGGAGGGAAGTGAGGGTAAATCAGCAGAGCCAGAACCAGAGTGTAGACCTTGGCCTCTGGCAGGGCTGGGGGTGGGGTGGGGTAGGGTAGGGATTGTCTTTTTGGTCCCTCGGGGATGGCGGGGTCCAGCAGGTTGGGCCGCGGCCCGGGCTGAGTGCTCGCCCTCCCCGCAGGTCCTGGCGCGCGCGTTCAGCCGCGCGGCGCTGGAGCGCTACGTGCCGCGCCTGCAGAGGGCGCTGCGGCGTGAGGTGCGCTCCTGGTGCGCGGAGCCCGGGCCCGTGGCGGTCTACCAGGCAGCCAAGGCGCTCACCTTCCGCGCAGCCGCGCGCATCCTCCTGGGGCTGCGTCTGGACGAGGCCCAGTGCGCCGAGCTGGCCCGAACCTTCGAGCAGCTGGTGGAGAACCTCTTCTCCTTGCCCCTGGATATGCCTTTCAGCGGCCTGCGCAAGGTACCACAGCCCGGGTTCCTAGAGGCCGGAGTCGCGGCCCCAGCCTCCGCCCTGACTGGCTGTGCGACACAGGGCGGGCCCCACAGCTTCTCTGGTTACGCGCTGCCCGCCCCGCACTCCAACCCTAGCAGCTGCAGCGCTCTGCTCGAGCTTGGGTCTTGGTGTTGGGCGCCCAGTCAGTCACCCTGGCCCCTCCCTGGAGCGGCGCCTCCAGGCAGGGCCTCTTCCGAAGCCGCTGGGGCTGCGGCAAGGGCTGGAGTGCGAGGGTCACAGACCCCTCTCGTGCCCGGCCAGGGGTCGGAGAAGGGTGGGTGTTAGCTCCCAGACCTCTATTTCCGGATCAGAGAACCACCACAACCTTGGCCATCCAAGACAGGGCCAGCAGAGCAACTACAGGCCATCCTGCCCTCTCCCCCTGATCTGATGCTTCTCCCAGCTGGTCCCCTCGTTTTAGGTGGCCTGAATAAAATGAATAAATGTGTATAAAGGTGCGTGCTATGGGCTGAGCATCTTGCACACTGCCTAATTCACTGCTTTCAGCCTGCTGTTATTACAGTATTATCGTTTGTTTTTTAAAGAAGAAACTGGGGCTTCGAGGGGTTAAGTGATTTACTCAAAATCAAAAGAGTCTGGGGCAGAGGCAGGACTTGAACCCAGAGATCCCCTGGCTCCAAAACCCAGGTACTCAGTGACACTGCTTCCCAAGCTGAGACAGTCTTCCTTTTGCATGCATTTGCTTCCTAAACTTTTTTGGTCCACACCCCCTTGCTAATGCTTAGGGCATTCTAAGGTGCCAGGCACAAAACTAGGCCGAAAGAGAGTTAACACAGGAACTTCGGTAGAGCCACCCCAGAAAGCTTTCCGTATAGGTGCCGCACCTGGGCCCCTGAGCCATGTGAGCCTACCTCCCTTTTCTCCCTGCTGCCGCTTAGGGCATCCGGGCTCGGGACCAGCTGCATCGGCACCTGGAGGAGGCCATTGCAGAGAGGCTTCGGGAGGACAGGGCTGAGGAGCCAGGGGATGCCTTCGATCTGATTGTCCACAGCGCCAGGGAACTTGGCTGTGAGCTCTCCGTGCAAGAACTCAAGGTAGGTTTGGGGTGGGTGGGGTGGGGGAGCCCCCGCACCTCCCCTCTTATGCCTTCCCATTAGGCCTCCACACACATTCTGCTGCCCTGAGTCACATCCTATTTGGTCCCACTCTGAGCCACAGCCCCCCTCAGGATAAACAGCAAGAGGAGACCTGGGTTCCAGTCTTGGCTCAGCTGCATCCACGACCTGTGTGGCTTGGACCACTCAGGGCCCCTCTAGAGACCCCTCTCTCAGCAACATCCCGCCCTCTTTGCTGTCACTCATTCCACTGCTTCTGCTGTTTCCTCTGCTGAAGCCTCTTCCTTCCTTTGCGGTCTCAGGGTCACACTCCACATCCTCCTTGAACCCCCCTTCCCCCCAGCAACACTCTGCTTCCATGAGCCACCTTGGCATCTGGTTGCTTTTGTTTTTAAACACCTCAGGCATTCAATGGGACTGGGCAGAATCCCCAGGAGAATTAGTACCTCTCTGTGGTACAAATAGTTAACATGCCTAGTTGTTAACCAAAAAAGTTTTCGAATCTACACCAAGTTGTGACAGCAAAAAGCCCTGCAACCTGCTTCCCCCAAATCAGCCATTGAGAACCCTAGGGGAGCACCGTTCTTTCTTGTGGGGTCACCATGTGGGTCAGCAGACATAGAACACCTATAGGAAGGAAGGAAGGCGGGAAGCTTTGACTAGCCCCCAGGGTTTGCTGAAGAACTTGCAAAGGGGTAGAGGATTTGATGGGCAGGGCCCGGTAGAGGGTGGGGTGGAGTAGAAATGGGAACACCTCGGTCCTGTGGGAAGCAGTTCTCCAACTCCCACCCTCTCTCTGGGCTCACCCTCTCCTTAGGCCCGCCACCAGCCACAGGAGGAATAGGCTCAGCTTTCTCCTCGATCATCTCTGCCCTGAGTCTTGCAGGGTTGTGAAGTTGAGAGGAGCCAAGGGAGCTAGAAGGAGGGGGGGAGTGGGTGGGAACAGCTCTGAGCTGTGAAGGGGTGGGGAGGGCATGAGGGTGTGGAAAGCAAGAGGCCCACTGGTCACAAATCTTCAGTCTGGCCTGGATGTCAGCAGGAGGCTGAGGGGTTCCCTGGGGCCCAGGGCTTTTTTCCCCAGGCTCTCCCTCTTGTCCATAGCTAGGTGATTAGTTTGGGCCTCCAACCGGTCATTGGTTCCACACATGTCCCTCTTTGGTGCCTGGCTCCATGCTGGGCCTGGGGACTTGGATTTGGCAACAAGCAAGATACATGCCCTGCCCCTGAGCTGCAGGGAAGAGAGAACCACAACCTAGAATACACAATCAGTGTGAAAACCAGTGTGAAAATTGTGGTCCCAGCCACCTTACAGGAAGACAGAGGGACCTGGGAGGTAAGAGGCAGGGAGGGTAGACTGATGACTGCCAATCAAAGCCCCCAGGCCTCTCCTTTGTGCATCTACCAAGAGCTACCAAGAGCTAGCAAGGAAGCAACTGAGTGACTCTCTGAGACCATCCCAGGAAGCCTGGAGACCCAGTCATAGGGTTGCTTCAGTGCGAGACTGGGGCTGCTGTCACCTGTCCCTCTGATCCACTGAGGTCAATCACAGGACCGCCCCAAGATGGTTAAGAACAGGAGGCTTCCCGGCCCTGATGGCTGGGCTCTTACGCATGTGACAATCCATTCCATTGCCTGTTTCCAAATCTAAAATGAGGACGGTAATTGTGCCTCACAGGGTCTAGCTGAGGTTTGAACAGGTGAATAGGTTCAGAGCACTCAGACTAGAGCATGGGTAGCTTCCTAACATTATCTTTGGACTCCTCCCACCCCAGGTGGGTAAGGACTTTTCTGTCCCCTGAGTTACTATATATCACTTTCTCTAGAGTGGCGAATTTGAGATTCAATCAACACTACCAACGCTCTCTAGTGTCCACTCGCTGGCCTTTTGCCCAGTGGCAGAGACAGGTTGAGCCCTCCTCGCCCTGCAGTGGGGCCAGCCGTAGGGTCAGGCTCCCGGTGACAGGGCTGAGCCCCCACTGGGGACTATCTTGCAGGAGTCAGCTGTGGAGCTGCTCTTCGCTGCCTTCTTCACCACGGCCAGCGCCAGCACGTCTCTAGTCCTGCTGCTGCTGCAGCACCCAGCGGCCATCGCCAACATCCAGCAGGAGCTGGAGGCTCAGGGGCTGGAGCGCCCGTGCAGCTGCGCTCCGGGTGCCGTGGGAGGTGACCCGGGGCTCGGGCCCGACTGTGGCTGCGAGCCGGACCTCAGCCTCGCCACACTGGGCCGCCTGCGCTACGTGGACTGCGTGGTCAAGGAGGTGCTGCGCCTCCTGCCGCCAGTGTCCGGGGGCTACCGCATCGCCTTGCGCACCTTCGAGCTAGATGTAAGTGCGCCTCCCAGCGCTTGCCCCTGCCGGCCTCCTGCCACCTGCTGCGGGGGTGGGGGCGGGGGCCACTGGGGCAGCTGGCAGGGACAGGATTCAAATGGCCAGGCCTCTCCTTGTCCTCTCCCAGAGCCTAGGCTTTCCCACCTGGAGAGTAGGCCAAATCCAGTGCCACCCACCAGGATCCCACATTGAGGGATGAGTAAGGCTGGGGCCAGCAGGCCAGCAGAATAGGGAACCTATTGTTGAGCCTCAGGTCATCGTGAATTCAACGAGAGTTGAGTTTTACGATAAAAACATACATTTCTCCTAGCAAACAAGCCCCTAGCCTAGCCAGTGCGTCTGGCCGCAGAACAAACAGAGCCTCCCGCACTATAGCCTGTAGCCCACCCCTCTGGCCTCCTCACCTATCAAGAACCTCATCAGCGGCAAGTTGGATCACTTGTGGCAATTAAAATGTGGGTGGAATCTGATCAGCTTGTTGGACGCTGGGCAAAGATAAGGTCTAGGCCCAACTCACTCTGTATGTGTATGACTTGGGCCAGTTTCCTCCCCACCCTGGGCCTCAGGTGGCCTTCTGGGAAGAGCCTGTTTTAGCCCTTTCCTTTTCTGATCTTCCAGGTGAGGCTGGGGCTATGTGTCACAGTGGCTTTGTCGGGGAGTGGCGCCCTTGCGCTGCTGAACTGACAGTGTTTGCCTGAAAGGTTATAGCGGGGCAGTCCTGAGCCTGGATTGGAGCTCAGGGCTTGGTCTCCTGGCTGCTCTAGGCAGAGTATAGGTTCCGCCTTCCCTGGTGCTTTACATATCAAACTGTCAGGAGCGCTGGCAGGCCCAGCGACCTAAGGGACTGGATTCTGCCCTGCTTGAATTGGAAAAGGAAGGGAGAGGGAGAGGCATAGCTACATACCCCCACCCTAGTTTACCCCAAACTGTGCTTCAGAACAGGAAAACATTTTGAGCATGGGCATGTGATCTGGGGCGAGAGAGCAGAGAGCCCAGGCAGGAGTAGGGAGATGAGTAAGGTGTTCAGAAATCTCTTGGGTGTTCATGGCATTCAGACTTCATTCCCCAAGCACTAGAGAGCCCGAAAGACCTTCAGGAGAAGAGCGCAGATCATAGAGGGCAGGGAGGGGTGGAGCAAAAACCTTAGCACCCCCCACCAACCTCATTTACAGATGGGGAAAGTGAGGGTCCAGGGAAAAGAGAGTGTTCTTGGGGGATTCCAAAATGTTCTGCCCATCTCTTGAGAGACTCAAGAGACACCCTGAAGCCACTTGAAGAATGGGTAGCAGAATAGTCAGGGGGTTGGAAACCATGTCCAAAGAGGAATGGTGTAAAAGTTGGGGAGAGAGAGCACATGAGAACTGCCTCCCAATACTCCAAGGATGCCCAGTTTCCCATGGGGACCTTCCAACAGTGTGGCTAGCAGACCTGAGCATTATTGGCCAGCTTGGGCTGCCAACGACAAGGTCAACAGTTGGAAACTACCAGCCACCCTGGGCCGGAGGGAGAAAGGTGGTTCTTTCTACTCACATAAAGAGTTACAGTCTCAGAAACCCACAGGGGGATTTCTTCCCTGTTCTATAGGGTCGCTATGAGTTGGAATCAACTTGATGGCAGAGAGTTTGGTTTTGGGTTCTGGGGTGGGTGATGCCCTTGGTTTCTGCTAGTGGCATCACAAAAGAAAGTCTTAGCGATTTGCTCTCCAGAAGAAAACAGCCAAGATGCCGTGACCCTTTAATACAGTTTCTCATGTTGTGGTGACCCCTCCCCCAACCATAACATTATGTTCGTTGTTACTTCATAACTGTAATTTTGCTAATGTTATGAATCGGGCGACCCCTGTGAAAGGGTTGTTCGACCCCCAAAGGGATCTCCACTCAGGTTGAGAACTGCTGCTCTCGGGAGAAATTTGACTCTGAAGCACAGGGGTGTAGTCAGGAGCTGGATGGCTGGAGGTTTTCTTTTTTCAGTGGGTAGGAAGCAATAGGAGGTAATATTCCATTCAATTCAACTAAAAAAACACCCCAAACTGACTGCCATTGACTAGATGTTGACTCTTAGTGACTCTGAGGGTAGAACTACCCCTGTGAGTTTCCACGACTATAACTTTTTATGAGAGTACAGAGCCTCCTCTTTCTCCTGCGAAGCAGCTGGTGGATTCGAGCGCTGACCTAGCGGGTAGCAGTTCATGTGTAACCATTATGCCACCAGGACTCTCCTAAGTCAGTGCAAAGAATAGTTTGACAGCTGAGCTGGCCATAGAGGAATCTGGGCATCTGTCATTTTTGTTGTTCCCAAGTAGGCAGGACTAGTATTCAGGGAAGGTGCAGACTAGGATTCAGGTCTCCTGAGCTAATGTAAGAAAAAAATACAAAAGTAAAATACAGGAAAATAAATACTATTAGATCCCATTCACCGAACATTAATATATGTGCCAGCGTCTTGCTTCCAATCCTCACAACCACAAAGTGGACCTTTTGGCCCTCACTCGATCAGTTCGGAACCTGAGGCTCAGAAATACTGAGTAGCTAGTCCAAGGTCACACCGTAACTACAGAAGGAGCTGTACTGGCTGGCACTCCAGAGCAACCTCCTGGCGTCCGGCTTAGTAGCACGTGATGCACCGGGAGTGGAGGGTCAGTCCATGTGCCTCCTGGGTAAACCGCTCTCCGCGCCTCCCTACAGGGCTATCAGATCCCCAAGGGTTGGAGTGTGATGTACAGCATCCGGGACACGCACGAGACCGCAGCGGTGTACCACAGCCCGCCCGAGGGCTTCGACCCGGAACGCTTCGGGGCGACGCGCGAAGATGCGCCAGGAGCCGCGGGCCGCTTTCATTACATCCCATTCGGCGGCGGCGCGCGGAGCTGCCTCGGCCAGGAGCTGGCGCAGGCGATGCTCCAGCTGCTCGCGGTGGAGCTGGTGCGCACCGCGCGGTGGGAGCTGGCCACGCCTGCCTTCCCCGCCATGCAGACGGTGCCCATCGTGCACCCGGTGGACGGACTGCAGCTCTTTTTCCATCGCCTAGCGCCCCCGGCGGCGGCGGGGGGCTCAGGCCCCTGACGCGCAGCGCTGCGGGACGCAGCTGGGCCAGCGGCTGCGGCTCGCCCGCCGCACGCACGACCCGCGACGGCCCCGTGCTGGGGCCAGCGGCCACGCCCTCCCCAAGCGCTCGCCCATCGCGTCTCTGTGCTGGACTCTAAGGAGGCCCAGTCGCGGGAGCAAGCCGTGCGCTTCTGCCACAGCGCGGGAGACGTGCCCAGACCCGAGCTAAGGTCCCTCCTGCGCCCCGCGCCCCGAGGAAGGAGACGTCTGGAGCCAAGCTTCGGAAGCCCTTCCCAGGATCACCAAGCAGAAATGGCGGGAACCGATCTCCACCAGAAACTCCCGGGCCTCGCCTTCCCGGGCCAGTTCGGGGCGGCGCCAGACTCCCAGAGCGGCAGGAAGGATCGCGCCGCCACGCCAAGGGTGCCAGAAACCGGGCGCCGGTGGCAGGAGCTGTAAACCGGCAGGGAAGCAGGGACTGAGGAGGGAGCGCGAGCCTGGTCTGGCTTTGAGCTTTAGAAAGAGCCATCCAAGAGGGCTCCTAACGCAAGACCCGCAGGCCGCTGGCCTGGGGTTTGTGCGGCCGCGCCACTTCTGGTCTTAGCGGAAACTAAGGGCTCTAAGCAGCTCAACACCACCGACTTCTGTTGGCGACTCCTTCCTAGTTCAAGACGCGTAGGTATGGACACCACGCCAAGGAGCCTGTAAGGCTGGGTTGTTTTCCTGCAGATGGAGACATTATCAGAGCGGTTTGGGATATTTGTACTAAAAATAGAAAAGGGCTGAGAAATCGTTTCCTGGCAGCGACTGAGGAAGGAGGCGAGAAGTTTAGCTGGGCGGCTACTGGAGGGTGGTGGAGATCTGGGGAGGGACCCAGGCCAGCGTCTGCACAAAGAGAATTGGGGCCGGACGTTGAGGTGATTTATCTCTGGGATAGCTGGCTACAGGGTCCTCCTGGATGCATGCCTCAACCAACCCCCTCTATTGTGGAGGGAAAAACCGAGGAGCAAGAAAGGTCAATGACTGCTGGAGGAGGCAGCAATGAAGGCTCAGGCACCTGGACTCCACCGCCAGTGCTCTCCCCAGTCCCAGCCTGGGCCTGTGGCCGCCTTATACAACTGAGCCCTCTCCTCCTTTCACAGTGAGTGTTGGCCTGGCGGCGCTCTCTGAACTTTTCTAGCTATGTCCACCCGCGTTTCATTCAAAGCCCAGAGCCATTCCAGGCCCATTTGCAACGTGCCACCCATCATCCGACAGGCCCAGGCTGCTGGACATGAAGGTCGAGCCGGAAAAGTTGCAGCCTAGGCCTGAGCTCTGACCCTTTAGTGAACCAGAAGGAAGCCTGTGCCCTCCTGACCTTATGCTTAAGGTGGATCCTGGGGCCAGAAAGAAGGGGGGATGCAGCCAGCTCGAACAGGGTCAGTGGCTCAAGAACGCAGCGGGCCCTTCGGAGCTCTGCTCTGACACGGTGGTAACCCCCATCCAGGGCAATTCATCACCTACTGCCGCCCACTGGCCGGCGCCAGGCCCTGAACTCAGCGGGCGCCAGAGGCAGCAAATGCGGGCAGGCCCACTGCCTGCCTTCAGGGCGCTCTTGGAGAGGCTCACGGGAAGGGATTGCTTTGGGGGAGGCCTGGGGTGTGGGGAGGGGCAGAGGGGGACAGATTAGGTCTGGTGCCAGCTGACCTGGCTTACCAGCTTTGCCCTCAGGATCAAACTATAATTCCTTACAGGGAGGACTTAGGGCCTTGACCATTACTCGAATTTTCCACTGATATATCATGTTTAGTCATATCAAATAATATGGAGGCTTTAGGAGCTTTGGATGCTGCGGGCTGGGGAACAGCAGATGTGCTTCCTGGCCTTGACAGCCTGATGGAGGAGGTGGACGAATAAAAAAGCAAATAATAGAGCCAGCCAGAATCTGTCCAAGGATGCTGGGGTGAGTGCCGTAGAGGCCATAAAACAGAAGATGCGATTCAGAGAGGCCTGGGCGCTGTGTGTGTGGCCAGAGAAGGCTTCTCTGAGGCTGTACATTTGACTTTGAAAGATACCAGCCAGTGGACCTGGAAGAAGGACATCATCCGAGGGAGTGGCCTGAACAGAAGCGCTGAGGCCTGACAGTGTGTGAGAAGGGGGTTGAGGGGAGACACATATAGGTGTGGGGTAGGGGTGGGGAGGGGTTAAGGGTGCTCTGACAGGGCCAGCCACCATCTTCCCTCCCCATGGAAAAAGCTACTGTTCTCCCTAACCCTTAGAATCAGGGATGCTGTTTTGTAAATAGTTGGGAAACATTTGATTTTCCCGTGATCCCCAAGCCCCTTCCCGACCACCGCCACCTGAGAAAGTTTGGATAGGTTCCTAAGACCAGAGTTCTTACTGAGCTCAAAATTTCAAAATTTAACACGCCTGCCTCCCCTTCAAGATGTCCTTTCCTGGTAGCTGTCTCTCAGTGCCATTTTATCTTTTCCTGCGGGACAGACGCCCCTCCCCACCATCTCTAAGGGCAGATGACCCCCCCACCCCACCCCACCCCCCACCCCGGTGGCTATTTCCAGAGATCAGACTCTGCTCATCTTGTGACCCGGCAAGCGGCAAGAGCTGAACTTGGCGAGGTGGCCTCACAGAGTTCACTCGGATGTCATGGTCCGGTCTGCTGGGGTCACAGGCCGGTCAGACCGGAGGATTGGGAATGGGCTCCAGGTCACCAGCTTTGCTCACCGGTCAGCTGCACTGCCCAGAAAGGGGTGGGCCCAGGGTTTGGGAGAATAACCACGGGTGAGGGGTGGGCCCATGCTGTTCACAGTGACCGGATTATTAGAGGAAACAGTGGCAGAGCCTGGGTAACACCCCCTGGAGATCCTGGGCTTGAGCACGCAGGAGATATTTACCAACCCCTCGGGGGCTCCAAGACCACCGCAAGGGGGCCACGGTCCTTATCAGCTCTTAGAGTCAAAGAGTTTTCTATGGCCACCGCACGCTTTCCAAAGGAACGTGACATGCCCCCATTATAACTGGTGTACCAACAAACATACACAATTCCGTTTCGTTTTCGGCACTGACTGTGCATTCCCGACCAAACCAGGGGAGCGTGTGACCCTGACTGGCCCTTGGCAGTGCGAATCGGTCAAGGCAGGTGCTGGCCCCGCAGTGCCGGGGCTCCAGGCATTGGCTGCAATAGAAATTGATTGTAGTTGGGAAGTGTCCAAGAGATCCACACCTGCGCGCAGGTCCCCCCAAGCCGCCCATTAACTGTAGGGGAAGATGGAAGTGAAGGGCCCCCTAAGCATGGGCAGTGGTTTTGAACTAGATCAGGGCTGGAAAGGGAGGAAGGTTCCAGGGTGTCAGCGCCCAAGTTTCCCAGGTAGAGCAGCCTAGGGTGCTAGGTAGGAGTGGGGAAGAATATTTGCAAGGAAAGGTCCCTTTTGGGAATTCACAACCACCCAGTGTAGACAGTCTGGGCCAGAAAGCATGGCCCCATAGAAAAGAGGACAGTGATGTTTGATGACTTGCCCAATGTCCTGCAAGTAGAGATGGAGCAGGGTCTCAGAGCTTTCTATCTTCTGCCAGGGCTGGGGACCCCCTACCAAACTGTATACTAACTAAAGGCGGGGGTGGGCGGTGGAGGGGGGCTCAGAATCCAGAAGGCACCAGCTCGATCGATCACCGAGTGCGGCGCAATTTGTAGAGCCGCGAGGGAATGGTCGTGGAGGCGTCCCAGTGGGGCATTAGGACTAGGGGCACGTGGAATGCTGAGGGGCCCTTAAGTAGGGCCTTCCAGGATGTAATGAGTGTGGGTTCTCTTGCGGGACTGGGGAGCTAGGATCCAAGACTCCCCGCCTGAGTCCTGGAAGGGTTGAGACGCCTACTTTTGACTCAGTGTTCAGAGACTTAGTTTCCCATCTTTGGGGCAAGTCAGCTAGCCGATTTCGAATGCACTTCCCCAGCAGGTGGCCGGGAACCGACGCGGCGCCGGTGCGTTGACCGTCGGAGGAGGAGGCGGCGCGATGAACCCGGCACGACGGATCCCAACGAGATCTCCGGGAAAGGTCCCGGCTCGGAGTGCCAGCTCCCGAGCCTCCGGACGACAGGGTCCGCCCGGGAGCTCCGCACACCTGGGATGGGGGAGGCGGCTAGCTCCCAGCCCTGCGCCCCAGGCGGCGCGCTCCCAGAGCAGCCGCGGCCGCACCTCCTCTGCCGGCGTGCGGAACAAACGGTTAAAGATTTTGGGCAGCGCCTCGCGGGGGGGAGGAGCCAGCAGCCCAATCCGCAATTAAAGATGAACTTTGAGTGAACTAATTTGTCTGACCAAGGTAACGTGGGCAGCAACCTGGGCCGCTTATAAAGCGGGCGCGCGGCGGGCCGGGGAGCGTCTGGGGCGGCAGCAGGTGGCGCGGGAGGTTGCCGCGCGCCATGGGGCTCCCCGCGCTGCTCGCCAGCGCGCTGTGCACCTTCGTGCTCCCGCTGTTGCTCTTCCTGGCCGCGCTCAAGCTCTGGGAGCTGTACTGCGTGAGCAGCCGCGACCGCACGTGCGCCCTCCCCCTGCCCCCCGGGACCATGGGCTTCCCCTTCTTCGGGGAAACACTGCAGATGGTGCTGCAGGTAAGGGAGCTCCGGGCGGGACCTCGGCGCGGGACCGGACCCTTCCCCGGAGCCGCGCTCGGCTCCCGCTCGGAGCTTCTCCCCTCGGCAGCCCGGGGGGCGCTCCCGGGAAGGAGGCGGCGAGCCAGGTTCGCGGGAGCCGGCGGCGCTCCCCGGCGCCCCCTCACGCCGCCCTCTCTCCACCGCCTTCTTCTCGCAGAGGAGGAAGTTCCTGCAGATGAAGCGCAGGAAATACGGCTTCATCTACAAGACGCATCTGTTTGGGCGGCCCACGGTGCGCGTGATGGGCGCCGACAATGTGCGGCGCATTTTGCTCGGGGAGCATCGGCTGGTGTCGGTCCACTGGCCCGTGTCGGTGCGCACCATCTTGGGTTCTGGCTGCCTCTCCAACCTGCACGACTCCTCGCACAAGCAGCGCAAAAAGGTGAGGGCGGGCTCGGGAGGGCGTCCCCCTTCCCCGCCCGGGTGCGGGCGGAGAGACCCGCGCGGTCCTGCCTAGGGCAGCGCCCGACCCTGGTGGAGCTATTGCACCGCGGCGCGCCTCGGGTCCCCCGGGCGGGGCGCGCGCGCGCGCGTCTTTAACCCTTCCCCCTCCTCGGCGGGGCTCAGGTGATCATGCGGGCTTTCAGCCGCGAGGCGCTCCAGTGCTACGTGCCGGTGATCGCCGAAGAAGTCGGAAGCTGCTTGGAGCGCTGGCTGAGCAGCGGCGAGGGCGGCCTCCTGGTCTATCCGGAGGTGAAGCGGCTCATGTTCCGCATCGCGATGCGCATTCTGCTGGGCTGCGAGCCGCCTCTGGCCAGCGGCGCGGAGGCCGAGCAGGAGCTGGTGGAGGCCTTTGAGGAGATGATCCGCAACCTCTTCTCGCTGCCCATCGACGTGCCCTTCAGCGGACTGTACCGGGTAAGGGCGCCGCACGGGTCCGGAGCGGCGGGAGGGCGCGGGAGCCGGGCGTCTGCTGACCGAGGCGCGCTCTCTGCGCTCAGGGCATGAAGGCGCGGAACCTGATCCACGCGCGCATCGAGGAGAACATTCGCACCAAGATCTGCCGGCTGCGGGCCGTGGAGGAGGGCGGGGGCTGCAAAGACGCGCTGCAGCTGCTGATCGAACACTCCTGGGAGAAGGGGGAGCGGCTGGACATGCAGGTAAGGCCTGGCGCCGTTGGCGCTCCTAGGGTCGTTGTTGTTGTTGGTGGTGGTGGTGGGGTGGGGACCCGAGCGCGCCTGGCTTCCCCTCCGGGGGTGCTGGAGGCTGGGAGGCCAAGGCAGAGCTGCAGCCCAGAGAACCACAGAACTGGCAGGGTCCCGCCCCGCCCGGCTTTCACAGGCAAAGCTGGAATATGCAAAATGTTAATAATTCAGCTTGGGCGATTTTAAGAACAAGTGACTGCTTTAATTCTGGGGTTCGCGGTAGATTGGGGCTCTTGGTTGCCTTCCTGCTCTAGCTGAACTTAAGAGACTTGGCATCTTGCTAATTTGGGTCGGTTAAGAAAGAAATGGGCTGTAGGAAACATTGAAGCCCAGCGCCCTTTTGTCAGCCATCACCACTTGGATCTTGGCTAGTCTTCTTTTTGAAGCGGTCTGCCCTGGTCGGTCAGACGGGTAATCTTCCTGTAGAAACGCTCCACTTCACGCCGTTCTCTAGGCTCTAAAGCAGTCTTCAACCGAACTCCTTTTTGGAGGGCACGAAACCACGGCCAGTGCCGCCACGTCTCTGATCACTTACCTGGGACTCTACCCCCACGTCCTCCAGAAGGTGCGAGAGGAACTCAAGAGCCAGGTAAGGCAACTACGCAGGCTCCCTGTTAGCTGAAGACGTTCCGCTGCTCTAGAGTCTATATCCCTGAACAACGCTGAAATATTATATCCCCCAGAGGATTTCGAGAGTGCAGAACCCAGGGGAGGACGGGCCGGTGGGTAGAGACTATCAGCTTTGTGAATAGCTAAGAAATCTGGTCCCATCGCCCAGTTTGACCTTGCCC
>NW_022103968.1:35091017-35106566 GCF_000313985.2 Echinops telfairi | reverse complement strand
ACCATTCCGTGTGGGCGGCGGTGGGGATGGGGAGAGGCTTGGTCAATGCACTCCTGGAATTGTAAATAGTGGATTTGGGCGGGGTATTGGGGTGAGGGAGGCCAATGGTCACTAACTGCTCCCAGTTTCCCTCTCACAGTCTCCCATCCTGGGCCCCTTTGCATTTCGCCACCACTTAAGCCCTGTTTACCTCCGCTGGGCTGATTTTATTGGCTCCCGGACTCAGCGGCCACTTCCATGCCACTGTTTCAACAGGGCTTACTTTCCAAGAGCCACCGGGACACCAAGTTGGACATGGCAATGTTGGAACAGCTTAAATACACTGGGTGTGTGATTAAGGAGACCCTCCGACTGAATCCCCCAGTTCCAGGAGGCTTTCGGGTAGCTCTGAAGACTTTTGAATTGAATGTAAGTTAAAAGTTTCTCTCCCCTCCCTCCTCCCGCCCCTCCAACCCTTTTTGTTATGGCTGCAGACTCCACCCCCCACCCCCCACCTGGCTTCTCTGGGCAGAGGCTTAAATCCCTTCCTCTTTCGATAACACTGCTTTTCCCCACCTGGACACTTATTTTGGCCACCAAAAGATCACACTGTGTCTCTTGTTGTGAGCTCATCGTCCCCTAAAGGACAACAGGGGTGGATTTTTTTCTTGCTGAAAGTGAAATCCCTAGCTCTTGGGACGCCATCATCTTTTGCAGGGATACCAGATTCCCAAGGGCTGGAATGTCATCTATAGCATTTGCGACACTCATGATGTGGCAGACATATTCACCAACAAGGAGGAATTCAATCCCGACCGATTCATGGTGCCTCACCCCGAAGATGCAGCCCGGTTCAGCTTCATTCCATTTGGAGGAGGCCTTAGAAGCTGTGTAGGCAAAGAGTTTGCAAAAATTCTTCTTAAAATATTTACAGTGGAGCTGGCCAGGCATTGTGACTGGCGGCTTCTAAATGGACCTCCTACCATGAAAACCAGTCCCACCGTGTACCCTGTGGACAATCTCCCTGCAAGATTCACCCGTTTCCAGGGTGAAATCTGATCAGTGTCAATGCCCAAACCTCAGATTTACTGGAAGTATACATAGGAGTTTTTTTATATAGTGTCCTCAACTGGTTGTATTGTATTTAATTCTGAAATGTATATTATAATATTTATGTCTCTAGTTCTACCATCTTCAAATATTAAAAGAATGGATTTGTATAATTTCCAAATAAAGTACATTGCTAAGGCACTTCTTGTGCCTTTAAGACACCTCTCAGGGAATATTTGTCCATCTGGGATTTAATCAGGTTGCCAAATGTCAGGGTGGGTTACTTGTCCTCAGTGCCCATCTGGTTTCAAAGGTACCTTTCTAAGTTTTTCTGGTCCTTTAGAATCCCGATTCAGAAAAGCTATCAAAAAGTTCATTCTATCTGAGTTTAGTTTTTGTTTGCTTTACTGTAAAGAAGGATGAATCCACAAGGTACCAACAAGTTACCACTCTGAGAATGATCAAATATAACACTTCTATCTCCTCTCATCAATAAACCCAAGTTGTTGGAGCGTGCCCAAGTGATTTTTCCTTTGACGAAAATAAGGCCAAAAGGGGTGGGGTGGGGGGAATCACCAGGGCTCCACATTGACTCAGAAGTTGCAGATGAAGACAGGATTGGGAAAGACACTGCTGTGCTTTAGATAAGCCAGTCCAGGTTTTCTTTATTCAAAATAAGACAAGAAGAGCAGATTTAGTAAACTGATAGATAAGTATTTATCAGTCCCTGGCAATAGGGTGTGAGCCTGACGTGACTGATAAAATGGCCCAGTCATGACCCTGTGAACCTTGGCTAACCTTCCTGAAAGCGCAGTTTTGTCACAATTCTGGCCCTGCTATAGCCACGTTCTGAACCAAAGGCCAGACTCAATCCAGAAAGGTTAGTAGTCCCTGTGGCTTGCTGATGCCAGCACATTTTCCCTTCTGAAATGTTCCGATCTGCTTGCTGAAAACGTCTTTGAGGCCGTGCAGGGTTTGGACTTTTCGTTTCCCATGACAATTGAGAATCTGGCAGGGCTGCAGAAGCCGGGTGGTCCACCAAGGTAGTTTAAAAAGGGTTCTCTCTGCCTGTTATACTTATTGTTGGGCTCCTCGGCTTTTTGAAGGGGTATTTACATAATAACTGATCATGCCTTACAATATGTCTTTGTTTTGAAAGTGAGATTTCTAAAGAGGCTTATTTTATTCCACTCAAAGCTTGAGGGCACTATAGTATGTAAACTCCCAGCCGCTGCCCATATAACACGCTGGGGGTCACTTCAACTTGAAGGACGGTGGCCTTGGCCATTGCTTCACAGAATTTATAGAGGCCTTAAATTTTTTTAAAAAATGGATTCAATACTTTTTATCTGGCTTACAGACAATTAGGCTTTTAAGAAGAAGATCTCAGTTATCTAGTGCTGTTAAAATAGAAAGACCACAGTGAACGACTTTAACAAACGGAAATATATTTGCTCACAGTTCCAGCTCAACTGACTGCCAGGCAGCCCATGCTGACTCACAGACTGAGTGGGACAGGGTAGAATGGGCCCTGTGGGTTTCTGAGACTGTAGCTCTGTCTGTAGGGGAGCAGACAGCCTCGTCTTTTCCCGTCTCATCGTTCAGGAGGCGAGAAGTCCGAATTCAAGGAGAGGACTCCAAGACAGGCTTGCTCTCTGTGGTGGCTCTGGAGGAAGGTCCTCATTTCTTCAGGCTCTGTGTCCTTCTCCCATGAAGGTCTCTATGTGTCTTATGTAGGCTCTGCCTTACCCCACCAGGGCGCTGCTGGATGGTCTCCCCTCTTTTCTACCTCAAAGGGCACCCTACACCAGTCCTGCTTCCGTAACATAACAAGAACAACTTATTTTTCAATGGGTAACCAGAGGCATAGGGGTTAAGATTTACAAGATGTATTTGGGTGGGTGGGTGGGAGCGGAGCATCTGCAACAAAGAACCTCTTTGGTGACACTCTGGCCATAGGTGAGCTTAGTGTGGTTAAAGAAAATGTAAGCCATTTTAACACATAATTTAATTTTAAAACACACCTTTATTGTTTATCTGAAGAACTTTGGAGAAAGTACTCTGGCTTGTATTTCCCCAGGTTATATATAGTAAACCCCAATTATAATTGATGAATTATAGAAGAGTACAGAATCCACCCAAAAAATACACTAAAAACATAACCTTCGATAATGTGCTTAGTGCTGGATAAAGACAGATGACAAGTAGGTGGTCGCAAGGCTGAATTCAGCTGTGATGTTGGGACCAAAGTGGGGCTGGGTCACACCTAGTTTATGGTGCAGGCACCTCGGGGCCAGTGTCCACCCGGCACCCAAGAGAGAAATGCTTCTGGATGAAGTCACTGTGCTAGATGGAAACTCGACCAAATTGGGGAAGGAAGGGCAATGCCTGGTGGGGGTAACCTTTCAGGTCTTCCAGGGCAAGGTATGGTGAAAGAGAGGTGGGCCTGCCAACCTGGTCAAGTTGATGCCCTTGGCCTTCCCTTTCAGGCACCTCTTACTTCCCTCTCCCACCAGAAGTATGGGCCCACGACAGACAGGCCACCAAAAGGCCAGGGTCTAAGAATGCGGGTGCTTGGAGGTTTCTAATCACAGGGATTGTAACCCTCAGTTATCTGTCCGTGGGGGCTCAGGGAGGGACAATGACTTGTCTGAAGTTACATAGCCGGTGGGCGAACCAGGGTAGCCCCTTGCTCCTCTTTTCCCTTTCTTAAATAGCTAGGAGCAGTACTAGCTACTGTGGGGTGGATTTCGACTCATGAAGGCCCTGTGCACGCTCCATGGGGTTTTCATGGCTTTGGTCTTTTAGAAGTAGGTAATCAGACCCTTCTTTTGAGTGACCTGTGGGTGAGTTCAGACTGCCAGTCTTTATGGCCTCTAACCCCCAAATATGCGGCAACTTGTCTGGGTCATGATTCTCTGGTTTGGCAGTTCCATACTGATGTAATGATCCCCTATGAGGTGATCTGATGTGATCAACTGATCAATTGTAGGGAGATTAAGGTAGGAAGCTGCACACGATCTCTTGAAAGTGTTGAAGCGCCGTGGTATGCTCAATATATGCACATGAACGTTGGCTATGGAATAAAGAAGACCCACGAAGAATTGATGCATTTGAACTACAGTGTTGGTGAAGAAGCCTGAAAGTACCACGGACTGCTGCGAGAACACACAGCTGCCTCGGAAGGAGCTCGGCTGCACCGCTCTTGGAAGCAAGGATGGCAAGACGCTGTCTCTCATACTAGGACATGTCAGGAGCGATCAGTCCCTGGAAAAGGACATCATGCTAATAAAGTGGAAGGACAGAAGAGGAAGACTCTTGAGGAGATGGATGGACATGGGGGCTGCAGCCGTGGGCTCCAGCCGAACACAACAATGATGTGGATGGCGCAGGGCTTGGCGGTGCTTTGTTCTGTTGTACACAGGTTGGCTATGAGTCAGAATCGACTTGCCGGCCCCTGACAACAAGTTGGAATGTAACACTCTTTCTAAAGGTCACAGCCCTTCTCCAATATAACAATGAGGGAATGGGAGTTTCCCTGCGGAGTGGCCTGATCAACTTTTATCTCATCAAAGATAAAATGAGAGAGAAGTAATCAGGGAGGAGGATCCTCAGAACCACCAAGACAGAGGAGAAGGGATTGAAACTAGACCTTTGAACCTGGGGCTCCTCCCAGACCCAGGGGAAGAGCCACACCAGGACACACAGAGATCTCCAAGGGATGCTGAACCCACAGACATTGAAAGGAGAACAGGGACTTCCCCAGAGCTGACACAGAGAACGCCTCCCCCGGTTGGACCTCAGCCTCCAAACTGTGACAGAAGAGATGTCTGTTTGCTAAAGTCAACCACTGGGGTATTTCTGGTATAGCAGCACTAGATAGCTATGACACCAGTCAGTTGAGTGCCAAATAGCTAATTGCACCTGCAAAGCACCTTTTAAAAATCAGACGCTATTACACTGAGGACAAATGTATTCACCTGACCAAGCCAGGGTATTTCCCATGGCCTCGTGCAAGTGAAAATTGAGCAATGAATAACGAAGACCAGAGAAGAATTGACGCCTTTGAATTGTGGTGTTGGAGAAGGATCTTGCGGATCCCACAGATTGCCAGAAGGATAAACCGGAAAGTCTTGGAAGAAGTACAGCCAAGCGCATCTTACAAGGGAGGATGGTTAGACTCCGTCTCATATATTTGGGGGCATGTTCTTGGAGAAGGCTTGCCCCTAAAGAAGGGCATCATGTTTGCTAGAGGGTCAATGAAAAAGAGGAAGACTCTCACCTAGGTAGATGAATACATTGATGGCAACGATGGGCCAAACACACCAACGGTTGTGAGGATGTCGCAGGACTGGGCAGTACCAATCATTCCGCTGACTGCAGGGTCGCTATGAGTCAGAACCGGCTTAAGGGCACCTAACAACAATTTCTCTTCAATGTTCTCCTGGAAGATTCCTGAACCCTGCGATGTCCACCTCTTGACTTTCTTCTGTGCCCCTGTTATCATTTTCCTGTGACCCACCAGCACAGAATCATTCACTTCAGGACACCAGACGCATATGGAGAAATGGGAGCGGTGAGACAAAGTGGCTGCTCTCCTGGATCTGCCTCCCATGTGCTTTTTGCACCTAATCACTCTCCAGAGGTCCACAAGGGGGCGGGCTTCTCCCTTCTATGCCTAACGCAGGGCCCAGCAGGCCCCCCCCACCCCCCAATGTGTCCATGAAATCTAGTGTCCACAGGCTTTGGCTCAGGGCTTGTTTTTACCCCAAATAATAAGAGGGTACAGACCACACCACGCTTAGCAAGTGCTCAACTTCAAGCCTGGTCACGCCTGCGTGGTCCCTCTAGAAGGGGTCTCCCTGGGCTGCATTGAACTGGACAGTCAGTCCTTGAAGCAGCCACCATCTCTCTGTGCTCTCTGAGGTCGGCCAGCTCAGGTCTCCAGAGCTGTCCACACTGCCCATGATCTGTCCTATGCTGCTCTCAGTTTTGGGGTGAAGAGATGCCTATTTTTTTCAAGGACATGGGCAAACCATTCAGTGTTTAGATGCCCAGGAGTCAGAGTGGAAAGATCTAGAAACATTTAGGGAGGTTATGGTAGCTTTCTTCAGGTAGTTAGAGGGCTATTGTATTAATAAGACTTCTTCTCCAGAGCAGTGTCGACTTACAGGGTAAGTCAGAGGTAGACCAAGTTCAAAAAACCCAAACTTCCTGCCATCGAGTGGATGTGGACTCGTAGTGACTGGAGAGGACAGAGTGGAACTGCCCCCTTCCAGTTTCTGAGACTGTAAGTGTTTATGGGATTACAAAGTCCAGTCTTCCTTCCAAGGAGTGGCTGGTGGTTTTGAACTGCCGACCTTGGGGATCACAGACCAATGCATAACCACTACACCACCAGGACTCCACAGAAGAGGTCAGTGTCACATAAATGAAACATGCTGGGACAGCTAGAACTCTGATGTCAGAACAGCCTGCCTTAGGAGTGAGTGATTTCCCCATCAACGAAGGCATCCCACGAAGAGATAGCTAAGCCACGACAGGGGTTCTGGCATGGAGGGAGAAATTTGGTTCACCGTTTCCCAAATTTCCCTCCCAATTAAGCATTTGTAATGTTCTAGGAGCGGATTCTTAGTCATTCAGTTCCTCAGATACCCGCTTTACTACGAAATGCAGATGACTCCAATCTAGGGGATAGGACATTCGCACATCCTCTCCCAGTCCCAACGGATGGCCCTTGGGGATCATTCTCCCAAACTTCAGAGTCCGATGTGGAGGTCGGAGCCCCTGCGCTCTGACAGGTGACCCCAGAGAAACCCTGAGTCCTCTTAGCTCCATCCAGCTTCAGCCCGGAGTCTGACCAGGAGCCCCCGGTCCTCGGTCCTCACCCATCTGGCCCATCTGACCGTTCACTTGACCTGGTTCTGGGGTCATCGCCTCCTCTCCCCTTGTTCTCCTCTGGCCTCCTGCTGCGCCCTGTTCCATCTATCTGCCCCCTTTCTCCACCTCCTGGAAAGCTATTCAGAGACAGTGTCGGATTCTCCTCAGTTGTGTCTTGAAGCGCCATTCCACTCTCCCCCAGCACACCCTCACACGAGGTAGGTGTTCTTTGGGAGAGAACATTTCTTGGGGCCAATTGCCATCATTTACCTGATGTGTTGCTGGCTTACATGGTGAAGTTTTTTTCTTAGAAAAGTGAAACATTCTTCCTTGGAAAATCTCAGCTGCCACAAGCTTACAGGGCTGTGGTTTAGCAGCATGTTACTTCCTGAAACCGATGCACGCCGGTATTTGGCTAAACAAGCTGTCTTTCCTTTGAAGTACCATCAACTCCAGGCAGAACCCTGGGACGGGGCTGCGCGGTGTTAGCCCTCGATTCCCGTGCTGGGGTTTCTGGGGGAGAGTGATCGCGTTGCAGGGTTCGTAACCACGTACCCTCAGAAGCTGACCCCCATCGCAGGGTTGTCTTACCCCCGCCAAGTGAGGCCCTCCCCAGGCCCCCGAGGGGATAGAAAGCGAGGCCCTGGTTTCTGCTGCAGTCACTAGTGGGTTCACTTCACTCAAATGCAGCGCAAAAAGAGGCCGAGGTGCTTTGCTTAGCACAGATCTGTCGAAGCCCGCGGACTCATTCAGTGCAGCCATATTGTCCAATAGAACAATGGCTTACGGAATGATCGATGAGGGGACTCACTTTTTCTCAGATGACAAGTTTGCTGAATGTCCATTAGCCATCGAGTTCCATAGAGCCAGGAGAGGGATTGTCTGCAGCTCACTGAAGCCCCTCAGTCACCAGGTGAAATAGCTGAGATTCAGAGAGGGAGGATCACTGTCTAGGGCTGCAATGGAGAGGTAGAAGTTGCTGCAATGGAGAGGTAGAAGTTGGTCTTAGCTCTCCAGCACAGTGTAGGATTTGAACCTCAGTTAAAGGGGGAAATCTCTCTCTCGCTATACACACACACACACACACACACACTTTATAGCTATAGTTTAATGTAGATACACATCAGGGAAAGGGGGAAAGTGAGGCTTCCTGGATCTTGTTCTTGTCGGTGCCCCTGCAGCTCACCAGGCCCTCTGGGTTACTGTGTGCCCATAGCTTCCCTGACGGGTTTGACAGGGAACCTAGCAGAAGGCACAGGTGGGTAGGGAATGGGTCTGTAAGCAGAGCTAGACCTTCAGACCTTTTGAGCTCCTCAAGCTTCTGAGTGGTTGTGAAGACATCTCTGCCCTTTCATTAAAGCCTTCTCTATCTTGTTTCCAAGGCAGCCGGAGCCACAAAGGCTGAGTGCGCTGCTAATGGAAGGGTTAGAGGTTCGAAGCCCTCCAGAGGCTCCATTGCAGGCTGCTCTCTGGCGATCCGAATGCCATGACGCTAACACTACAAAGCAACACAACAAATCACTCTGAGAAAAAAACAAAACAAAACAAAACAAAAAACCCCTTGTGGGGCAGGCAGTTCCAGTCCATCACAGGGGTCACTAGGAGTCCAACACCAACTTGAGGACACATAGCAATAATAACAGCAGCCCCAATATCCCTTCCAGTTAGCTCCCCAAGGCCAGGAGAGCCTACGCCCTTCTTTCTTGGTCAAGTGTTGAGTTACAGGGAGACCAAAATGCATGGGAATGCCAATTAAAAGTCTCCGTTGTCATTCATTCCCAAGAGCATAACATACTTGCTCTATGCCTCTTAGTAGGAAAAAGAATAAAATTACAGACATTTGACTTTTTCTTTTCCAGGTCATCAGATAAGGACAACAAGTCTTAACTAAGAGAAGAGGAAAGGCCTGGTGGCTCGGCGGTTCAAGTGCACAGCTGCTCCCTGAGAGAGAGAGGTAGCATCTTGTTTCTCTAAAAGATTTGCAGCCTCCGAGACCCCGTGGGGTCTCTTCTGCCCCGTGCTGTTAGGGTCGCTGTGAGTCAGCATGTGGGTCTGTTTGTCTGGGTTTCAATAATCTGGGTCCCCGAGTGGAGCACATAGTTCATGTGCTCGGCTGCTAACAAAGTTTGGAGGTCCGAGTTCACCCAGGGATGGCTGCCTCCGGAGAAAGGCCTGGAGATGAGAAGCCAGCCACTGGGAACGTCCGAGAGCACAGTCCCACTTTGGCAAAGGCAACATCTCCAGGAGTTAGAATCAACTTCACAGCACCGAGGGAAAGAGCGTTCGGTAAGGAGGGACACAAACCCACTCAACCCCAACAAGAAGAACATCCTATTTCTGAGCAGCCCTTGATTTCTCATCGTTTATTGTGACCCAGCAGCAGGGAAGACGTTGGCTGCCCTTAGGAAGGCTGGACTGTAGAACTGCTCAGCTGGCTGGAGGCTGGGGCATCAGCGGGGCCAAGGCTTCACGTTGGATGCTCTTGGGTAGAGTCTGACTGGTGGGTGCTTAGGCTCTTCTGTTTATCAAAGCGTCCCTTCATTCATTATCTGACATTTCAGGCCTGGTCCTGCTCTCGTTGACCATTAGGCTGAGCAAACATTCTGGCAAGACTTTCAGAAGGAGAAAGGGGAGCGTCCTGGGGACACAGGGATCACAAACCCACCCCGTTATTGGAGGGAATATCCAGTCAGGCAGCGGAGGTGAATGGATCAGATCCTTCCAACGCAAAGTGTGGTTCAGAGACCAGCAGCCCGGTTGCTTGTCAGACATGTGTCTTCTTAGCCCCACTTACTGGCTCAGTTTGCATTTGAACCAGAATCCCAGGTAAACCCGAGCAAAACTTGGGCTTGGGTTCTCTGAAGTTTCAGATTTGCTGCCTATGTGGGCCACCTAGCCCTAAAAGTGACCAGCTGGTGCTACACTCACTTCATCTGGACAAACACATCTTGTTGGGGTTTTTTTTCCCTGCCTTCTTCTGCCCTCTCCGAAAATGGAAATGCATCTAACATTTCATAGTTGGAAGAAACTTAAAAGCCCCAACCAACTCTCCCCTGGGTATGAATAGTGGAAACTGACCCTCGCTGCAAACAAAATTGCCGTGTACGATACTGCTAAGGAGAGCTGGCTGGACATTTAGGGGATTTCCAGTTTCTGCGGCAGCTGCCAACAACTGTCAGGAAGTGCCTCTGGTCACGCAGCCCACGCACAAACTGGGGCTTCCTTGTCGTAGAATTGATTCTCCCCATGAGGTTGCTGACTCCATGAGAACTGCCCTAGACCCTCACCAAGTGCCTGTCCAAGAGGAGGGTTTGAGAAAATAGGGGGACATTCTGGAGCCATAACCGAATGGATGAGGACAGACATCTGCTGCCCTTGTGGGATGACTTTGACATCCGAGTATGGAGAGCAACTTGCACAGGCCTGGCTAATTGGTGGGAGAACACGAGGTAGGTATTGGCCAGGGAGGGAATTCACATGACTTTGGATTGAGGGGTGCTCCCCGTCAAAATATCTGCTGCAAATGTGTTAGGCACAGGTGAGTTGCTTCCGAAGTTCGAAACACTGCCTGGTCCTGTGCTATTCTTTCGATCTCTACTATCTTCGGTTGGGTCAGTTGCTGCTGGCACTGTGTCAGTTCATCTTGCTGAGAGGCTGCCTCTGTTTCGCTGGCCCTTGGCTTTCCCAGACATGGCGCCATCTTTCTCCCGGACGCGCCCCCCCTAATGGCATGTCCAAGTAAGTGAGTGAAGTCTTGTCCTTCATGTTTCTCAGGAGCTTCCTGCTGGATTTCTTTGAAGTAGATAGGTAGGCTATTTCTTCTGGCCGTCCAGGGTATAGTCAATACTCTTCAGCAGCAGCATAATTCAAAGGTATACGTTCTTCTTCTGTCTCCTTATTCGTCGGCCAGCTCTCAAATGCCTGTGAAAATACCCTGATTTGGGTCAAGGCCACCTTAGTCTTCAAAGTCACAGCTTGGCTTTTCGAAGAGAAGCATTTCTCTTCGTTTGCAGCATCTTTGCCGCACAGTTCCCTTATCTTTGATTTCCTGCCCCCTGCTTCCACGGATGTTGATTGTGGATCCAAGTTGTAAGTTCGGAACACCTCTATCTTGTCTACATAACCCCCATTTTGGGAAAAGGACAGGTTTTGTTATGTTAATTCGACTCCATCAGTGGAGGGTGCATCTTAGGCTACCTTCCTATCACCTTTGAGATATAAAATGATCAGTCTTAGGAAGCTCACGCGGAGAGAAAGCTATTTGCTACAGGAGGATGGCCAAGCAACGGAGGATCTGAAGATGAAAAAGAAGAACTTCCTTGTGAGCACATAGAGAAAGCTTTTCTCTGGAGCTGTCACCTGAATTTGAACTTTCGCCTCCTAAGTGGTGAGAAAGGAGCCCTGGCAACTACAAAGTCAACAGTTCGAACTCACCAGTTGCTTGAACTCACCTGCCGCTCTGCAGGAGAAAGGCAGGAGTCAACTTCCACGACTGGCAGCCTTGGAAACCAGATGGGTCAATTCAACTTTGTCCTGTGGGGTCACTATGAATTCAAATGGGCCCCAGTGCCACGGGATGTTTTAGTTAAACTGTGAGAAAATGAATTTCTGTTTGTTACAGCTACCCTCTTGGGGTCTTTCTAGTACAGTAAACCCCAAAACCCAACTCACCGCCCTCGAGTGAATTCTGATTCATAGTGACCCTACAGGACAGACCCCAGTGGGTTCCCGAGACGGCAACTTTGTCTGAGAGTAGAAGCCTCATCTTTCTCCAGAGGAGAGGCTGGTTGTTTTGAACTGCTGACCTTGAGGATAGCAGCCCAATGCTTGACCCCACTATGCCACCAACACTAAGAAATTTAGACACAGACTTTCTGACTGCATTTAGTATAGCTTCTTCTGTAAAGAGTCTGGGTTGGTGTTGGGGGGAGGGAGGGGAAAATGAGGAGCTGCTATCAAGGGCTCAAGTAGAAAGCAAATGTTTTGAGAATGATGATGGCAACAAATGTACAAATGTGATTGACACAATGGGTGTAGGTCTGGATTGTGATAAGAATTGTACGAGCCCCCAATAAAATGATTTCAAAAGAAAGAGTCTGGGTTGGGTTTGTCATTAAGAACGTAGTCGGGATTAAAAGTGGAGGTACTGCTGTGGGCATGGGGGCCAAGGTCACATGCTGGTCTCTTCTTTGGTCCCCGCCCTTCCCACCACCACTCCTCCCTCCCTTCTTCCTCCTCCCTCTGCTTTCAGACCTGTGCTGCGGAGGCAGTCTCCCGGCTGCCAGGTGTGAGCATTTGATTGACTGCACTCAGGTCATGTGCTTACGTTGTGTCTGGCTTTTTCAGGGACCACCTGCTAGCTGGGGCCCTTGAGGGCCTCGCCTCAGGTAGCAGGTGTATCTTGTAATGTTGTTTGGCCCCTAATCAAAACCCAAAGTGGAAATTCTTATCACTAAACCTCTTTTGAAAAACTCCACGCAGGTGTTGTTAAGGAAGAGTGTGAAAGTAAAGGAAGAACAGAGCTATTACAGTCGAACCCCAGTACTGGACCACATCAGTACGCGGCCGAATTGGATTTGACACGAAATGTGGAGAAGATTTTGCATCAGAGCTCAAACAAACATCAGAATCGGATCTGACGCACGTGGCTTTTGTAAACAAGGGCAGTTCGTGTATCGGTCACTGGGCGTTAATTAGTGGCCTTGTTAGTGCGCGTTGTTTAAATCTTTTGTGGCTGTGTTCCAAGCAGTTTTGCTATCATTTTCTTACTTGTTGTGGCATTTTGTACTGTTTTTAGATAAAAACTTGGGTCCAAAGAAAGAGATTAAAAAAAAAAAAAAGAATCATCATGTTAAGGAACTGGTTAATCATATTATTGAGAGTGTTGATGATAATTTAGTAAACTCTTTTGGAAAACAGCTAAGGAAATGCCAACAGCAGACCACATTACACAGATTTTTTTTTTTAGAGAAAGCCAGCTAGTTCCTAGTGAAAAAAGGCAAAGAAGGAAAAAAAAAACTCCTGAAAAGCCGCTACCAGTTGATTTTATGGAAGGGGATTCCCCTTCCAAACAGTGACTCTCTCTCTCGCCGTACCTCCTCTCCACAGATCCTGATCCTCATCAACCTCAAGGTATGGGCCACACTGTAGTTGTTAAAAACTTTTTTAAATGTTGTGTTTCTTATTTAAATTATATTTAACTCTGAACTTATTTACTTTGAAATTCCTGTGTAATGCTTTGTATAAAAAGGCAAGGTTAGGATAAAAACTTGGTGGTCGAGAATGGATTAATCTGTTTTCAGTTATTTCTTATGGGAAAATTTGATTCGAAAACTCTACTCCATCACATCTCAACACCCCTCCTAGAATGGATTTGTGTTGAGGTCCGAGGTTCTACTGTATTCATTGACCATTTATTTAATTTCTAAGCGCTTCATACTGTCTTATTTCATTCATGCAAAAACGTCCGTGGTGTAGTTAAGGTGACCAGATTTAAAGCAGACACCATTGAACGGGAGGGGAAGGGGATGTTCTTGATTAAAAATTTGGTCTACAGTACAGTATATGGACCAAATGGACCGTTCCCTAGCTTGTCGTGCATTCTTTCCAAAAATCGGGACTTTAAAAAAATGCCAAAAATCGGGACTGTCCCACCAAAAGTGGCACATCTGGTCACAGTGTAGATGCATCTTTAAAATGACTGTTTTATAGATGGTGTCACTGAGGCAAGAAAGATTCTGTAAGCTGCCCATAGGCACATAGCTAGTAAGTGGCAGACCCAGGAGTTGAACCCAGGAAGTCTCACTAAGCAGTTCTCATCCTTGTGCTATATACTACCTGCATTTGACTTAAGGTGCTGGTGAGGAAGATCAAAAATACCACGGACTGAGCCCTGGTGGGGTAGTGGTTACGAATTGGGCTGTGATTCCCATGGTCAGCAGTTTGAAACCATCAGCAGCTCTGAGGGAGAAAAATTAGGTTTTCTAGAAACAGTTACAGTCTCAGAAAGCCATGGGGTGGGGGTGGGGGCACACTGACTCAATGGCAGTGAGTTCAGTTTTGGTTCGTCTTGAAAAAAGTACAGCCAGAAAGTTCCTTGGAAGCAAGGATGGATGCAAGACTTTGTCTCACACACTCTGGACATGCTGTCAGGAGAGGCTACTCCTTGGAAAAGGACATCGTGTTCGGTAGCGTGGAAGGGGCAGTGAGGGTGAGGGTGGTGCCTCAGTGGTGCTGCCTCCCGAAGCCCTAGGAATTGGAGCTGACAAGGTGAGACTTAACAAAAACAATATCTAGAAGCCTCCTGGCTTCTAGTATTAGCACGGATTTTATCTGAAATAATAATGATTCCTATTTTCACTGAGCAGTTAGTGCGGGCCAGGCACGATCCTCCCTGCTGTACCTGCCTCAATTTAGTTCATCCTATAATAACCCCAGGTTCACCAAATCCAGACTCAGAGGAAGAGGTATTTTGCTTAAATCGCTCAGCTGGCAAGGGACGTGGTGAAGAGTTCAGGGCCAGACAGTCTGTCTAGAGTCTATACACAAAGCTCAACCTTCAAGGGCCATTTGTTTTTTAAATTATGAATATACCAATGCATTTTTCCTTCTGTATTGCTAGGAAAGCAGTTACCTAGGGGGATATAGAGCACTGAGCAGTGACCAGGACGATTCAGCTGTCGTTCTGAGGTTGATCTCCAGTTTCAGCTCATTTTGACACTGAGGACTTAGCCCTAAGCTGGTCAGTAAAATAAGGTTCATAAAAGCTGACCTCGGCGTTTTGTGGGTTTTGATGGGAAAAAAGTCTGCAAAGACAAGAAGGCATGCATACGTGAAGATGATTAGGTGGTTCCATTATTAGGGATTTCCATTCGTACAGAGATGATGGAAATGGAGAAGAAAGGCACAAGAGATCCATAGCGTTGTCTTTGTAAGTCGCTGCACGTAGAAAGCACAGAGATGTGGCTGTTTTCTGAGGGATGGATTTATTCCAAGGGGAGTTTCGTTTCTCAGGGGAAATAGCCTATCCTCAATTTGAAAGGCACACTCTCCCAAAAACAGAGCGGGGAGCACAGGTAACGCCTGACAGCACCGAGCTCTTCCTGCTTCTTTTTAAAAACTTCCGGAGAAAAGTTGGAGCATGTCATAAATATATATTTTTTAATGTAGGAGTTCACCTGACCTGGATATTTTAGATGAGTTGGGTAATCTTATATAATATTAACTTGGTTTAACCAGCCACCTCAACCCCATTGCTGTAGAGCCGATTCGGACGCCCAGTGACGCCACGTAGCATTTCTGACACTGTAAACCTCGCAGGAGCCGACGGCTGGCTCATGCTTTTGCTGATGTGCACGCAGCTGGTTAGCAGCCCACACACTCATCCCAGAGGGTCCCCAGGGAGCCTTCACTTGATCTAAGTTCAAGCTCACTGCCGCAGAGTCGATGCCGGACACAGAGTGACCCTTATAGGACAGGGTAGAACTGCATCTGTGGGTTTCTGAGACTGTACACTCCGCCCCCCCTTTTATTGGGGTCTCTTACATCTCATCACAATCTATACATTGCCGCAGTGTGTCAAGCACATTTGCACATATGCTGCCTTCATCATTTTCAAAGCATTCTCTTCCCACTTGAGCC
>NW_022103968.1:35056098-35089597 GCF_000313985.2 Echinops telfairi | reverse complement strand
GGGGGGGGGGGCGGGGCACACTCTGTCTCCCAAGTCTATTTTTGGTATCCCTGGGGGTTTCATCACTCTGCTCCCCCTGCTGCTCTGCTGCATGCCCTCAGTGCCTCGCCCCAGCGTGATGGGGCCAGACCGTGCACTATTCCCACACTGTGTCTCCAGTGCTGTCCCCCACAGCAGCATGGTTCAGTGAGGGACTCCATGTCTCGTTGTGGGGCCGGCCCTACAGTCTTCCCCGTGCATTGTCTGCTCTGAGCAGCAACATTGTCCCTGGGGCTTGGTGGGCCAAGATGTCCTCTCCTCCCTCTCCATCCCTTTGCATTTCTCCCGCATGCTCTAATCTGACGCACCCCTCTCCCCAAGATGTACCCCCAGTGCTGTCCTCTAAAGTGCATTCTTCTGGGGAGGGGGGTGTCCACATAGTTGGGATTGGGGCCGGCCCCGCGGACCTCTCTATTGGTTCCCTGGTACATGCCAATATGCTGTATTCATGTCTTGGTGCATCAGGTTGAAGCCTGGTCTCTCTCTCCCTCTCCTGTGGAGATATAAACAATACCCTCCCCTTGGGTAGATTGGTGCCCTGCTACTGTAAACTCTTTAGGGGAGTAGAAAGCCCCATCTTTCTCCTGCAGAGTGGCTGGTGGTTTTGAACTGGTGACCTTGAGGTTAGCCGCCCAATGCCAACCCCTATGCAACCAGGGTTCCTTAACTTCATTTAAGATTAGGGACCTGGGGGGTGGGGGTGGGGAAGAGAGGACAAGCAATACCTTTGCAGCTGGATTGCTGGAAGCAGAGAATTGCAGGGAGTGTTTGGCAGACAATGAGTGCAGATATCAGATGCGTCTCCAGGGGAAGTCGCACCAGGAGAACAGGGCTGAACAGGGCTGAAGGGGCCCGGGGGTGGGGGTGGGGGAGTGGAGAGAGAGAAATGAGCACTTGCCTGGCGCATGCTAAGCTCTGTGCTAGGCAATGATTGATAGCTTTGATACGTTACCACAGTTCATCCTCAACCGCCTGTTGTGGTGGCCATCTTTAGACTCCTTTTTCAGATACAATCGAAGCTCAAGAAGGATTTGTCTAAAGTTCCTCGGGCTGGTTGTGATGCTGCTGGAGAAGTTCAGGGACAGGAATTCCGCAAGGGGATTGCTAGCTAGTCAGAAACTGACAAGGGTGGGGAGAGGTGATAAGTGGAAGGAAACTGGTGGGCAGCTTCAACACAAACAAGGGGGGAGACGCACACATGCACACACACACACACACACACACACACGCACACACCTCTTCACAAGGAAGGGGAGGGGCAGAGTAAAACACATTTCCTCGTCCATGGAAGAGACCAGAGATATTGGAGATGGTGAGATGGCAGGGGGAAGGAAGACAGGAAGTTCACACAACCCCCACCATGACTGAATAGATTCCTGAATTTGGGGTCCGAGTCAAGAGCGCCAAGTCTGGGATCCTGGGTTGATAGGGTGCCAGAAAATGCAGACCTGAAAGGAGGGGGGCCCATAGCAGAAGACCCGGCAGAAAGCCCGCCTTTGGTGGGAAATCCACCAGTAGCCGAACATAAGGTCTTTTACACTAGCTCAAAGGGTCCTTTGGGCTCCCCTGGTCCACCCTACCCCTCACCCCCCCTGCCAAAGTATCCCCGTTTAATAACCTCACTCTTTCTGTCCAAACCCTTTCTCTGACTCTTGTCTGAATGTGGTCCCTTGCCTGATCCAGCTTTCTTTCTCCCTCTCTCTCTATCTCTCCTTCCTTCCTTCCTTCCTTCTTTCTTTTCTTTTTTTAAAATCATTTTATTAGGGGCTCATACAACTCTTATCACAATCCATACATACATCAATTGTGTAAAGCACATTTGTATATTTATTGCCCTCATCCTTCTCAAAACATTTGCTCTCCACTTAAGCCCCTGGCATCAGGTCCTCATTTTTTCCCCTCCCTCCCCACTCCCCCCTCCCTCATGAGCCCTTGATAATTTATAAATTATTATTTGGTCATATCTTGCCCTGTCCGACATCTCCCTTCACCCACTTTTCTGTTGTCCATCCCCCAGGGAGGAGGTCACATATAGATCCTTGTAATCGATTCCCTCTTTCCAACCCACTGTCCTTCTTTCTTTTCTTCATCTTCATCTTCATCTCCCTCCTCCTCCTCCTCCTTCTTCTTCTTCTTCTCTCTCTCTTTTGTGAGCAGGACAAGAATCTAGTGGAGAGGCATGAACAATGAGCTTCCTCCCAGTAACGGTATCAAGGTGGGAATAGGAGGTAGAGGCACCAGGGAGAGGGATAGGCCAGGGCTTGCGGATTCTGTGTACCAGAGAGGGAAGGAGCAGGGGAGCTTGACCTTGAGATACGTCTGCCTGTGCCCTGGCAATGTCCCTGTGAGAGACGGGGAGCATATGCTGATTTGAAGAAGGATGCTCAGATCTAAGGGTGTGGAATTTGTTGTTGCTCGGTGCCCTTGGGTCAGCTCTGCCCCTGAGCGACCTGACACACATGGAAGGAATTGCTGCCCAGTCCTGCGCCATCTTCGCCCTTGTCCCCATGCTTGAGCCCATTGTCGTAAGCCCGGTGTCAATCCATCTCCGTGGAAACCCAAGAGATAGCAGGTGGAGGCACATGCGCGGTAGGCTTGCTTCTCAGGAGAGCTCAGCGTGCAGTCGGGTGTGGGGGGGCAGTGATGCCAACTTGGGGTGGTGTGCAGGAAGAGAAGTGGGGCGAAGGCGGAAACAGAGAAGCTGGGGGACTGGGATCATGGAAGCCAAAGCTTTTGTGGTTGTTCTTTTTTTCTTGGTTTCTTTCAGGTTTCTCAGGAGGTAACTCCAAAGGACACAGAGCATGGGGGGGGGGGGGGGGAAGAAAAGCAGGGGCCATTACAAAAAGTGAAGTAGGACGTGAGATTTCCAGGATGCATGCGTTCATTATTTAAAAACAGGCAAACAAACAAACAAACAAACAAACAAACAAAAGACCTGGTTTGTTCTTCTTGTCTGTCATTTTAATGAATGTGGGGGTCGTCTTGCATGAGTAGAAACACATTTAATGAAATGATGTTTTAGGAGCTTGGGGGGAGGCAATGGGTCAACCAAGACCCAGAAAGAAAGCGAGAAGGAGACTTCCTGGGGACATGGTGCACGATGGCAGCTCTGGTGGACCAGGGTCTGGGCTATCCGGTCCCCAACAGTGTTTAGGGTCCTGTCTGGCACGTCCCACCTATCCCAGCAGGAAAGCTGGGGGGAAGAATGGCTTAGTAAGGGGCCCGTTTTCTTGGCCTGTGTCTTAATGCATCAAAGGCTGCCCATTTGCCACCAGTGTTGCTTCCTAAACCCCAGGGAAAGCAGCAGGAATGCCCCTGGTAGCAGGGTAGACAAGGGCTGGGGGCAGGGCAGGTTTTTGAGCTTCTGCAGAAACTTCCGGCTCACCCCTTTTGATGGCTGTTTCCTTGGAAGTGGGCTGTGTGTGTGTACTCAGGGTACGCTGAAGAGGCAGCTGGGTAAATAGCATCATTTAACAAACCTTTGGCCCAATTAAAACAAAACAAAACAAAAACAGTTTTATTGACATAAAATTCACATATGACACAATCAAGTAGTTCAATCAGTTTACAAAGAGTTGTACAGTCATGAGCACAATCAATTTTAGGACATTTTTCTTCCTCCTTGTACTCGTTAGCTCTCTATTCCTCTGAACCTTTGCTGCTATGTTCCTAGGAAACTATGACTCCAGTAACCGTCTCTATAGATTTACCTATCCAGCATAACTGAACTTAAAAAACAAAGAAAACCCAACAGCAATGACAAAATAAGAAAACTCTCGATCAAAAAGAAAGCAGAAAATATTAGAGACTAGAACAACAATAAAGGGGTCCACAGGGAAATCAAATGCCAAGCTGCTGTTCGTGAACTTCCCTGTGCAAGAATCCCCCCTCAGTGCACTCTGAGAGCAAGGCCTCCCCCAATTTTGAAGAAGAAATGGGATATTTAAATTTACCTGTGCACCAGAAAAAGGTGGACTTGAACTCAAACTCATAGAAGAGGCCAGGCTTCCTGGTTGGATAGAGACCGGAGGGACTCCCAAGACTGGCCTTGACTTTGCAGGTCTGGAAGTAAACCCACTTCTGGATCAGAGTAACTAACCTTTTAAGATTAGAAGGGCAGCATTCCCCCAAGGACAACGTTGAGAGCACTGGGAAAGCTGGAGGGATGTATGGAAGGAAGTGGGATCAGCGGTGGTACATTGAGGGGGGTTTGCTTTTGTCTTCAGAACCAGACGAGGCACTTTGGGTGGTTTTCTAGGAGAGAAAGTAGGTCCAAACCCACTGGAAAAGCCAAAAATCATAAGCTCCCTGTCCTCAAATCAATCCAGACTCACAGTGACCCTGTAGGACACAGGGTTTCCAAGACAGTCTGTCTTTACAGGAGCAGACAGCCTCATCTTTGCCTATGGAGCAGCTGGAGGGTTCTATTGGCCAGCGCTTAGCTCACAGAACCGTGAGGGCTCCTGGTCCGGAGGAGGGAATTGCTTCTCCAGGTCCTGAGAACTAGACTGCACTCCTGCTAAGACACAGGCCCCATGTACTGGCAGACAGCCTTGACCCCGCAGAGGAAGCTCGTTCATCCTGTGGACTCAGTAGACTTTTCACTTCCCCAACTGTGGTGAAAACATGGCTGCCCAGAGCTTCTGCTGGGAATGGTCCCTCCTTCCATCGACTTGCTGACTCTGATTAACAATTTCTCAGCGGGAATCCAGATTCCTGGGAGGGAGACTGGCACCCCACCTGGGGTTAGATTCTCCTGGGTTGGGTCCAGGGGGCTTGTAGGGTCAGCACACTCAGTTTCTAGAAAAGAGACAGAGGGGCTGTGAATCGGGAAGATGTTGCTGATATTCTTTCAGAACGACTTACAGGAGGATTTGGTTTTTGCCTTTTACTCACGGTAAGCTCACATGGGTTGGAGCAGAACGGTGCCCCCAAGGGTTACCGATGGCTGAGCTTCTGGAAGCAATTATCCAGGTCTTGCCCCCTAGGCATCCCTGGATGGGCTCCCCGCTCCAAACTCTGAGTTAGCAGCCGAGCATGTAGGTGGTGTGCAGCACCCAGGGACTCTAGTAACAGCTAGAGGAGTTGTATTCCTTTTTCCATGATCTCGAGAAGAGAAAATATAATTTTTCCCCTCAACAGGATTTCATAAATGTAATGATCTGTTTTTCATCCTCGTTGGCATGAACAGGTGTGTTACAGTGCTTGGAAAAAAATGGATGGCAAAGGCAGCCTCTGATTGGCATTCATGAATTTTATTTTCCATTTTAACTAAAAAAACCCAAAAAACCAAGTTCCAGAGAAAGACATTGAACTGCTGGGTATTTGAGAGCTCACAGAAAGAATGCAGTCCAGTTGAGTCTCACCTCACAGTGACCTCATGTGACAAACCAGAACTGTCCCAGGGGGGCTCTCTGGGCTCTGGTGTTTTTATTTTTTGCAGGTCACAAAAATGACATCACATCTACTTAAAGCCATCCCATAGCACCCAGCGACTCTGGGTATTTATTTATTCAAGATAAATAAAAATGTATGTTCCTGAAAGCTTCTAGGTGCCTTTTTTTTCAATGTACAATTCACAGAGCACCCATTTCCAGAAGCCCCGGTAGCATAGCGAGAGATGTTGCCTTGCAATCTGCAAGGTCCATAGTTTAAAACCACCAGCTGGTCCGCAGGAGACAGATGGGGCGTGTTGATTCCATAGACAGCGCCAGTCTCTGAAACTCACGGGGCAGTTCTGCCCTGTCCTGCGGGGTGGCTGTGAGCCGGCATGGACTCCACGGCGGTGAGTATGGATTTGGTGGTTTATCGTACATTTCAATAGTTCAATCAGGGTGATCAGTTTTGGGGGGAGCAGATCGTCAGGTCTTTTCCCTACTAACCACCGACTAACTACAGACCTTTTGGTTAGTCCCCTCTGAAGGGAGTACGGTGCTATTCTTGCTTTCTGTTTGATGCAAAAACGTATCTCTAGTAGAATCCATACCCGACAGGCCTGAATCCCTCTCACTTCCTTATCACATTTCAGGTATTTACATCCGGGGGCGGCTTAAAACCATTTCTTGATGGGCTTTGACGTTCAGCCCCAGGTCAGGGACTGCTGGTGCAGACCACTTTCACCCAGGATCCCCCCAGCACAGGCCCTTCGTCGCCCTCAATCCCCAGTGCCCCTGCTCAACCTTCTCACCCATGGGGCTTGAAGAGTTTTATTGGCATATAATTCACATTCATCAATTCAATAGTTCATCACCTCAAGAAGCGATATACAATTATTACCACCATCACTTTTAGACCATTTTCTTCATTCTTGCATTCAGCGTCATCAACTTCCTATCCCCCACCATACCCCACCCCCACACACACAGGAGCCTTGGTGGTGTAGTGGTGATGCACTGGGCTGCAATCCGTATGGTCGGCAGTTCGAAACCACCAGCAGCTCCTCAGGAGAAAGACTGGACTTTCTATTCCCCTATATATAGTTACAGCCTTGGAAACCCACAGGGGGTCACTGTAAGTCAGGATTGACTTGATGCAGTGAGTGTGGGATTGGGGAGATAGATAGATAGATAGATAGATAGATAGATAGATAGATAGATAGATAGATAGATAGATAGATGTCAGAGGTCTATTTGCCTGAAGCGCAGCTCACTGAAATGGCCTTAACTCTCTCGCTAGTCATTCCATACCCCACCTGCCTTCCTTCCTTCCACTGGCTGATCTGTTCGCCCGGCCACAGCCCACCTTCTGCATCCCTGACAACCACGTGCCTCTTCCCTGTTCCTTGTTCAGCCTTATGCATTTTTTAATGGAACTTCAGCTGCCATTAGGCCCAGAAAGTCAAACAGAGCATTCAAGAAAGATTTATTGGAAGTCAGCATTCGATCTGCATGCACTGGGGACCCACTTGAGGTTCCTGATCCATTGAGGCAGCCTCACTTCTATACACCCCCCGCCCCGTGTGTTCTCCCTGCCACAGTTAAAGACCTCGGGTGGTTCTTTAAAAACGAGTGCTAGGCTGTTGGACTCTTCCCCTCCAAACCTGCAAAGGGGCCTCATCTTGCTCCTAGTAAAAGCCAAGTCTTTCCAATGACCCTATCTGATCTGGAGCCCCTGCCCTCCTCACCTGTCTGTCCCCATTTCTCACTAGTCTCCCCCTTGTCACCGTGTGGGAGAAAGATGGGGCAGTCTACCCCAGTGAGACTCACGACCTTGGAAATCCTATGGGGCGGCTTTACTCTGCCCTGTAGAGTCACCGTGTCTGCATTGAGTCACCGGTAATGGTTGCTCTCTCTGCTGTTCCTCAGACAGTTAAGGCACACTCCTGTCTTAGAGTCCTGATAGTGTTATTCTGCAAATACGCAGCTGACCCCCTCTCCCGACCACCCTCAGTCTTACTCTAGTCTCTATTCTCGTCATCTGTTCATGGACTCCTCCCCAGCCACCTTACCGAACACGGTTTCCTTCCTCTTACGCCAGCTTTGTTTTTCTCCAGATACTTCCTGTCATCCAGGGAACTGCCTCCATGGCAGCGAGTGTGAGCGAGCCCTAGTGGCCGAGTGGGTTACGAATTGGGCTGCTCACCATAAGGCCAACAGTTCAAAACCACTAACTGCTCTGTGGGAGAACTGTGAGACTTTCTACTCCAATAAAGAGGTACAGTCACAGAAACCCACAGGGGCAGAGTTGGAATTGACACGACGCAGTGAGTTTGGTTTGGTTTGGGTCAGAAGCCTTAGGATTTACTCATTTATCTTGTTCATAGTTCGTCTTCCTGACTAATTATCAGCTCTTTCAGGACAGGGACTTTAAGAAATATTGTTTTGATACTGCTATATCTTTGCTACCTAGATAAAGTGTCTGGTTCATTATAGTTCTTCAAAAAACATTGTTGATTGTATAAATACATATGTTGGCCCAAAGAGATCTCAGAAAGAGTTGGAATCCTGTTCTTCAGGTTCAACAAGGTAAAGTTTCCTCAGCTGCAGACAAAGAAGGCCATTTCCTCACTATTTGTTCTAGTGACACAACTTCTGTCCAAACTTTGGTCCAGGAGTAACAGTGAGGTCATGGATTACTGATTTTATGGATTAGGAAGAGGACATTAGGGTGAATGAGTAGAAACCCTGCCTTTTATTATGGCCCCTCCACAGCCTGGCCTAGGAGCAACACACATTTAGAGCAGATTGATCGGCAGCTGTCTTTCAGTAGTGCACAGCTGCCCCCACCCCCTCTCTCAAAAAACCAAACCAAAACAAAAATCAAATTCACCACCTTGAGTCAATTCTGACCCATAGCAACCTTATAGGTCAAGTCGAACAGCCTCTGTGTGTTTCTGAGATGAACTCTACAGAAGCAGACAGCCTCCTCTTTCTCCCTCAGAGGAACCGGTAGGTTTGAACCACTGACCCTGTGGTTAGCAGCTCAATGTACACCCCACTGCACCACCAGCCTCCGACCTGCAAGAACTGTTTGAGATCGTTGTTGCAGCCATGGTGTCAGTCCATTTCCCTTGGGTTCTGCCTCTTTTTCTCTGGCCCTCTACTTTACCAAGCCTGATGTCCTTTTCCAGAGACTGGTCTCTCTTGATCACATGTCCAAAGTGTGCTTCTAAGGAGCCGTCTGGCTGTACTTCTTCCGAGACAGATTTGTTTGTTCTTTTGGCCATCCACAGTATTTTAGATGTTCGTCAACAACAATTCAAATGCCTCAATTCTCCTGTGATTTCCCTTATACATTGTCCAACTTTCACATCCCTATGAGGCAGCTGAAGAATACCATGCCTTAGGTCAAATTCACCTTCGTCCTCAACGTCACATTCTTGGTCTTTAACACTTAAAGAAGTCTTGTGTAGCAAATTTGCCCAATGCAATACATTATTTGATTTCTTGATTGCCGCTTCTGTGAGCATTGAATGTGGATCCAAGCAAGATGTGTGGCAGAAACAGAGTAGTGTAGTGGGTTTACATTGAGCTGTCAACTGCAAGGTCAGCGGTTTGAACCCACCAGCCCCTCTGAGGGAGAATGATGAGGCTGTCTACTCTTGTAAAGATTTAGAGTCCCAGAAGCCCGAAAGGGCCATTCTATTCTGCTTCAATGAGAGTGAGTTTGGTTGTTTTTACTTCTTTTTGTGTGTGTGTCCCTAATTTAGAGTAATCAAAATTTCTTTTCAGTTGATTTTGAATTAATCAAAAAGGAGGATTATTCAGGGAGACTTAATCCAGTGAGTCTTTAAGAGGGACTAGAACCTTCTTAAAGGAGGAGCTCTGAAGAGTGAGCTTGAGAGATGTATGAAGCAGGCCAGGTTGCAAGGACTTGAGGGAGTTCCTTAGCAGCTGAGAGCAGTTGCCGGAGCAGAGCAAGCTGGGAAACAGGACCCCAGTGGCCTAATGGCAAGGAACTGAACTCTTCCTATTGTCAAGAAGATCCTGCAAGAAGATGTGAACTCCAGCTTAGAAGGCACCCTGATTGACACCTTGATTTTGGATTCTTGAGACCCTGAGCAGAGACCCCAGGCAACCTGTGACCTGACTTCTGACATACCAAACTGAGATATAAATGGACGTTGTTTTCAGTTGCTAAGTTTATGGTAATTTGTGTTAGCAGTAAACAACGAATAAAGTCATAAATCTGTACTGCCTTTAGTGGCATTGGCTAGGTGGTGGGGATAGAGTAAGGGACAACATAGACACGGTTCTAAGCCTTGGGGAGCTTCTGTTCTGATCACCAGAGAGTAGCCACAAACCAATGGAGAAATGGGGCCTCCACATCTCTAGAAATGAGTCAGCTTGCTTCAGGGGCAAATTCTGGCTTGGCCATTTACTCCCAGTCCAACCTTGGACAAATCATTTAATCTTCCTGTGCCTCCGTTTTGTCATCTGTCAAGCAGGGACAAAGTTAGTATTTATTTTGAAGATATGAAAAGAATACGTGGAATAATGTAAGCAATGTTTTTAGCATAGTGCCTGACATGTAGTAACAGAATCATAAATGTTAGTTGGTATTAGCTAAAGTCCTATTCCGGGACCAAAGAGGTGAAGTGGGTGGGAACTCCAGGCAGTTAGTCTAGCCCCCAGCAATTTAGATGAAGGAACTGACAATGGGTCTGGCTTCCTCATGCTCATAAGCCATGCTGAGGCTAAGTAAGACCTGAACCTAGGAGTCCTGACCCCAGGCCTGTGTTCTTTCTCTTCTCCAAACCTATGCCTAGGCTCAGAGACAAAGGGCTCAGACATCCCCTACCCAGTTCTTCCTGCCGTTCAACCACTGTCATTGACTGTCCAATTGACTAGGAGTTGAATTGACTGCATCGCAGTGGGTTTTGGTTGGGGGAAACAAGTTCTAGCCTGGAGGTGCTGTGGGTTATTCTAACTTCCCCAGAAATGCCTTTGGTTTGATCACTGTCGCTGAATTAAGTAGAAGTTGGTCTTGCTCTCTTTGTCCCAGACTCCTTTCTGCTCTGGGGCTGGCTCCAACTCTGCTACTGTAGAGGGATGCAAATTCCACTGGAAAAGGTTGGACTGTGCTGAGCCCTTAATGAATCTAAATTTTATTATTCATGCGGCAGAATTTGAGCTGCTCAGATCACTTAGATGAGGAATGCTTTGTATTAGTGTGGATGAGGATGTAGGGAGTATAATTTGGTTCATTATTCTTGGAGGACAATCTTGGCAACTTGTATCCAAAGCCTTGAAATTATACATACGCTTTGACCTAAAATTTCAATTTTAGTTTCTTGAGCAAATATGAGGATAAGTCAGAAAGCATTGCTACAGAATCGTAAAAAAACGTTATTAAGCATAAAACAAACCCCACCCCCGAAATGATTGTTTCTTGACATCTCCCTCAGCGTGTTACACTTTTGGCGGTAGTGTGTCCATCGCTCTACCTCTTCCCTGAAGATTCCTGCACTTTCCCATTTCCACCCTCCCAAGGGAGCAGTTTGGGCATCATTAAGAGAACCTAAGTCATGTTCCTTTTAAATATTTGACTCTGGGGAGCAAAAAGAAAGACTGAAGGAGCAAGGTCAGGCCTGTAGGGTAGATGGGGTGAGCTTTCCCAATGACGTCTCTTAGGAAACACTTGGTATCCTTGAAGATGAGCAGGTGCACTGTTGGGGTGGAAAAAGATTTCTTGATACAATTTTCCTGACATTTGTCCCCCGCCAACCCCCATCGCTGGCCTTTTTCACACAGTGCCATTTTCAGTTTTCTTAGAACTTCCTCATGATAAGCTCCTGTGGTTTTCCTGGGTCCTTTAAGAAAACCTATTAAGATTGCCTTTTAAAGTCAGTCCTGAATACTTTCTTCTATTAAATTGGCATTCTATGATGCTCACCTTCCCGACACAACTGCTGAAGACAAAGCCGGTGAATAAGCAAATGTGGTGAAGAAAGCTGATGGTGCCCGGCTATCAAAAGATATAGCGTCTGGGGTCTTAAAAGCTTGAAGGTAAACAAGTGGCCATCTAGCTCAGCAGCAACAAAGCCCACATGGAACAACATATCAACCTGTGTGATCACGAGGTGTCGAACGGATCACTGAAGACAAATGGGTGCATAAGCAAATGTGGCGAAGAAAGCTGATGGTGCCCGGCTATCAAAAAGTATAGCATCTGGGGTCTTAAAGGCTTGAAGGTAATCAAGCGGCCATCAAGCTCAGAAGCAACAAAGCCCACATGGAAGAAGCACACCAGCCTATGCAACCACAAGGGACCAGGTGTAAGGCATCATCAGAACAAAAAATCTTACCATAGTGAATGATGAGGGGAGTGTGGAGTGGAGATCCAAAGCCCATTAGTAGGCCACTGGAGATCCCCTTGCAGAGGGGTCTCGGGGAGGAGATGAGCCAGTCAGGGTGCGATGTAACAATGATGAGAAATACAACTTTCCTCTAATTCCTAAATGTTTCCTCCCCGATCCCACTACCATGACTCGAATTCGATCTTGCAAGTCTGGCTAGACCAGAGGAGGTACACTGGTACAGATAGGAACTGAAAATACAGGGAATCCAGGACGGATGAGCCCTATAGGACCAGTGGTGTGAGTGGCAAAACAGGGAGGGTAAAGGGAGAATGGGTAGGAAAGAGGGAACCGATTACATGGAACTGTGTGTGACCTCCTCCCTGGGGGACAGATAACCGAAAAGCAGGTGAAGGGAGACGTCGGACAGGGCAAGATATGACAAAATACCCATTTATAAACTATCGAGGGCTCATGCGGGAGGGGGGAGCGGGGAGGGAGGGGAAAAATGAGGACCTAATGTCGGGGGTTTAAGTGGAGAGAAAATGTTTTGAGAAACGATGTACAAATGTGCTTTACACAATTGATGTGTGTATGGATTGAGATAACAGTTGTATGAGCCCCTAATAAAATGTTAAAAAAAAAAAAGTCAGTCCTGACAGTCATCAAAATCTTCAGAGGTGATGTTTCTGCCTGGAATGTGACTGGCCCTGGAGATCTCCTTGGGTGACACTGTTTTGAGTGGACCTTGGAGGCTTGATAGTATTGCTGAATCCAAGACTCATTCCTGGTTATGATTCGTTCCCTAAAAGCATCTTTGGCTTTATCTTGCTTAAAAGACTGGATGGAAAGATCGTTCCTTGCACCAGCTGATCTTTATTCAATACATGTGTGACCCTCCTTGCACCAGCTGATCTTCATTCAATACTTTTGGGACCCATCTGACCAAAGCCAAAAGCTTGCTGAAGCCAAGATTTTCACTGAAAATGGAAAATGCTGAACCATGTAAGATTTCAACTTCACCGGCTGTTGCAATGGTAATTCTATGATCTTCTTCCACCAGATCTGCACTTCAACCACAGTTTCCTCATTCTTCAAGGTAAACAGTTTCTTTCCCTCTCTTGGCTCATCTTTGAGGTCTTCCTGACCTTCCCCAAATGCTTGATCCATCTAAAAACTGTTTCTCTATGTGGGACAGGATTTCCTTAAACTTGTTGTAAAGTTTCAATGATTTGGGGTGATGATCATGCAAGTTTTGTTAAAAAATTGGATAGTAATCCTGACCTCAAATTCATTCCTTTTCCCATGGCACAAAAATCCATCTCCCGCCCCCTTAAAAAACAAAAGAACCCTAATGAGACTGATAAGTGTATGACAGAGAACTTGTCTGAAGCCACTCATTGGCCACAGAGACATGTTTAAACATGTTTTGTTTAGAATAAACCCATGCATGTATGAACTAGAAACCTAGTGGTAATAATTTTTTATTACTCCAATATTTAGCTGTGCAATCTTTTATTTGGAAAGCGTACTGTAGGAAAAGAAATGTGTTCTAGGCTACAAAAGAGATCCCATTTCAAATATAACTGAAGGCAGATATTAATTATTACAAGAGCCGAAGACAACATATATGATGTAGACACACACCCCAGAGTTTAAGATAGTGTCCAAGGGTTTGTTGAGATACCATGCTTTAAAAAGGACCCGGGAGGGCAAAGGAAACTGCCACAACAGCATGACTGGTAGCAAATCACAGTTACAGGTGGGACTACAGGAGCAGGACACACACATTAGACAGAAGGGCTTACAAGATTGGTCTAGGACTGCCTGGCCAAGACAATGAAGAGACCGACAGGGCAGGACTCATGACTATGGTCCCCAGTAGGGTGACCTCCATTGAGGACACACCCAGGCAGGCCCCCTAAGAGAGCCAGCCCCTCCCTGGGCTGGCTGGAGAGAGGTGGAGGTAATCCAGTTTACAAGGCCTTCTGCCTGCGGGCCTGATGATCTATATCCTTGACAAATCACCCAAGAGCCTGGGTGGCATAACAGGGTGGCATAACAGAGAAGTAGTGAGTTATGCTTGGGCTGCTGACTCAGCAAGGTTAGTAATTTGAAACCACGAGCCACGCTGCCTGAGAAAGAGCAGACAGCTGACTGGCTCAGACCCTCGCAGACAGTTCTACCCCGTCCTATAGGTCACTGTGAGTTGGCATCGACTCCATGACAGTGAGTTCGAGTCTTTTAAGAAGTCCCACTGGCTCAAAGGTTCCAGTACTTGGCTGTGGACGGGAAAGTTGGTCATTGGACTCCCCCTGAGGTCCTGGGAAGAAAGACCTGGAGACCTGCTTCCAAAAGACAACCAAGAAACCCTGTGGAGCCTAGCGAGCAAAAGGTAGAGCGTCTGGGTCTTAAAGCCTTGAAGGTAAACAAGCGACCATCTAGCTGAGAAGCAACAAAACCCACATGGACGAAGCACACCAGCCTGTGTGAGCATGAGGTGTCAATGGGATTAGGTATCAGGCATCAAAGACCCAGAACAAAAAATATAATTTGAATGAGGGGGAGTGCAGCGTGGAGACCCAAAGCCCATCTGTAGACAATTGGACATCCCCTTACAGAAGGGTCACAAGGAAGAGACAAGCCAGTCAGGGTGCAGTATAGCACCAATGAAACAAACAACTTTCCTCTAGTTCTTTAATGCTTCCTCCCCCCAACTATCATGACTCCAATTCTACCTTACAAATCCAGCTAGACCAGAGCATGTACATAGTTACAGATAAGAGCTGGAAACACAGGAATCCAGGATAGATAAACCCCTCAGAATCAATATTGAGAGTAGCAATACCAGGAGGGTAAGGGGCAGGTGGGTGGAGAAAGGGGAAACCGATCACAATGATCTACAATACATATAACCCCCTCCCATGGGGACAGACAACAGAAAAGTGGGCGAAGGGAGACAGCTGTGACTGTGGTCGGTATAAGACATGAAAAAAACATCATAAATTATCAAGGGTTCATGAGGGATGGAGGGGCGAGGAGAAAATGAGCTGATACCAAGGGCTCAAGTAGAAAGAAAATGTTTTGAAAATGATGATGGCGACATATGTACCAATGTGCTTGACACAATAGATGGATGGATGGATTGTGATAAGAGTTGTACGAGCCCCCAATAAAATGATTTTAAAAAAGAAAGACAGCCCTAGGAGCAGAGCTTTCCTCCACAGCACAGGGATTGCCAGGGGTGGGACTGGACTGATGGTCAAGGCCAGTTACCACCAGCAGCACTGCCACCACTAGTACCACGAGGTCATTAGAAAACCCAAACAAACAAACAAAAACCCAAGGGAGGCATGCAGCAAACCGGTAGAGGTAGCTCTCTCTGGGTGGTGGGCCTAGTTTGCTCTGTGTCCTGTGCCTGCCTTCCTCTCAGAATGTGAGGCAATAGACACGCACCGCTTGTGAAAAGGAAAGAGAAACCCGTCCAGGCCAGAGAAGGAGAAAGCTGCACCGTGTTGAATTGTTTCACCCTGGGCTCACTTGAAGGCCTGCTGGCTCCTCCTCCCGGCTCCGCCCCTCCTCGGCCCGCTTAGAAGCCACTGAAGTTGGGCACCCAGGGGAGAGTGTGTGTCCTCCCCACCCCGGAGACAGGCAAGTCCCCAAATGGCTCATTTGTCGGCCTCTTATCAGCACAGGAGCCAGGAAGAAGGAATGAGAGGCCTTCCCAGCCCCTCCAGCCCTGGCTGGCTGTTCATTAGCATGTGTGACAAACTCCCCCTGCCAACAGAAGCTCTGAGCCAGGAGCCAACTGTTGCCGTCTTCCCCATAACAGCAGGGGGCTAGGGAGCCGGGCCCCAGCCTATTAGGTGCAGGAAAGGCTGGCAAGCTGTCTGAGGGGGCTGGGTGGGGCTCGGAGGGATTAGGAAGGGCTCTGGAAATGCTGTCCTCGGTTTGGGACAAAAAGACAAGAGCCTGGAGCAACGGAAAGGGTCCCCCCTGGGAACTCTGCAGGACAGCTTGGCACCCGCTGACCAGCTCAGGAGGGCAGTTGGAGGCACGAGGGAAGGCAGGAGGGGGTGGGGGTTGACTCTACCCTCTGCAGCTGGTCTGTTGGGGTGGAGCTGAAAAGGTGTTGCCACCCAGAGACCTGAAGAGGGTGGGGACAAGGACGACAGGACTACTCTTCTTTTTTTGTTTGTTTGTTTACTTGTAATCATTTTATTAGGGGCTCCTACAACTCTTATCACAATCCATAGGACTACTATTCTAGTCCATGACAGACCTGGGCAACAACTCAAGGCCATTTCCCATTCTTTTTTTTTTTTTTTAAATCAATTTATTGGGGCTCATACAATTCATCACAATACATATATCAATTGTGTAGAGCACATCTATACATTTGTTGCCCTCATCATTCCCAAAATTCGCTTGCCTCTTGGGTTCCCGGAATCAGCTTATTTTCCTTTCCTCACCCCCCCCTCCCTTCCTCTGCCCCCCTCCCCCATGCACCCTTGATAATTTATAAATTATTATTATGTCTTATATTACACTGCCTGGCGTCTCCCATTCTTTATGTTGCAGGGGTGGCCACAGGTGAGAGGATAATAGTCCACCGTTACAATCTCGGAAACCCACCGGACACTTCTGCTCTGTCCTAGAGGGTCGCCCTGAGTCTCTATGGACCATGGCGGTGGAGTGTGTTGTTTTTAATGCAGCAGGGAGTGGGAACGGCCAGGAACAAGAGTTGCTGTGAGCGGTTCTGAAGGAAATTCCTGGTGGCAGGCAGGGCTTCAAAATGGCTTAGGGATGCGCTGCCCCTCCACCCCAAGAAGCCCTGGTGGCTCTGTGGAGTAAGCACTGGGCTGCGGACCGAGTTCTCCAGCACTCTTGGTGGAAAGGAGAGGCTGTCTGCCCAAGATAACAGCCACAGCCCCCCACACACACACACACACAGAGGCTCTAGATGAGTCGGAAGGCACTAGAAGGCAGGCAGGGTTGGTTTTATGTTTGGGTATGGATGTTTTTATATCAACACTGTATATGAATATAATTCATATCCCCCAAATGATCCCTATTTAAAGCATTCCATTTGATGAAATGTGACCTCTACACAGCTCCTACTGACTCCAACTTTGATCGAGATAGGGGGCTGTCCATTTGCCTCCAGGTTCCCTTGTGCGGTTCTGCAATCCCTCCCTCCATCTCATTCTCAGCGCCAGGTTTTTAAAAAATGATCCTTTTTCTCAGACACTTGCCTTTGCATTACTATAAAAAAATCAGTTATAATTTACGTGCGGATCTGTTTCTGAACATTTTCGTCCCCTCAGGAAGTTTCTTCATGTCTATTTGTTCTAGCTTCCTGAGAAATTGTGCCTCTTGTTATTAGTAAGCTTTCTATCTCTTGCAATGCTACTTTATGTAGCATGTTGCTGGCATGGTATGTCTTTTTCATCCTTTATTTTCAATGCATTTGTGTCTTCCTAGTGACTGCTTATCTCTTTCAAGTTAAATATGTTTGATTCTTGCTTTCTTGAGCCAGTCGGACAACTTCTGCCTTTTCTTTGGGATTTTTACATTTAAAGGAGTGATCGGTATGACGGTGTGTAAGTCAATTCCCTTGCCGTTTATTTTTCATTTGTTTCATTTTTTGTTGTTTGCCTCTCAGCTGCTCCTGTCTTCCTTCTTTTGCAGTAATCAAATATTTTTCTATTCTCTTGTATTTTCTCGATTTGTTTCTTAGGTTTGCTTTTTAAAGATTACCGTTTTTCTTTCGAAGTGGTGGCTCTGAGACTTACACAAAGCATCCTGAACTTACAGCTATCTTTCAGCGTTTATTTGATCCCTTCATAATTCACGTGCCACACATCATCTTTGACACTTCAGACTTCTACTGCCAACTTCGTCAGTGTAACCACCTTCCGCCACGACCACTAGTTACTGCTAGGTGGTCCCAACTCACGGGGTCCCATGTGTGTCAGGGTAGAACTCCGCTCCATAAGGTTTTCCATGGTGATTTTGTTGCCAGACAATCACTAGGCCATTTTCTTATCTCGAAGTGTCTCTGGGTAGACTTGACTCTTCCTCCTCTGGGTAGCAGCTGGCTCCTTAACCATGTCCACTCCCAGGGTCTCCTGTAATGACTTTAGGACAGTGTAATTCCACTCATCCACCCCCCAACACCCATTATCAGGAGCTGTCTTCTTTTCTTCTTCTTTTCTCAAATAAGCATTCATGACTTCCTCCACTGAGCCCAAGATATCGAGGCAGATGTGCAAAGAATTGTACCAAAAAGAGGGAGGGGAAAGAGAAATAGGGGCCAGACATGACCTCAAGGAAAGACTGAGCAGATCCGATCAAAGAGGTTGGGATTCAGGCAAGGTTCACGGGGAAGATGCTAGAAACGGGCTTGCAAAACTACTGATGGCTTACCAGGTACAAAAGAGAGGAAAATGGCGCCAAACAGACATAGGACATTGCCAGTAGCTTGGTGTGGCTGGAGCAACTATGGGAGAGTGACGAGCTGAGGTTAAAGTTTGGGCCATGTTCTCCGGATCAGGCAAACTTTGGGTATCTGCCAAGTTCTGACTTTAAGCCACAGGCAATAAGGAGCCACCAAAGTGTTTTGATCCATTCAGAGTTGTTTCGGCGGTGGAGGATGGGGTAAAGTGAACAAGGCAGGATGGCTGAGAAGGGAGTTGCTAGGAGAACCTGACTGTGTTTGTGAGAAGCCGCAGAGAGAAGGGCAGTAGGCAGTATTAGGGAGTAGAAGCACAGGGCCTTGTAATCAACTTGATGTAGGAAATGAGAGGGAGGGAGTTTATCTAGGAGAATAGAGGTAGACCTAACACTCACTAGGACAGAGAATGCGGAGCATGGTCAAGGTCAGGGAAGGAAGGGAGGAGGATGAGTTGAAGATGGGATATGTCGAATGTGGGGGTGTCTGTGGGAAAGTCAGTTGAGAATGTTTCAAAGGTAGCTGTGAAGATGGGATGCTGTTCAGGTGAGAAAAGAACGGAATTGAGATTCACCAATGGGTGGGGGGTGGGAGTGGGGGTGGGGGGGGCGTGCATGGCAGCTGTGGTTATAGATGGCATTGGCCAGGCTGAACAGATAGAGTCAGAACAACAGGCAAGAAGGAGCCTCAGAAGGGGATTGAGGGGAAACCGTGCAGAAGTGACGGCTTGCTGACATTCCATGCTCAGAGGGAGCACTACTGCTTTCATGCACTTGTTAATGTTCCACTGGTCTTTCAGCTTCACCAAAGAGGAGAGTCCATGCTAATGAGCATGTGGAGTTTTTATTCCCTGATTCATGTACCCATGCCTGCTTCTCAAAATTCTGGCTCTGGGTTACCTGACCCAGCTCAATGGATCCCAACCCCTGCCAGTGTACAAGGCAAGGGAGGATGAGACTCACCCTGCTGCCACCACCCCTCTGCCACCCCTGTCCCCACCCCTGCTCTCTTTCTGCCTTTTTCTACCTCTGAGCCTTGCCATGGTGGGCACCGCCTCAATAACGGTGAAAGAGAGCCTACTGTGTGTCCGGCATCGCGTAGGCCATTTACTGACATTACTTGTCCTTCAAAGCTCAGCAGGGAAATGTGAGAAAGCAGTTAACTCATTCTATTGGTTAAAAACCAAATGCTCAGAATTGTGGAATGCATTTATGGTCTGAAGGATTTGCCACATTACGTTTTTTTTCCCCCTTTTCCATTCAGTATTTTTCCAACTCTGGGTTCGCCCATTCATACAGGAAGTCTCCCCTGTGCTCCTGCACTCAAGGTATCTATAAAACAGAATTTCTTGGCTTTTGTTTCCAAGAAAACATTAGTGAATAATAGTCTTTGCGAAGAGAAGAATTTCACTCGCACTAAGAGAAAATTCTCAAGGCTGGAGCTCTGAGGGTAGGCCAGTAGAAGGTCTCTTTCCCCACCAGAGCCCCAGGGGAGGGAACTAGGACACTCCCACAGAAGGCCCCTGCTCCAAAGACGTCACAGAAGAGGAAGAAAGAGGTCTTCGGTAATGTCTTTCAGGCAAGAGCAAGGGTTAACTTTTGGGTGGTCTGTGTGGAGCCCAGCCTAGGGGCTGATGGGCTTTATTCCATGACCAACCAGCCTCCATGACCAACCAGCGCACCCACTCCGGTCTTGCTGCCGGCCCCGGAGGAGAAGGAAGCCAGTGGAGCAAAGCTGAACTGGTTCTCAGAAACGAAACCCCTGGTTTGTGGCAGTTGTTGGTGCTGCAGTGAACCTCTTCCCTCCATAGCAGATTTCAAGCTGTCTCCGTGCAGTCCCTTGATGTAGACTTGGAACACCTGTGCACAGTCTGCTCTCTCCTGCTGGTCTGAACTGTCTCTAGCATATTCCTGAAACCCTCCTGGGAAACCCCTTAGAAAAGACAGGAATTATTATTTCTTGTCAGCAAAACAGAGTTAAGTTTTTAATGATAAGCTAGTTTGTCTTTCTTGCCCACCTAATTTGTGGATGGTGACTAAATGTTAACCTAATTCTAAACATCCAGTAGGAGCAGCCTGGTATTCGAAACCAAGGGCTCACTGGCTACAAGGCCTGCCAGCTTTTAGACTGGCCCCGCTAGGCTCGGGCTCTGTCTGGGTGCTCAACTTGTGCTGGTGTCCTTGTTCACCAATCTTGCTTACCTGTGGTCCGAGGAGTGGACTGTCCTTGGCTGTGGGTAGTCTAAAAAGTCAGGGGCACCCTTTTAAAGCATTCCTATCTTTGCTTCAGTCAACTGTTTCTTTGGGAATGACTGACAGCCTTGAGGACCGCAGCAGCACACAGTGAACACAAGCATTACATCCGTTATCGGGTCAATTTACTGGGATATCCCATGAAACCATGACCTCGAATCTGCAAACCAAAGCCCATGCTTATACACAAGCAGCCTCAGCAGCAGCTACTTAAAAAAGTCATTGAAAACATGCCTATCACACAACTTACACCCATGTACCTTTTCACAGGTCTACAACATATTAACTGTGCTTACAATTGGCTGTGCAATCCTACTTTTCCTCAACGTAATTTTCTAATCACTATAAATTGAAACTGAGTACTCATAAGCAACAATCCCTTCCCCCTTCCCCTTCTTCCATTCCCTTGTAACCACTAAACGGTGGTCTCTACATCCTTGCTTTTCCTTATCAGTGAGATTATACAATGTTTGCCCTTTTGTGATTGATGGTGTCTTTAAGATCCACCCATATTGTAGCATATATTAAGAATGTCAGAAATTAAAGCTGGATTCAAGAAGGGGTGTGGTTTGAGGGATAATATTGCTTGTGGCAGTTACATAATCTCCTGTCCTCTTGAGTTAAAAAGCAAAGATGTCGTTCTGAAGACTAAAGGGTAGTATGACCCAAATCATGGATATTTTCTTTTTTAAAAAAAAATCATTTTATTGGGGGCTCGCACAACTCTTATCACAATCCATACATACATCCATTTGTCAAGCACATTTATACATTTGTTGCCATCAACATTCTCAAAACATTTGCTTTCTGCTTGAACCCTTGGTATCAGCTTCTCATTTTACCCCTCCCTCCCTGCTTCACCCTCCCTCATGAACCCTTGATAATTTATAAATTATTGTTATTTTGTCATATCTTACGCTGTCCGGCATCTCCCTTCACCCACTTTTCTGTTGTCCATTCCCCAGGGAGGAGGTTATATGTAGATCCTTATAATCGGTTCCCCCTGTACACCCCACCTTCCCTCCACTCTCCTGGTATTGCCATCCCCAGCACTGGTCCTGAGGAGATAATCTATCCTGGGTTCCCTGTGTTTCCAGTTCCATCTGTACCAGTGTACATGCTCTGTTCTAGCCAGATTTGTAAGGTAGAATTGGGATCATGATTGGGGTGGGGGTAGGAGGAGGAAGCATGTAGGAACTAGAGGAAAGTTGTGTGTTTCATCATTGCTACACTGCACCCTAACTGGCTTGTCTCCTCCTACAACCTTTCTGTAAGGGGATGTCCAGTTATCTACAGATGAGTCTTGGGGCCCCAATATGCACTCCTCCTCATTCATGATGATTTGATTTTTTTGTTCTTTGATGTCTGATACCCGATCCCTTCGACAGCTCGTGATCACACAGGTTGGTGTGCTTCTTCCATGTGGGCTTTGTTGCTTCTGAGCTAGATGGCCACTTGTTTACATTCAAGTCTTTAAGACCCTAGATGCTATATCTTTTGATAGCTGGGATCCATCAGTTTTCTTCCCCACATTTGCTTATGCATCAGCTTTGTCTTCAGCGATTGTTTCGGGAAGGTGAACATCATGGAATGCCAGTTTAATAGAACAAAGTATTCTTGCATTGAGGAGGGACTTGAGTGGAGACCCAATGTCCATCTGCTACCTTAACACTAAACCTATACATATATGCACATAGATCTATTTCCCCACCATACTGTATACATATATTTACATATGTACATGCCTTTATTTAGACCTCTATAAATGCCCTTTGCCTCCTAGTCATGGATATTTTCAATCACTTCCTGGACACACAGAAACTGGACAATGAATACGAATGACTGGAGAAGAACTGATGCTTTTGAATCGTAGTGTTGGCAAAGAAGATTAAATACACACGGACTATCAGAAGAATGAACAAACCTGTTTTGGGAGAAGTACAGCCAGAAAATGCTCCTTAGAAAAGAGGATGGTGAGACTTCCTCTCAGTACTTCGGGCATCTTATTAGGAGGGATCAGTCCTTGGGGAAGGACATCATGCTCGGTCGAGGGTTCGTGAACAAGAAATCTGATCCTTAAGAAGCTGAATTAACATAGTGGGCACAACAGTGGACTCAAACACAGAACAATGTGAGGATGAGAAGTAGGATCAACCTGTGTTTTGTTCTGTTTATATACAGGGTAGCTATTGACTCCCTTACAACATCAGGATTTCCTTTCTCCCACAGGCTAAGTAGGTACCATATTTTGTGTAGAAACAGATAAATCCTTATTTCTATTATATTTATATGACATACAAAGATATATTGTTTGAGATGTAAATGTAACTATTTGGTTTTCATAACACCGTGAAGTCAAACCATTTTTCTTTTCCCAAAGGAGCCATTGGGTGTCAAAGAAAACCAAATAAGCTCAGGTCTTCTCCTATCAACTAGCTGTGCCACCTTGCAGGGGAGTCATGGGCATCCTCTAATGCATCTAGTCTCTGCTGGTCTCACATTTAAAATGATCTACTTTGACCAAGTAAGTGAATTTCTAATTCTGATGGTTAATTCTAATGTGGCAGCTTGTCTAGGCTATGGTGTCTAGTTCTTTGGTCAAGCACATTTAGATGTTGCCTGGTGGTGTACTGGTTATGCACAGGGGTAGTAACAGCCAGGTCAGCAGTTGGAAACCACCAACTGCTTCTTGGGATAAAAAAGGAGGCTTCCTACTCCTGTACAGAGTCACAGGAGCAGGTCTACTCTGCCCTATAGGGCCTATCAGAATCGGAATAGACTTGATGGGCTGTGAGGTTTACAGTGATTGACATGTAACCCGATTGACCTTAAGTAGAGCAGGTTCCCTTCCTTCCATGATGCAGATGGGCCTCATCCAATCTGTTTAAAGCCTTAAAAGCAACATTGAGGGTTTCCCCAGAAAGAGGATTCCGCTTCAAGATTGAAACATACATATTATGCCAAAACATAACCTTGGGGTGATCCCACCTGAATTTCAAGAACATCTCAAGAACAGATTGGCTGCATGGAAAACTAATGACAGAACACCAGATGGGCGTGGAAAGACATCAAGACCATCCTTCATGAAGAAAGCAAGAGGTCATTAAAAAGACAGAAAAGAAATAAAAGATCAACGTGGATGTCACAAGAGTCTCTGAAACTTGTCCTTAATCATAGAGTAGCTAAGACACATGGAAGAAACGATGATGTCAAAGAGATGAACAGAAAATTCCAAAGGGCAACTTGAGAAGACAAAGACAAATATTATACAGGAATGTGCAGACCTGGAATTAGAAAATCCAAAAGGATGAACGCACTTAGTATATCTTAAGGCAGAACCAAAGAAAACATTTAAGCTTCAAGTTGTAATCTTGAAAGATTCTATGGACAAAAGATTGAATGATGCAGGAAGCATCCAAAGAAAATGGAAGAAAATGCAGAGACACTGTACCAAAAAGAAATTGTCAACATTTCATCATTTCAGGAGGTAGCGTATGACCAAGAACCAATGATGCTGGAGGAAGAAGTTCAAACTGCACTGAAAGCCTTAGCCAAAAACAAGGCTCCAGGGATTGATAGAAGACCAATCAAAATGTTTCAACAAGCCAATGAAACACTGGAAGCACTTACTCATCTATGTCAAGAAATTTGTAAAACAGCTACTTGGCCAACTGACTGGAAGAGATCCTTATTTGTACTCTTTCCAAAGAAAAGTGACCTAACAGAATGTTCAAACTACAGAACAATATACTGATATCACATGCAAGTAAAATTTTGCTGCAGATCATCCAACAAGGATGGCAGTGGTCCATTGACAGGGAGCTGTCAGGCTAGATTCAGAAGAGGACGTGGAACAAGGGATATCATTGCTGAAGTCAGATGGATTTGGGCTGAAAGCAGAGAATACCAGGAAGATGTTTACTTGTGTTTTATTGACTATACAAAGGCATTCGACTCTATGGATCATACCAAACCTTGAGAAGAACAAGAATCATAGAACAGTTCACTGTGCTTATACAAAACCTGTGCAGGGATCAAGAGGCAGTTGTCCTTAGAGAGCAAAGGAATACCGCATGGTCTCAAATCAGGAAAGGTCTGAGCATAGTGCAGCATCAGGCAAAAGTTTGTTCTGTTGCCCATAAAGTTGCTATGGGTAGGAACCAACTTCATAGCCCCTAACAGCAGCAACAATTAGGAAGTCCCTGGGTGTATCTAGCTTCAGGACAAGGGTTAAACTAGTTCCATCAGGATGCTGGTCCTACTCTATTTCTGCTTTTCTTTATTCTGTGTAACTTCCTTCTCAGTCAGGCATTCCTCACACCTGAATGGCTACCAGTGGTCCTAGGCTTACATGTTACCAGCTTGGCAACCTCGATAGAAGGATAGAGCATCTTTCTTGATAGTTCCTGAAAAATTCTGTCTGTCTACCCCGACTGGCCAAGTGTAGGCCACACACTCATCTTTGAGCATGCTCATTATGGCCAGGGGAATTGAAAACCTGAATTGGTCAGCTTGACCACCAAGACGAGAAGAGCTAGAGTAGAGCAGAGAGATTTCCCAAAGAGCATTGGACAACTGTTACTAGAAGAGAGAGAAATGCATGCACACCTCCCTATTGACACAGTTAGCTCCCAAATACCAGCTGGTTATGCAAAAAGGGGCATTATGTGAACATGGAATGTGACCACATCCGCTCACAGAGTGGAGGAGATCGCAACATTACATAACTGCCAATTTACATCCTCACATAGTTGCCGAACCCTGAGAATCAGTGACCCCGCCAAATTGACACATAACTTCAGCCCTAACAGCCAGTGTTACTCTTGCTTCATACCTTAGCCCGCTTATAGTAAGGTGACCAGACGTCCCGCTTTTGGCAGGACAGTCCCGCTTTTTAACAACTTGTCCTGCATCCTGCGGCGTTTTAAAAAAGTCCTGATTTTTGGAAAGAATGCACAACAAACTAGGATATACGGTTTTCGGCTGCCATGTGGCTATTTTGCCAGGATATGAGTTTTATCAATGGTGTCCCGCTTTACCAATGTTAAAATCTAGTCACCTTACTGTATAGCATAGATTTTAGTAGAGCTAACATTCCCAGATAAAATAAAATAAAAATAGGTCTGGTAAACTTAGGCCAAGTGAGTTGTTCTTTGCAGGGTCATATCAGAGACCACTTTCACACACTCCAATAGCCTGCATTATGTGTTTAGGGAACACAGGCCTACACACCACAAGCGAGCATGGTGTTGCCAGTGCTTCAGGAGTATGGGCCTGGAATCAGCTGGGTTTGGACCTAGCTGTATTAGTTATGACCCGTGTCAGGTCGAATTATCGAACTTGTCTGAGTCTGTTTCCTCCTCTGTGAAAAGCGACCAGTGATCTAGGAAGTGTCCCCCTAGCACCAGCCCCCACGCTGAGGATAAACATAACCCCAGGGAACGGGTGGCGTGCGGCTCACAGCGGAACTGTGCTGGCAGAGACTCCTCAGAGCTGCAGTGTCCAGAGCGCTGGGTCGTGGGAAACATTGATGACAGTACAAGTGCAATCACCTTATACCCCAGGGGGGTTATTGACAATGTTTGCTTTCCTGCCTCGATGGGATTTTGTTTTCCCATGTCTGTAGTTTGCTTGTCTTTGTTAGTTTGTCTTTTGTCGTCTGCTAGCTGGTTTGATGCTGTTGTCAGGGTTGTCGGTCTTATGGGGGTCGTGAATTTGCTATCCTATGACGGCCAAAGTAAACCCGAGTCGTGCACATCCCGGGGACAAGCAGATGGATTCTGGTCCCCGCTGAACTCTAGCCCCAATCCAAGCAGAGTTAGTTGTGATAACATGGCCCTGCTGCATACTCGCCTTCATGAAAGGATCACGGAAGGTAAAGGTGCGACAGCAAAATGTGGTGAAGAAAGCAGACGTTGCCTGGCTATCCACCAGAATAGTGTCTGGGGTCTTCAAGGCTTGTATTCAAACAAGCAGCCAGCTAATTAAGGAGTCAACTAAGCCCACATGGAAGAAACACACCAGCTCGTGTCATCTAAAGACGACAAGAACGAAATTAAAGCATGACTCAGGGAAAAGTATCAGAGCCTCAATTAGGAACACCAAATTTGTAGAAGGCTATGCGGGTCCCCCAAACCTATCTCCAGATGGGTTTCTAGTCAGACTAAGCCTGTGGCCACAGCCAAGGGTCTTGAACAGCTTTACCATGAGGTGGGGATCATTATAATCGTGCTTATACTGCCTCGACCTTGTGCTGGGTCAGTTGACTTCCCTCTTGACTCAACCTGAAATTCTTCTAGGTGCAAGTATTTCGTGCTAGTTCTATGACAAAAATTTCATGGTGGTCTTTTCTTTCTTACTCACTATTTGTATTTCTTATCTTTGTATTATTATTATTTTATCCTTACCACTTTATTTTGTTTCTGTTTTGGTTTTCCAGTTTGTGAAGCACAGAAGGAGTAAATGCATAGAGATAAGAACTGAAGCATGGGTTTATAGGGAGGTAGGGGTTGCAGGTGGGAGATAGGGAGGGTGAGGGGGTGGGGGGAGCAAACAATGTATGTGGGAGGGGGAAGGGAGCACTAGAACTGATGGTGATTACACAACTCATTTAAAAAGTGATTTAACCAATGAGCCAGTCAGGGTGCAGTGTAGCAACAATGAAACGTACAACTTTCCTCTAGTTCCTAAATGCTCCCCCACCCCCCACCCCCGCCCCTCACTATCGTGATCCCAATTCTACCTTGCAAATCTGGCTAGACCAGAGGATGTACACTGGTACAGATAGGAACTGGAAATGCAGGGAATCCAGGGTGGATGATCCCTTCAGGACCAGTGCTGAGAGTGGCGATACTGGGAGGGTGGAGAAAGGGTGGGGTAGAAAGGGGGAACCAATTACAAGGATCTAAATATAACCTCCTCCCTGGGGGACAGACAACAGAAAAGTGGATGAAGGGAGACGTCAGATAGTATAAGACATGACAAGGGAATAATTTATAAATTATCAAGGGTTCATGAGGGAGGGGGGAGAGGGGAGGGAGGGAGTAACACGAGGAGTGGATGCCAGGGTCAAATATTTTGGAGAATGATGAGGGCAATGAATGCACAAATGTGCTTTACACAATTGATGTATGTTTGGATTGTGATAGAGTTGTATGAGCCCCCCATAAAACGATTTTAAAAAGTGATTTAACCATGGGAGGGTGTTTTAAAGTTGATTGTGGTGATGATTGTACAACTCTTCTTGATGTGATTGATACTATTGAGTTGTGTGGTATGTGCATTAAGTGCCAATAAAATGGTTAAAAAAAAAGACTCGTAACAGTACCCACCTCAGGGGTAGAGAGGGCATCGAGAGAGCCCTTGCCTTCTGAGCAGGAGCTCTGTGTTTGTTTCCTGGTCAACGCACTTCCCCTGTCAGTGGAGGCTTGTGTGTTGCTGTCACACTGAGCAGACTTCAGTGTGATGTCCAGACTAAGACTGGGAAGAAAGGCCTGGCAGTCTACTTCTGAAAATCAGCAAATAAAACCTCAGTGAATCACAACAGTCCTATTTGCAACCCGTCACGGAGATGGTTCAGGACCGCTCTGTGTCCTGTTTCCTTGTGCAGGAAGCTGTCACGAGTGGGGGAACCTACTCCAGGCCAGGTGACACCACCATTTCAGGGGGGTGTTGGAGGAAAAATACCTGTGTCTCTAGGGCAGTGCTGGAACATAGTCAATGCTCAGTAAAGGCCAGTTATCTATTAACCCTATTGTTGACATACCGATGGAACCTGGTGGAGCCTGTGGCTTGGCCTTGCCCCAGGCAGTGTCCAAAGTCTGGACTTTGGTTGTTCTTTGGGGATGTGAGTAGGAGGGTCACCGGATAGGGTGATTAGTCTAGGGACCTGCTCTAACTCCAGCTGCGCACCTGCTCCACGTGTTTCTCCTCCGTGACCAGCCCTTTTGTGGCCAAATCAGGGACTCACCACCCAGCACCCCCCCAGTCACCTGGCGAGTGGCCGGTTGGTGTGTGCGGCACAGGCTTTACGATGGAGAGTGCTGGCGAGTCAATGGCAGGGATTTTACAGCATCTCTGGGGAGTGTTAAACTATGGGGAGGGGGAAGAACTGTGTGAAGGACAGTAAAAAATGTAATAAAAACCAAGTCAAGCCATCACTAAGTCTCTGTAGTTCACAGTGCTACATTCCAAACCAAAAAGAGAAGAGGAGAGAGGAGAGGAGAGGGGAGGAGAGGGGAGGGGAGGAGAGGAGAGAAGAGGAAAGGAGAGGAGAGGGGAGGGGAGACGAGACAGGAGAGGACCAAATATTTGTAGCCTAATGTCTGTGGTCTCAGACACCTGGTTTGGAACCCCATCACCACCTGTGCTGCTTTCAACCTGTGAAAAAGCCCAGGAAGGAAATCCAGTGGATGGGGCCAGAAAAGGGGGGGTGGGGGGACTCCTGCCTCCCTCAGGTCAAACAGCAGGCTGTAAAGGACATATTACTTCCCAAGACTGAGGCCCGCCTCAAAGGAAAGGACACACAGCGGTTGTTGTTCCCAGCAAGGGTTATACTACATGGCTATTAGGGGCAATGGGAGCTGCTGGAGTCTGGTCAATGACAGGAAATAAGGTCAAGTAAAGATAACAGGTCTTTGAATGAAGGAGGCTTTGAACACACATCCTGGCCCTCATGGCTTTAGCAGCAAGTAAGAATTATGGAAATGAAGCCTTGGGTTTGCTTGCTCCCTTTAAGCTGGACTCCCCAAACATACCCCCCTCCCCGCCCCCATGCATGTGCCAGAGGCCGGGTGAGGAGCGCACCTGCTTCCTCCTACCTTGTTTGTGTCTGCTCCTTCTCCGTAGCCCTTGCTGTTGTGTCTAGTGAGATCTGCGCTGGGTCGTTTGGCGAGGTGCGGTCTTGCCAATAGCATACTTGGTCACTTTGCTGTAAATATTTGTGGATTTAAAGGTCAAGATTGTCTTACTCTTGTCTGAACGGGGACGGGAGCTTGGAGATCCCAGCATTTCTATTTCACCATAGCTCTCAAAGACCAACAGGCTTGACTTCATTCAACCAGGCGAAGGATCAGTTTGGGGAGGGAGAAGACACAACATCAAAAGGTTGTTTGCCATTTGGAGAAACGCCTGACTCTTAGCCTGGTCACCGCCCCCGCCCCTCAGCTCCCGCTTCCCAGGATGGGCAGACGGAGTGGACTGTGTAGAACCAGCTCCTTTGCCTCCCTCCTGGAGGGCAGAGGAAAGGGTTCAAGAGAGAGAATGGAGAACTGAAGGGGAAGTTAAGCCGAGCACTCAATGATAGCATTGAAAACCCAAGTCCGATCAAGTCAGCCAGCCAACTGCTTATTCCACAAATAACCAGCTGGTTGACCAGACTCAACCTTTTTGATACCTGCTGTCCTTGTCCCGGTGCTGTGCATGGTTAACGAACTGGGCTGCCAGTACTCATCTGCTAACCGTAGGTTGGAAGCTTGAATCCACCCAGAGGTGCCTCAGGAGATGGTCCTAGAGGTCTGCTTTGGAAGTATTTGCCCGCCAAAACCCTACCGAGCACAGCTCTACCCTGACACGTGAGTTCACCTGGGTTGGACATTGGTTTCTGATGCACACGGCGGTGGACTTGGGTTAACAGCTGAAGAAAGATCCTTTGTGCTCCGAAAAGTCTTCTGTTTTGTGAGTTAAGATGAAAAAGGACCGTGATTTTGACAGTTAATCTAGGACTTGGTCAACTTGCTGAAAGCGGTCAGCAGAGCGTGGCACTCGCTGTTCGGTGCCGTCGGTCCCGACTCATGTACCACGTAGTGAAACACACATCAGTCCTATGACGACCTCATCATGATGCTGATGTTTGAATCCGTTCTTGAAGCCATGGTGTCTTGCTGAGGGGCTTCCTCGTCTCCACCCACCCTCTACCAAGCATGACGCTCTTCTCCAGGGACTGGTCCCTCCGGACAACTTGTCCAAAGTTCATGAGGTGACATCTTGCCATCCTCACTTCTAAGGAACATTCTGCCAGAACCTCTTCAAACATGGAGTTTTTGGGTTCTACTGGGAAGCCCATGACACATTTAATATCCTTTGCCAACACCGTAATTCAAAGGCATCGGTTCTTGTTGGATCTTTATTTATTGTCAGCTGTCACATGCACGTGAGGTGATTGAAAAGACTATGACTGGGGTGAGGTTCACCTTCTTCTGCAAAGCCACATCTTTGTTCTTTCAAAACGTTCAAGAGACGGGCTGCACGTTTGCAGCTTTGCTCTTCATTTTGAGTCATACCACAGTAGCCCACGAAGCTCTTCACCATTCAGGGCATTACAGTCAGCTCCGCTTTGGGGAGCAGCTGTTCCTTCGTGGCATTTTGCAGGTGTTCTGGCTGGATGGGCTCACCTTTGGACACCGTATCAGACAGGGGTCCCTGCTGTTCATTAGATTTTCACTGGCCGCTCTTTTCAGAAGCAGACCGCCAGGCCCTTCTTCCTCGTCTATGAAGTCTGGAAGCTCTGCTGAAACCGGCCCGCAACTGGTGAGCCTGCTGCTCTTCAGAATACCGACCGATCGCATAGCTTCCAGCCTCACAGCAACATGCAGGCCACCACAGTGCTTCAAACGGACAGATGAGGGGCGAGGGGCTAGGGGCACTTACAAGAGTCACATTAAAGATGCCGAACTGGGGTCAAGCTGCCTGAGTGTGCCTCCCAGCAGTTTTGTGCAAGCAGCTTTGGCAAGTTGCTTTCTAATCTTTTGTTTTCTCATCTATAAAATGGGGCAATATCTTAGGCTGGGTTCTGTAAAGAAGTGAAACCAGTAAAACACACACACGACCCATGGACTTGGGAATTGCAATCCTCTATAACCATATGAGATATTTCTGAGAGCAAGAGAGAGAGAGAGAGAGAATGTGTAGGAATGCAATCTCAAGAAAATACCGCACATGGTTGTAGAAGCTTGCGATTCACATACATCTGTAGCATAGTGGGCTACACACAGAACTGCTGACCACAAGGTCATGACTCAAGGCCACCAGCCACTCTGTGGGAGAAAGAGGAGCCTGTCTACTCCTGTAAAGATTCCCAATCTCAGAAACCTGAGGGGCAGTTCTAGCCTATCCCACAGGGTCACTAGGAGCCAGAGTGAGGTAGTTAGCTCTGTGTGAGCCCACGGGCACAGGCTCCAGATCCCGCACGTACACGAGGCAGGGTTAGTCTGTTGTGTGGCAGCATGGAGGAAGAAGTGCTGGAAAGGTCAACTCTCTCTCCATCCGCCTAGCCTGCATCTACCCTCATTGGTGTCAAAGAAGAGTCTACAAACTCAGAAGTTTCCAAATTACTGAGAGCATTTCTGTTATCTGGAGAATTATCTGAAGCCCTGCTGAGTCTCCGTGTTATGGCTTGATTTTAAACAGATCTTTGGTTTCTGTGGTTTTTCCCTGAATTAAAAATACAATCCCAGGATCTTAGGATTCTGGAATATTTAAAGATTTTTAATATACCCCAATAAAATGATTTAAACAATAAAGATTTTTAATATGAATTAAAAAGCAATTCGTGTCCTTCAAAGAAAGTGAATGAGTATTAACCAACACAATAAAATAAAAATGACAGGTATTTCTCCTCCTTAGAGATTACCACCGTCCACATGTTGGCGAATTGCTGTATGCTTTACAACTTTTTGCCTAATTACAGATATCAAATGGCTTTTGACATCATTCACCATGCCGTGTCATGTTTAATGGCAACAGAGCACTTCATTCATAAGGCCCCTAAGCAACCCTCCTGTATAGACACTCAGACTGCCTCCGAAGTTTCCACTTTTGAATAACATCATTGTTAAATCATTCACATCCCAAAATGGGGTTTCCAGCTTCTGGACCTTCATGGCACATCTGCTGAAACCTGTAGCTTTCCCCTCCCCTAAATGGGAACGTCCTCTCATCCAAGGATATACTTTCAAAAGACCGGGATACTAACCCTCTCATTCCCTAGTGGGGTTGTTTCCATGACAGCTGGTAGTGTGTGTGTGGAGGGGTGGGGTAGGGGTGGGAGGGGAGTGTTCCAAAGAGGCCTTCTCGTCCTTTCCCCTGTCCCTTTTGTCGTGGGCAATGTCCTCACTGCAGCAGTGTCCCCACCTTTCCCAGGGCTGCCAAAATGTGTCATCCCGAAGATCGCCCCCCAGACAAGGGGAAGCTTCATGTTTCTGGTCATTCTCTGAGCTCCTTTAGACACGGGTTCCCCTTCTAGTGCTGGGAAGGATGGACCAGGTGTTTCCCTGGGTCACTGGGGTAAAGGACGTCATTTGCAGTTGAGCACAGGTGGTTTAACACCGGAGTGGGGAGGTCCAAGGGCTTCAGAAGCACCAGGTCAACTGCTCAGTAAAAAGCAGCAGCTCAGGAGAGCACTGGGAGGGCTCCTGGGGGAATTCTGGTCTGTTTTCCCAGACTTGGTTAAGACTTCGGCACATAATTGGCAAATTAGTAAAGATGATCTTCGGGACCCTTTTTGCCCGGCTAAAACATAGGATGGTCATACATGTCCTGGGCTGTCTGCCTTCCATTGAGCCAGGTGCTCAGACCATAGTTTATTTGATTTATGTTTTTTTAATTAATCATTTTATTGGGGGAGTCTTACACATCTTCTAACAATCCATCATTCAATATATTGAGTACACTTGTACCTGTGTTGCCATTAACAGGCCATTAGGTCGAGAGAAGGTGTCTGGATAGAGCAACCAGTGTGCCCTTTTCTACTAATCGAAAGGTTGGTGGGTTGGACACGTTCAGGACTTGCAAGTGCCTCCTAAGAAGGAGGACCTGGGAATCTGCTTCTGTAAAGCTTCCAGCCAGGAAAACCTATGGGACACTTCTGTGCTAGCACATGGGGTTGCCACGAGTCATGCTACGGCATGACGGCGGGTTTTGTTTTTGTGGTTTCTTGTTTACTTGTCCGTCCCCCCTCTGCCCCCCGTTGTTAGCTAGATATTGGCCTAAGCCCCATTAGTAGACAGAGGTCAGCAGGAG
>NW_022103968.1:35041099-35055998 GCF_000313985.2 Echinops telfairi | reverse complement strand
TACCAGACTTTCCTTTGCGCAGAGCTGGCATTCAGGGATGGTTCAGACAAGAAGCATCTAGACCAGGTGTCGGCAAACTTTGGAGACTGATGAGCCAATCCTGTTCCTCCCAACAATTTAAAAATTACTCGAGAGCCATAAATATATCTTTACAAACAAATGAAATCACCATTAGCTGAATCATAGCCTTTAAAGATGTTCAATTTCACTGCAGAGCCACACGTACGTACCGTAAGAGCCGCATATGTCTCGAGATCCCTGATCTAGATGAAGTAGGACTAGTAAAATTACTTGTCAGTTGGGTATCCTGTATTATTGTTTGCTAAACCTGTCAAACCCAGAAAAGTTGGCTCAGGCATAGCTGGAGGCTTTGCCTAGCTGAACTGGAACTGCTCAAGTGCTGTTAAGCAAGTGGCACTTTGGGGTGGCTCTCCGTTGAGTTCTATGGTGGATGAAGGTAAAAATGAACAGGTCAAAATTCCTGGCCCCGTACTGTGATAACTAACTAAGAAGGCTGCGAATCCATTCTTTGCTGGAGTGGAAAGTCTCATCTTTCTTCCATAGAGAGACTGGTGCTTTCTAACTGCTGACCTTGTAGATCACAGCCCAACGTATGACCAGGATGCCATCAGGGATCCTCATGCCCATCCATTCTTTACCACTCAACTTGGAGGATCCTCAGGGGGACTTGATCCCATGGACTCTGTTTAATCCTTCTGTCACATGCTCTGGGGGCCTTGTGGTTTTCTCCTTATTATAAAGGTCATGGCATGATTTTCAGTTGTGTTTGTCTCTCCTGTGGATTGAAAGCTTTAGGAGGCAGACACATGGTACGCCTGTGGCCAACACAGAGCTTGGCACTTGGTAGGGACTTGGCACGTGGTAAGGACTCACTGCCCATAGGATCAGCACTGTGACTGTTTTCAGTGGGATCACGGTCCATCCAGGATTGCCTAGAACAGTTCTGGTTGCTGCCCACTGCCCTGGTAGTACGTCATATGTCATATTGCGGTAGAAATATGTGTTAGGCATTTGCCTAGTCAATAGTTTTTCCCATGTACAATTCACCGACATTAACCATTTGTGCAACCATCACCAGACTCTATCCACCAGTTTCCCACTCCCTTGAGCAGACAGTGCCTCCTAAACAAGGACTTGCCCTTGACCCCTCCCTCCCACCCTTGCAACCACGAATAAACTCTGATCTCTCCCCCATGTGCCTGCCATGATTATTCATAGCCCCTTTCACTCTCAAAGGAATCCAAATTCGAGAGTTCGGATGCTCAATTATATGGTCACCCTTTGATTTTCTCTTTATCATTCTCACGAGGCTAGTTTTGTTCAGGGACTAGATTGAAGCCCTCCACCCCCACCCTCCCTCTCTTTCCTCTCCTTCCTGTAGTGGAGTAACTAACACGGCATGTACTCATCTCATGAGTTTCAGTTTTAAAGATTAATAAAATGGCACAAAGAACACATTCATCATATAAAGAGCTGGACACAGAAAAATAAAGAGGAAATAAGTACCTAGCATTTTACTACTCAACTATCATTAATGAAATCAATTTGGTCCATGCTCTTGAGATGTCTATTTTCATAAAATGGGATTATGCCATTCATATTATTTTGCAATATGCTTTTTTATATCATATTTTCCCACACTCATAAAAATACTTTCCAAGTAATTTTTGGTGGCTGCCTGGTAATTTTATTGCACAGAAATGCAGTAGAAACTCTTTTGTGATTGGTACCGGCGTTGGTTCATTACTCAGAGAATTAAGTCAGAGAATCAGGAAAAAAATTAATGATTAAAAAAAAGGAAGTGGGTGAAGGGAGACGTTGGACAGTGTAAGACATGACAAAATAATAATAATTTATAAATTATTAAGGGTTTGTGAGGGAGGGGGGAGGGAGGGGAAAAAGGAGGAGCTAATACTAAGGGCTCAAATAGAAAGAAAAGGTTTTGAGAAGGGTGATGGCAAGAAATGTACAAATGTGCTTGACACAATGGATGCATGTATCGGTTGTGATAAGAGTTGTATGAGCCCCCAATAAAGTGATTTTAAAACAAAAAGTAAAAATAATTAAAAATGTATTTTAACATCAAATTTTATTTTGGGGGTAAAGCATTTAAATGTATATTCATGCTTCAACTTTTCAAAGTAGGTGTCAGGGCTCTCTTTAGATCTCAAGATTGGAGTTGTGGGTTCATTTTTTCTTATACAATTCATTCAGGAGCTTATTCACTGGACCTCTATGAAATGTCTTTCCTACTCCTGGTCCTGGGATGCCCTTTAGCTAGTAGGTATTCAATACATGGATGCCGTGGTTGTTGTTGTTGTAAGGTGCCATCAAGTCAGTTCCGACCCACATCCACCCTGCGCACAGCAGAACAAACACTGCCCGGTCCTGTACCAGCCTCCCAATTATTCCTAGGCTTGAGCCCACTGCTGCAGTCACCATGTCAATCCATCCTCATTTTTGCTGCCCTCCATGATGTCCAAGCACAATGTCTTTCTTCAAGGACTGATCTCTCCTCACATGTCCAATGGGTAATGAACATAAATGTTTGCTTGTCCTATAGAAACAGGCTCTTAACGGTTTACACCCTCCACCCACACCCATACCCAAACAGCACTACACACTTACAAATATTAGTGAGAAGGTTCGTGGCTGGCAGGAGTGAGAAGGGTGAAGCAGGGACTGCCATCAGAGAGCCCTGGGATCAGAGGCTTTACTCTGGGGGCCATCATCCAGGGAGGGAAAGAAGTCAGGGAGAACTGTCCACTGGCATGCATCTGAGTCCCAACACTACCTCAGACCTCCTGTTAGATCCCTTCTGAGCCTGGATTTTCTTTGTTGTAGGCTGTAGTTATAACTACATCTACTGAGTGTGTCAAACAGTCAAAAAAGGAATTTCTACAATGTCCTAAGTAAGAACAAAACAGCAACAACAATATCCTCCATCTGTGATCCCAAGAAGTCGGTGGCGGTCTGGTTGGGTAGGATGGATGTCTCCGCAGCCTGACTTCATTAGAAAAGCCCAGTCCTCAGGAAAGGCGCCTCGCCAGGTAGAAATCCTCTAAGGTGGAGTCCATGATGATGTGGGGTCAGCAGTCCAAGAGGGCATTTCTCTTCTGTCCCATCGTTCACTACGAGGCAGAGTGGACTCGATGGCCAGTCATCCACAGCAGCATTGGCTTTGCTATGGAATTGTAAACCTCTTAAATGATCTGGAAATTGGGGAACCTGCTTTTGTGAAGCAAACTCCTGTTTGAGGACAGAGGCCAACAAAAGTCAACAACAGGAATAATAAACAAAATAAACTTGATACCTATAATGATGTCAAACAGGTGGAGTCAGTTCTGCTCCCAAAGAGAACGCATCCTCATTCAAAGACCAATAAGTATAATTTTTCATGACTTCAGAGTTTCAACTGCCTTTTAATTTCCACCTATTAAGCATGATTCCTGGACATGTCCATTTGGAGCAGCCACTCCTGATGTGAACAGCTAACATGAGGTGGGAAGTTGGTGGACTAGGAGGGATCTGTAGGTGGGATCTGGAGACCACAGGCTATGGAAAACATGAGTGGACTGGGGTGAATGGTGCTTTCAGAGTGAGAACCTAGTATATTCCTTGCAGAGGGTGGAATTACAGATGAATCTTTGCTAGGTCCAAACCTATGGCTCTGCCTGCCCCACTCCGAGGATAAGAAGAAAGTTTCCTTAATGAGGAGAATGAATAGGACACAGAGGCTGCAGGCCATGGGCTTGCCTTGGCTTGCCCATCTTCTTGGCAAGACAAGCGGTTATTAGAGATTAGAGGCTGGCGATGACTCTCTGTGTCTGGGGACAGGTTGTCTGCATTTCTAGGAGACAGCTCCTTCCCAAGGGGAGAGAAGAAGGTGCCAGGTTGCGGAAGAGTCCAATTATTGGCAGCTCTGTTTTACAGAATGCTTGTTGTTGAGTGAAGTATGTGTTATAGAATTAAACTTGGCATTCTTTTAATTAACATAAAAGAATCTCAGTTCTCATGTGTTGTAGGCATGTATAAAATGGGACAATTCTTTACACACGTCTTAGGAAATGGCTTCACAGCTGCTTTGATGTTTTGAGTGTCTTCCTGGGTCCCACGGACACTGTGAACACTTGATTTCAGAAGTAGGCTTCTCTAATTAATTTGTCTTTTGAATAGTTCCCCATCCCCAATTTCTTTGGAGTTGCTGTTAGGTGCTGTGGAATCGGTTCAGATCGAGAGTAACCGTACATGTAATAGAGTGAGCTACTGCCTAGTCCTGCATCACCTTCACGGCCATGTCTATGTTTGAGTCCAGGTTGTTAGCGCTGTGTCAGCTGGTCTCGTTGAGGGTCTTTCTGTTTTTCATTGGCCCTCCACTTTACCAAGCATGATGTCCTTTCCCAGGGACTGGTCTTTCCTGATAACAGGTCCAAAGTAGGTGAGACGTAGTCTTGCCATCCTTACTTCTAAGGAACGTCCTGGTTTTATTTCTTCCAACACTGCTTTGTTTGTTCTTCTGGGCGTCTATAGCATATTCAATATTCTTGGCTAATACTACAATTCAAAGGCATCACTTCTATGTTGGTCTTCCCTATTCATTGTCCATCTTTCACATGCACATGATAAATGACTGGCAGCATCAGGGCTGGGTCAGGTGGACCCTAGACTTCAAGGTGACATCTTTGATTTGGAATATTTTAAACCAGTGTTTTCCCTCCCCGTGAGCAGGAAGGCAAAGGTCCAGAAGACAGAAATTTTCCAGTGTCGCTCTGAAAGTTAGACCACACCCCAGGAAGGCATCATCAGGCCGTGACCTGATTGGCAGGTTGGACTTCACTTTTACACTGGTTCAAGTTGACATAAAATCTAACCACCACAGGTTGATCGTGGGTCCAAGTAACATGAAATCCTTGATAACATCAATCTTTTCTCCATTTATCATGGCGTTCTCAATTGGTCTGTTTGTGAAGTTTTTTATTTCCTTGACACTTGTGGTATAATTAAAATGTTTTGGATTAATAAAAGAAAAAAAGAAAATCCTTAATGTTACTATCAAAGGTAGCTCTTTCCACAGACTTTTTTTGTGATCACATTGGAGAGACTGATAGGGCCATGGCCATTTGTGTTTTTGATTTATGGTGTCCCCACGAGGCAGAGTAGACCTGCCTCCTAAGATTTTCTTTACCTTGTTATTCTGAATTTGTTGAAGGTTTACAAAATAGATCGTCAGTTTTACATCCAACAACCATACACACTTTCTTTCAACTTATCCCTTGCAATGCCCTCAACGCCATCTCCAATGTCACTTCCCACTGGCTGCAATTTCTGCTTCTGCTTCTTTGCTAACCCTTTGAACTTGGCCCTTGAGCAGATGCAACACCTCTCATAGCAAATGACTGGTAATTCTGCCTCAGGAGTGAGTGTAGTCCACAGTCTCAGGGGTCCCACTTGTCTCTATTAGACCACTCAGCCGAGGCTCTTGTGATGTTGATGTTTTCCGCCCACTTTGTCTGGGACCATCTAACATGATCCTTCCTAGTGCAGTTGTTGATGGAAACTGGGCACCATCCAATTCATCTGGTGTCAGAGTTGTGGAGGCTAACGTTTGTGGGGTCCATTCGTTCATTGGACTAATAACTTCCATTAGTCACTCAAATGTCATCCCTCTTCTTTCCTCTAAACGGGGAGAGACCACTAGGTGCACCTTAGAAGGCTGCTCAGGAGCTTTTACAACTCCAGTTGATACTCACCGGGGTAGGATGTAGACACTGTCTTTGTGAACTATGTTGTGGCAATAAACTTTGGTGCCCTTTGAGACTACGGTCCTGATCCCCCAGATCCAGTGTTTCATTCCCTCTAGGGCAGTGGTTCTCAACCTGTGGGTCGTGACCCCTTTGTGGGTTTAAATGACCCTTTCACAGGGGTCACCTAAGACCATCGGAAAACACATATTTCCAGTGGTTGGGGGTCAACACAGCATGAGGAACTGTATTACAGGGTTGAGGCATTAGGAAGGTTGAGAACCACTGCTCTAGGGCTTTGGTTATTTCTAAGACGTTTTTGCAACTTTGCCTCCTGCCCATAAGGTTTTCTTGGCTGCAATCTTTATAGAAGCAGATCACTGGGTCTTCCTCCCAGAGAAGGCCTGGTGTGTTCTAATTGGTGACCTTTTGGTCAACAGCTGAAAACTTGTTTGTATCACCAGGGCTCCTTGTGGGCATTTTACCAGGGCCAAATCCCTGTGACAGAAGAATTTTCCAGGTGCTTTAGATATATGTAAAGCCCAGCACTTTATTTATTTATTTATTATTATTTTTAAACATTTTATTAGGGGCTCATACAACTGTTATTGCAATCCATACACACATCAATTGTGTAAAGCGCATTTGTACTTCATTCTCAAAACATTTCTTCTCCACTTAAACCCCTGACATTAGGTCCTCATTTTTCCCCTCCCTCCCCGCTCCCCCCTCCCGCATGAGCCCTTGATAGTTTATAAATGGGTATTTTGTCATATCTTGCCCTGTCCGACGTCTCCCTTCACCCACATCGATTCCCTCTTTCCTACCCACTCTCCCTTTACCCTCCCTGTTTCGCCACTCACACCCCTGGTCCTGTAGGGCTCATCCTCCCTGGATTCCCTGTATTTTCAGTTCCTATATGTACCAGTGTACATCCTCTGGTCTAGCCAAACTTGCAAGGTCGAATTCGAGTCGTGGTAGTGGGAGCAGGGAGGAAATATTTAGGAATTAGAGGAAAGTTGTATTTCTTGTCGTTGTTATATCGCACCCTGACTGGCTCATCTCCTCCCTGAGACCCCTGTGCAAGGGGATGTCCAGTGGCCTACTAATGAAGCCCAGCACTTTAATCTGGATAATCAGTAACCATACTCCAGGATCTTGAGTGGTTCTGTGTTTGATGGCTAATGGTTTGGAGGACTATTCTGACCTTGGACTTTTGGTAAACCAATGAGCTAATACCATTAACTCAGTGCTGTGACTAGAACATCTGGTGAGTGGGATTCCCAGGCAAGTTCTAATCTTAGCTCTGCCATAGACAAATTGTATGATCCCCAGAGTAAGCTAATCCACCTTTCTGTGCCTTACAAACTGGAGAAATAACCCCCTTTTCAGAGGACTTCGGAAGGAGAATAAAATCAGCTAACGTGGATAAAGTGCCATGTGGCTGATAGTGATCCAATTACTTCCATGCCCAGCAGCTCACCTCATTTTGAAACAAACAAACAAACAAACAACACAATAAGAAGCCTGCAGACGCTACAGGGACTCACATCCTTTTGGGTACCGAGGACAACTTGGTTCTCTTGAGGCAGATGACAGAACTTTACAAGACCATTGACTTCCTCGCGTCAAATATCTGGTTTTGAACAATCATAAACAGTGACTCTACTGGGTAACTTGGCCACAGATAATATCCTTTTCCAGGGACTGTTCCCTCTTGACAAGTTCATAAATATGAGACTAAGTCTCTCTATCCTTGCTTCTAAGGAGCATTCTGGCTGTACTTCTTCTAACACAGATTGTTTGTTCTTTCGGCAGTCTGAGGTACTTTCACTATTCTTCATCAGAGCCATAGTTCACATGAATGGATTTTTCTTTGATTATTATTCAGTGTCCAGCTTTCACACGCATAGGAGGAGTTAGAAAATAGGGCTTGGATCAGGCACACTCTAGTCCTCAAATTAACCTCTTTGTTTTTTCAACAGTTTAGAGACGTCTTGTACAGCAGATTTACTCAATGCAACGTGTTGTTTTGATATCTTGACTCCCATGAGCATTGATCGTGGATCCAAACAAGATAAAATCCTTGAGAAAGTCAACCATTTCTCCATTTATCATGATGTTGCCTATTGATCTAGTTTGGAGAATTTGGGTTTTATTTACATTGAGTTGTAATCCATACTGAGGGCTGAAGTCCTTGATTCTCATTAACAAGTACTTCAAGTCCTCCTCACTTTTAGCAAGTAAGGTCATGTCATTTGCCTACCCCAAGTTATTAATACGCCACATTCGTCTTCGTAAAATCCAGTTTCTCTGATTATTTGCTCAGCCTTCAGATTGAATAACCACGGGGGGCGGGGGGGGGGGTAGGATACAATCCTGACACATCTTTCTTGATTTTAAACCTTGCAGTATTCCCTTGTTCTGTTCACACAATTGCCTCTTGACCCACGAACAGGTTTGGCATGAGTCTAATTCAGTGTTCTGGGGTTCCCATTCTCCTCCAGGCTATTTGTAGTTCGTTCTGGTCCACACAGTCGAATGCCTTTGCAAGTCAAGAAACACAAGTAACCATCTTTCTAGTAGTCCCTGCTTTCAGTCCATAGTCAGCTGCTGTTAGCAGTGATATCCCTGTTCCACGTCTATTTTCTAACTAAAGCCCGACTTTGGGGCAGCGCCCTGTCAATGTACTGCTGTAGAAGGGCAGCAAAGGAGAGGAAGAGCCTCAAGAAGAGGAATGGCGGCAGCGGCTGCCACAAATGGGCTCAAGCAGAACAATTGTGAGGATGATGCAGGACCAGGTAGTGCTTTGTCCTATTGCACAAAGGGTTGCTATGAGTTGGAACTGACTCGATGGCACCGAACAACCACAACAATAATGGGTTACACCTTGGGTGGCTAACCACAGGCCAGCAGTTCAAAATCACCAGCTGCCGTGTGGGGAAAAGGTGAGGCTTTCTACTTGCTTAAGGATTTAATCTGAGAAACCCACTGGGTAATTCCATTCTGTCCTGTGGGGTTGAATCCAATCAGAATCGACTGGATGTAGTCAATTTTTTTATATACCTGGATTTCACCAGATAGAATGCACAGGAATCACATCCACTATATCTGTGAGGGGCAGCTCTATTGTGTCCTGGTTGCTATGAGGCTATGAGTCGGTATAGACTCAGTGGCAGTGAGTTTGTGTTTTCAGTGAGTAGGAAGAGGTTATTATCAGCCAAAATAATGTCAAGGGCCAACTATGGGTCAGACCATGAATTATTCATATGTAAGTTCAGGTGGAAGCTGAAGAAAATGAAAACGAGTCCACGAGAACCAAAATTGGACCTTGAGTCTATCCCACCTGGATGTCAAAATCATTTCAAGGGCAGATTTGATGGATTGAACACTAATGACAGAAGACCTGATGAACACTCAAGAACATCACACACAAGGGAAGCCAAGGTCATTTACAACAAGGAAGAAAGTAGAGACCAAAGTGGATGTCAGAAGAGATGCTGAAAATTGTCTTGTATGTCAAGGAGCTAAAGCAAATGGAAGAAATGATGACGTCAAAGAACTGAAAAGAAAATTTCAAAGGGCAGCTCAAGAAGACAAAATGAAGTATTAGAATGAAATTTGCAAAAACCTGGAGTTAGGAAGCCAAAAAAGAAAACATCCTCAGCACAGCTCAAGCTAAAAGAACTGGGGGGAAAACGCACGCCGTGAGTTGCAATATGGAAGGGTTCAATAGAAGGAATGTACCGAAATCACTGTACCAAAAAGACTGGTGCACATCTATCCATTTCAAGAGGTAGCATGTTATCAAAGGCTTATGGTTCTGAAAAAAGAAATGTTTCAACAAGCTGATGAAGCACTGGAAGCACTTATTCATTAGTGTCACGAAATTTGGAAATTTGGTTCCCTGGCCAACTGCCCGAAAGAGATCGATGTGTGTGCCCATTCCATAGAAAAGACACCCCAAAGAGTGTGAAAATCATCGAACAATATCATTAATATCACATGCCAGTAAAGTTTTGCTGAAGATAATTAAAATATGATATCGGTAGTAATTAACAATACATCAGAAGAAGCTATAGTGTGAGAGATATCTTTGTGACATCAGGTGAATATAGGCCGAAAGCTACCAGAAATATGTTTACTTCTGTTTTATTAATTATGCAAAGGCATCAGACTGAGTGGCCCATAACAATCTATGGATAGCATTGCAAAAAATGATATTTGCAGAACACACTTCATTGTGCTCATGAGAACTTGTACACAGAATAAAAGGGGAGAGATTTGAATAAAACTAGAGAATACTGCATGATTTAAAATCAAGAAATGTGTGTGCCAGCATTGTGTTCTTTTACAATGCTTATTCAATCTGCATGCTGAACAAATAATACGAGAAGCTGAAGAAGAAGGTGGCGTAAGGTTTGTAAGAGGCTTATTAACATCCGGTGATAGGCAGATAACATAATCTTGCTTGTTGAACGCGAAGAGAGCTTGAAGCAGTTAGTGGTGAAGACCCCAAACTATAGACTTCAATATAGATTGCAATTCAATGTAAAGAAAACAAAAATTCTCCCAACTGGACCAATAGGCAATATCCTGATAAAGAAAAGATTAAAGTTGTCGAAGATCTCCTAGTCAATGCTCACGGAAGCAGTAGTCAAGAAAGCAAATTATCTATTGCACTGGGCCAAGCTGTTGCACAATACATCTTCAGAACGTGACAGAGCGAAGATGCCCCTTTGTGCTCCTGACGCACGCCGTGGTATTTGCAATGGATTTCTATACAGGTGCAAGCTGGCCAAGGAAGAAGGAAGACTGCAGAAGAATCAATGCCTATGCGTTCTGGGGGTGTCCAAAACCAGTGGCGGTTCTGTCACCTGCCACGAGAGCAAGGAAATCTGTCCAGGAAGGAGAATGCACCTTAGAAATGAGGATGGTGAGACTGTGTTTCACCACCGTTGCCTCGTTGGCCAGAGGGACCAGTCCCTGGGAAAGGGCATCGTGGAGGAAGACATAGAAGGCTGTGGATCGATGCTCTGGCTGCAACAATGGGCTCCTACAGAACAAAGGTGAGGCTATAGAAGCAGACAGTGCTTCATTCTGTGTACACAGTTCACTATGAATCGGAACAGACTCAACGGCACCTGACAACAACAATTCTTTACACACAGAGACAAGTGATTAACAATAGGTATATATTGACATTTGGAAGGATAAGGGTGGTTCAAAAGATTCATGGAAAAATTTTATTTTCTCATAATTTCATTTTTCCACAAACATTTTAAAGACCCTGGCATATTTCTTAGAGCTAGGCTGAATGAACTAGTTTGATACCGCATTTTGTGTTGTTGAGCTTCTGGGCCTGTGTAACCTTGGGACAGGAAGGCCATTGGCTCCAAGACTGCATGGGAAAGTCCAGAGATGGGAGTGATGGTTTACTGGGTTGTTAAATTCTCAAGCGCAAGGAGCATGTCGCTTGCATCCTCATAATTCCAGTTCCTTGCATAGAAATATATTTGTTTAGGTCAACTAAATGTAGAGTTATACAAATGTCCTTGCAGTGATATCTGGCCAATTTTCACGTCTGTATATATCTTAGTGAACTTCCTGAATGCTGGGATTCACTCACCTCTTAACATTAAAAACCAACAGGCAATTAAAAATAGGAAAGTATATTTAAATGTCATAAAGAAGGACTATATAACATATAAATGAAGTAAAAACATACAAATAGATGTGTGCACTTGCATGAGCACCATTCTATGTTTGCTTAATTGCAAGAGAAAGAGCTACCAGTCTACGTCCATAAAGATGATGGCACGGGAAGCCCTATAGAGCAACTCTGCCCTCCTCTGGGGCACGAGGAGTCAGAGTAAACTCAAGGGCAACTGGTCTGATTTTAATCTAACCGACTTCGTGTAGTGCCCCTCTCCCTCTTTCTCTTGTCCTAGAGTTTTGGTTTGGGGTCTCTTTGTTTCTGGGTCTGATCACAGATTTGTCCCTGAATGATAATGCAGTCAGAGATCATGAAGTCCTGTGAGAGAAGCTACCTGCACCTGACCCTCGAGTCTGGACCTGGTAGCACTCTGGAATGCTCCCAGGTAGAACTCTGGAAGTCTGGAGTGCACCAGGAGAGGTCAGGAAGGAGAAGGAGGCTCCTTAGGTCTGACGATGACTGTGAGCTTTGCCGTTTTATTGGAAACTCCCTTCTTTTGGCTCTCTCCAGGTCACTGCACTAGCATTGTCCCAAGGTAGCACACGCACTATACAGCTTCCTACCACCACGGTAGAGATGGATAGCAGGTGGGCTTGCTTGCTTGGCAGTGGTTTCAAGATGGAAATCAGATGCCACACTTTTCATTCCATTCAATGCCTCATCCATCAGGCGACTATCCCACACCGAGCTCTGCACTGAGCACAGGAACAGGCAGTCTCCACAGGGGTTGTGGCTTCTGGGAGGTTGCAGACACATAAAGAGCGATCAGTAAAGGGCAGCTGAGGTTTTCTTCCTTTCTCATCTGTTTCTTCTCCTCTTGGCTCCTTCCCGAGAGTACAGAAAAGGAGAGTTTGTAATGAAGATAATGCTTCCGAATATGGGCACTTTTAGCAAAAGAAGCACTTGTCTGTATTGTAGAAGCTGACTCTGTGCAGCATGAAAGAAATGAAACCCTCTCAGACAGCCGTTCTCAACCTGGGGGTCTCCCGATTCATAACAGTAGCAAAATGACAGTGATGAAGTAGCATTGAAAATCATTTTAGGGTTGGGGGTCACCACCACATGAGAAACTGTATGGAAGGGTGCTGGCATTAGGAAGGGTGAGCACCACTGGGCTAAGAGGGCCTTAGGGGTCTGCCCTGCCCTTCCCAATGGAACCAACACTCTGACTCATGGTGAGCCGTGTGAGTATGTGTGTGTGTGTGTGTGTGTGTTTCAAAGTCAAGCTGCACTTCAGAGGCTCAGGGATTTTCCTGGGAGGAGCACCTTGGAAGAAAAGACTCTGGTGTTTGTGAGGATGGGAGGAGAAAAGAGATTAAAGAAGGGACCAAGGAAGCGGGGTAGGACTCCAGTCCCCCTACAGTTCGTAGGGGTGTTGCTTCCTCAGGAGCTTGGAGAAGCAGTTTTCGTCCTCTTGGGTGCCATGGATGGGGCACAGGTCTACGGGTTGACCTTGGGCCATACCTCACTCGGTCTGATTTCATCGTTCCCTTGTGTGCTATTGATTTCCCCAAACGATCAGCTTCCAGTTGCCCCTGACTTAACATCACTCTGGTCCTGTGACTCTGGCTGAGCTGAGGAGGGTGGGGCCAGGAAGCTCTTTGGACTGGATTTTGAGTTTGCAGTTTGGCTGTTGATCTATCTGGCTTTGGGTCCCTGAAATGCAGCCCCTCACTGTCCCCAGCCCTGCGGACTGCCTCAGTCCCACAGAGGGGGTGAGAGGAACTGCTATGCCCACACATTTAGGGAGAACAGAAAGGAGCCCCAGGGTGTGACCGATAAGTACTAGGCTGTTAAACAAATGGCAGGCAGCTCAGACTCATCCAGCCATGGGGGAAAGGTCTGGCTATTTTCTCCCATAAAGATTATAGCTAGAAACCCCTACAGGTGCTCCTGCTCTGTCCTATGGAGTTGCTATGCGTAGAAATGGACCGGGTGGCACCTAACAACAACAAGGAGAACAGAAAATACTCTCCGAGGCTGTTTATAATGAGGATGAGACCTTCTTCTGTGAGTGTGGCCTTTGTAATGAAACTGTTAGGGACCCTTATTCAGGCCCTGTCCGCTGTTGGCTTTTTGACTCGACATTCCTGTATTGGGAAGAAGAGATGTTTTAAGAGTGAACTGGGGGACAAAGGGTCCACCACACTACGGGTGGAGGAGGGAAAGGAAGAAGTAAATGAGGCGAAGCAGTAATCAGACTCTGAATTTATGAAGTCATAAAAAACGAGAAGCGATCTCTCTAGTTTCATCAACCAAGGCGAGGGAGGGTGGCAGGACTGTGCGTCTCCTAGTGGCCCCATGATGCCAAGTGGTTCCGAAGGAAGTAGGTCTGAGAAGAGTGCTGTGGGGACCAGCAGAGACCATGGACGTTGAGGGTGTGGAAACAGGGAGCAAGGGCACTTATTATTATTCATGGGGTCGGAGGAGTCAAGATGCCTTTCCCCAGAAAGACTCAAATGAAGCATTTTCGTTCTGGTATTAGGGTTTATGCTGCTTCCGTTACAAACAGGTCCTAAGATCACTAATAATCCCATGGCGTTAAATTGCCTGGCTTGCTAAGGAGGGTGTCTAGAGTCTATCAGAATTCAGCTCTGAGTTAGACTGCATGTGTTTAAATTCGGGCTCTCCCGCTTGCTGGTTACAAAATGAGGGTCAGGTGATTTTATGTCTCGAAGCCCCACGTTTATCCTTGGAAATGAATAGATCACTTCCTGATGAAAATCAAAGCTAATACAACCTTCAGTATGAATTAGAATTCATTGTAAAGAAAACAAAAATCCGCCCAACCTGACCAATCGACAGCACCCTGGTAAGTGGCAAAAAGAGCACTTTACCTTTCTGCGGCCTCATATGCATGTGAAAGCTGAGCCACGACTAAGGAAGAAAGGAAAAGAATGAATTCATCTGAATTACAGTGTGAGCCAAGGATATCAGCTACACCACGGAATTCCAGAAGAACCAACAAATCTGTCTTGGCAGAAGTTCAGCCAGAACATTTCTGGGGACCAGGGCAATGAAACTTCAGCTCCTGTTACTTTGGACATGTTAGGAAAGACTAGTCCCTGGAAAAAGACTTCATGCTTGGTAAAGCAGAGGACCAGGGAAACAGAGGAAGGCTCCCGGCAGGATAGCTGAAGACAGTTGCCAGGACAGTGGGCTTGAACACACCACCATCCGGAGGACGGTGCAGACTGGGCAATGCTTCATTCTGTTGTACAGGGAAGCCAACTCAATAGCAACCTCCATTATCAACCATCTCCACCTCCACCTCCTCCACCTTCTCCACCTCCACCACCACCTCCACCACCTCCACCACCTCCACCACCTCCACCTCCATCCACGCATCCAGCCGGCCGGCCAGCTAGCCATGGTGTCAAGCACACTTGCTGTCTGCTTGAGCCCTTGGTATCAGCTCCTC
>NW_022103968.1:34991988-35039436 GCF_000313985.2 Echinops telfairi | reverse complement strand
CCACCTCCCCCTCCACCACCTCCACCACCACCTCCACCACCTCCTCCACCACCTCCACCTCCACCTCCACCACAGTACCAACTTGTCTTTTTCCTAGGAGAATGAATGGAATAAACTACATAGGAAATGCCCAATAAATGTAGATGCTTTTACATATCGAACACCAAGTTTTAATATGACCAGGTGTTTATCAACACACATGCACGGGTCAGCTCATTCATAATTCCTGATCACACGGGGCTATCTTGCCATGGCTCCAGAAGATGTACTCTCTCCTGGGTGTGTGCGTAGCCGAGGGAGCAGGCCGGGGAGGAGGCAAGGATTGCTTTGTAGGCGATCTCGTCAGAGATGACAGCACAGGCCTAGAGCTCTGGGGAGGCCTCACACCTACAGAGCCTGTGGCTGTTTCGACACGGACTAGCATGTTTGGGGCTGAGGTGGGGTAAACATCTTCAGAAGGCTTCTGTTTGCTGTCGGCACGGGGGTTTCTTGTCATAGAGTGTTCTGGAAACTGTTTTTTTAGAAAAAAAATTTTTCTCTCATGGATCATTTAGAATCACTGAACGAGGGCTGAACCACATCTTATTTACCTGGGACTGAAATATGCTTTGTTTACATGGGGCTTCTAAGTACTGGAGGGGAGGTTTGAAATGTCTCCCAATTCAGGTTTGGATGGCCTGGGGTGGAGTTTTCCAAAGGGGACCAGGTTGGACGAAGGGTGGTCGAGTCTCTGGAGAGCAGGTCACTTGGAGGGTAAAAGTTGAGCGGGAACAGGTCGTTATAGAGTGGGTAAGAAGATTGGGGGTTCCAGGTTGTATTGGCTCTGTTCCATCCTGGCTGACTCTCTGACCCTCTCCCGAGAACGCTTCCCACCAGCCTGTGAGAACTGCCACTTAGAGCTCATCACCTCTTCTGTCCAGGGAACAGGAGATCTTTAGGCCAGAAAAGCTGCCAGGAAGCAGGAGGTCAGGAGGAGGATGGCAGCTCAGGTAGCACCCAGTGGGAGTCCAAAGAACCCAGCCGCCAAGGCCATTTGAGGCAGGGCAGCCCTGAGCGGAGAGGCTGCTGAGGAAGCAGTTGCGACTGCTAGACTCTTCCCATCCGAGGGGAAGGGAGCGTCATGCGATGCCTACCTCCTAGGTTGCCGAGAGCCCAGGACAGTGCCTGGCATGTAGTAGGCGCTCCGTCATGTCAGGCATTATTGTCTGAGGGAAGGACCCCAGAGAAGGCCAGTCCATTCTGCTTCCTGGCAGAGAACATCTGAGTAACACACTCACAGAATCGCCTTCACCTCCAATGCTCCTCAGCTCATCCGGGAGAGTGAGCTCCTGAGAAGACACTGGCCTGGACAAACGGCCTGGTTGATTTGCCTGCACCCTGACCTGTTGAAACAGCTTCTTCAGGAGGGAGGAGGTCACTGGGAGGAGGTCAGTGTCTCTCAGCAGCCCTGCACACTCCCTTTGCTCTGCACACTTGGCTTTGTTGGCATTTTTTAGCTGGGAGAGAGCTCTCTTTGCATCTCCATTGTAACTGCTGTCACCTTCTTGTTGTTGAGCTTTCCCTCATTTCAAGGCCCGGCTCACGTTGAAATGCATCATTCCTTGCTCCCAGAATTCCCTATTGGCACATTACCCTTCGTCATGAGCCCAGGCCACGATAAGTTCTTTGAAAGCCTGATCGTGCACCTTGTGTGTGTCTTCGTTATCATTTCATCCACAATAGGATCATGTTACTCAAATGGATATGAACCCCCAGGAAGCAGGCCCCACCTCCCCCTCGGGTTGCAGATGAAGATCCTGGGGCTTAGGGAAGACTAGTGCCTCCCTCCCGGCCACACAGCTGGTGGCTAGTAGTCAGAATCCAGGCAAGCCAGTGTCCCAGGCTCCCCTGCCCCTCTTCTACCTTCCATGGCAGGCAAATAGGCTCCGCTCTGCAGACCTTGTTCTGAAGATTACCTACAATATTTAATCTTGTCATCTGGGGGCACTATTTCCCCTTCAGAAAGAGCCCGTGGCCAAAAGACAGCCAAGATGAAGATCTTCTTGAACTACTTGTTGTTGCGCAAGAAAGCGCTGCCAAAAGATGAGAAAAGAAAGCCTCGAATGACAGTCTCGCTTCCTCCTTCGTAGAGATGGGCAGACTCTCTTGGGACTGCTAGACACACAAGTAATTTCTCAAACCATAAGCCCTCCAACTTGAACTATTTTTAAGAAGACTACCTCTGATCAGCAAGAAAACCAAAATCCTCACAACTGGATCAATAGGTACCATCATGGTAAGGGGAGAAAAGGTGGGAGTTGACAAGGATGTTGTCTTGCTTGGATCCACCATCAATGTTCATGGAAGCAGCAGTCAAGCGATCAAATGATACATTGGCGTTGGGCAAATCTGCTGCACGAGACCGCTTGAGTGTTGCAAAGCAAGGATGTTACTTCTAGGACTCAAGTGCACCTGCCCCAAGTCATGGTATTTTCAATCGCCTCCTATGCCTGTGGAAGTTGGGTGTTGAGTAAGGAAGACCAAGGAAGAATGGGTGCCTTTGAACTATGGTGTTGGCAAAGAATATTGAAAGTACCACGGACTGCCAAAAGGACAAACAAATCTGTCCTGGGGGAAGTACAGCTGGAATGCTCCTGAGAGGCAAGGAACGTGACCGGACTGCATCTCATGTACTTTGGACATGTTGTCCGGAGAGACCAGTCCTTGCAGAAGGACATCACCCTTGATAAAGTAAGTGAACAAGATGAAACCCCTCCAGGAGATGGATTGACACGTGGCTGCAACAGCAGGCTCGTGCATAGAAGCAGTAGTGAGGCTGGGGCAAGACAGGGCAGTGTTTCATTCTATTGTGCATTGGGTCACTATGGGTCAGAACCCACGTGATCACACTTAACAACCACAACCATGTGCTCTGCGTTTGGAAGGTTCTTCTACCTTTCCTAGGAGCACAGTTCCTCCAACAGTCATTTATCCTAGGGCATTAATATACAGGGCCTATTCATGTCTTATGAAAATGCTCTAGTAATTCATTTTCCCTCTTCTGTTAAAGTCATTGAGTCAAATCGTCCTTTCAATGAAGTGCTCTTAAACCCCATTAATGAAAGTTTGTACATTAACAGAGTGCCATGATATTCATCTAGGTTTAAATACGTATTGGACAAACAGGAGAAATGATTAATCCTCTTTATGAAAATCAATCAAACGTGCCCCCAAAGTCCTGTCTTGTTAATAGTGTCACATACCAGCTACGCTTACCCTCTCATCTGCTATTTTGGCATTATTTCAGTCAGCTGAGACCAAGCTACCATGTAAGGAACAGATTAAACTGACATCCATCAAGGTGAAAGATAATTATTGCTTGTGTCAGACAACACCTGTTTTTGTAGCATTCCTCAACTTAGTTAAACTGGAGACAGGCTAAACTTTCCACCGAATTTTCCATCTGACAGTTGCTCCAGGCAGTGTGTCTGCAGAACACCCTTGCTCTGTTTACATTTTTGAGGCAGATTAAAAATGTCATCTGTGAAATATAACCTGAAAATCGCAAACTGTAATATATTAACATATATGAATGTAGGGCTGCCCGGGCGTCCAGCTGAAGGGGAAAGGCCCACGCGGACCCCCCTCCTGAGCAGAAATCTCTCACCGTCCATCTGTTGTGATGTTGGCCCACACAGATCATCCGCAGATAAGTCTTCCCCCTTCACACCGGGGGCTCGATCACTCTTCACGCTGCAGTTAGGAACCCATTAATCATTTCTCAACAGCGTGTGGCATTTTCTTACCAATGGAGAGCCAGCAGTGAGGACTGGGTCTCCATTTTCATATTCACATCTCAAGGCCAAGGATGACATTTTTCCCTGAGAAAAGAATCCCTGACCTGGGGCCAATGATCTGAAATGTGTGTGTGTGTGTGTGTTTAATGGAAAAGTGACAGTGGTATGGCTACTGCAGAAGCGCTAATGTCATTGCCAAGGGTGCTCCTTGCACTGTCCCTTGATGGTACACCGAAGAACACAAAGCAGAGGGAAGACCCTGGTGCATTTCCAGATGTTGAAGCTGGCATACATTTTTGTTCATGTCCACGAGACAAAAGGAGGAGGGAGAAAGAGAGGAGCACTTGTTCACTTCCCTCTCGGGGGGGAAGGTGATGGACCCCACAGCTTTTCTGGGTGTTAATCTTACTCTTAACATCTGCGCTACTTCAATCACTGTTTCTTTTGCCATGCTCTAAATACAGGCTCCAGCCCAGCTGAGGAAGGGATGGAGACATGAAGCTCCCCTTTAATATAAGCGTAGTCATTAAAAGACCTTTAAGATGCATAATTCTTGGGATGACAGTAATGAGTATATATATATCTATATATATCCATATATTTTAAGAAAATCTAATCGTCCTCCTCGACTTGTCATTCTCTGCTCTCCCTCAGAGTTCTATAGCTCTCTGGTGGCACCTGAATCGTGCCTTGCTCTTTTCTCCCCACTCCCCAAACGCCCCCTTTGTCTTCCTTTGTTGCTGTTAGGTGTCCCTGAGGGGGGGGCTGGCTCACAGCAACCCTGTCTACCCCCCAACCCTCTGTTTGAGCCCGTGGTTACAGACACGTGTCTCTCTCGCTCTCTCTTTAAGGTTTTTATTGTGAATCAGGTGAAGGGTTACAGGACAGACCACCAGTCTTACATTAAGGAACGCCTACACCTCTTGTTCCCACGCACCCATTGCAATCCCTTCCACGGGCCGTCACCCACTCCTCTTTCTCGCCGCGCTTCTGGCTTCTGTCCCTCCTTCTGGTTCATTGCTCTGTCACAGAGGTGAGTCCAGGGCCTAAGGGCCATTGTCTCAGAGGTCCACCTGACCTCCTTTTATGCTCTTGAGTTTTGTTCTGCCGTTTGGCCCACTCTCTCCACGACCTGCTGATGGGAGCCCTTTCAGAGCAGTCGGTCGTGGTAGCCCTCCAGGTCTTCTGGCCTCAGGCTTTGGGAGACAAGTGTCTGAGTGGTCCGTTCGTTTTTGGACTAACTGTTTCCATATGTCTTTCGATTTTCCTCACTCTGCTTTCCTCCACATGGGGAGAGACCAGTGTTGGCCCCTCAGATGGCTGCTCAGGAGCTTTTTATCACTCCAGTTTCTACCCACCTAAGTCAGACATAGAATCCTGTCTTTGTGAACGTTGTGTCAATAGACCTCGGTGTCCCCTGAGCCTCCGGTTCTGATCCTGCAGGCTGTGTGTGGGTCGATCCATCTCGTTGTGGGTCTACTTGTTCTTACCTCCACTTTCCCAAGCTCCTTCTTGATAACATCTCCAAAGGAAATGAGCGAACGTCTCACCATCCTCACTTCTGAAAAGCCCTCTCATTGTACGTCATCCCAAATAGACTTGTTTGTTCTTCTGACCATCCATGCCCGATAGTATCCACCACCATTGTGATTTAAATGCTCTCTTTAATTAATTGTTCAGCTTTCTATATACATAGGAGGTGATCGCCAGTACGCTGGCTTCAGCCAGCCCACCGTAGCCCTCAGAGCGACATTTCTGTTCTTTAGCTCTTCATCTCTTGCCCCTTGACTGTTGTCGTCACCCCTCTATCCTGTCTCTCCAGTTCAGGCGCTCCCTAGTTCCAGTCTGTCTTCTCTTCACTAAGCTATGTATCCCTAACACAAAATTAGAAGCCCACTCTCTGATAAAAACTGTCCAGTCCTTTGATGATATAGATTAATTGATCTTTTATTCCTTATCATGGCCTTCAAGGCTTTATATAATCTGACCCCAACTTCTTAGATCAGATGTATTAGCTAGGATAAGGAGCCCTGGTGGTATAGTGGATTATGGGTTGGGCTGTTAACCACAACTGGCAGCCCTGAGGGAGAAAGACTTGGCTTTCTACTCCTGTAAACCATTCCAGTCTCAGATACTCACAGGGGCTCACTATGAGTCAGCATTGACTGATTGGCAGTGAGGGTTAACCATAAAGCCAGCCGTTCAAAACTACCGGCCGCTCTGCAGAGGAACGATGAGGCTTTCTGCTCCTGGACAGATGTACAGCCTCGGAGACCCCCCAAAGCCATCTATTCTTGTGCTATAGAGTCAGAATCAATGACACGGCTGTGGGTTTGGTGTTTGGGCTTTGATTGGTTAGGATATTTTAGCTGCAGGTAACAGAAACTGTCCGTCAAGTAATAGGACAATGTATTGCCTCCCAAAAGGCAGTCCCTTAGTTGGGCTGGGCTTCAAGTCTCTTGTTTCAATGATTCCCTGATACCAATGATGAGCCAGGTGGCTTTTTCGACAATGCAGTGATAACAGCCTGGATCTTTCTACCTCTCTGATCTGCGCTCCTTCGTGTGTCCATCCCTTCTTCAAGCTGGGTAGCAAGATGGTGGCAGGGGTTTCAGCATCTCAGTCCGATATGGCAGTGCCGGAGGCTGCGGAGACGGGCGCTGCAGGCTTCGCTTAAGAAGAGGAAGCATTCTTCAGGGTCCCATCTCCAGTAGATGTTCTTTCATGACTGGTTAACGGGGCAGCCACAGGTAAAGGACATCATTCTCAGGACAATCAACCAGCTCTCCCTGAGGCACATGGCCGCACGGGGTGAGAAGCGGGACCCGAACCAAAGTGGGATTTTGTTAAGCAGCAAGCAGTGGGGACTGGGTAGGCGACCAAGAATGCCTATCACCAGGTTTTCAGGCACGCGGCACAGTTTGCTGTTTTTTTCAGTCCGCTGCAGTCTGCCATCTCGCTCATGGCTTTTGTATTTGCGCTCCAGAATATCTTGCTTCCCACCATGTTCCTTCATCTGGTGAGACTGTACACATTTCCTATTGCCTATGTCACAAATGACCACAAAGTGACATTAAGACAATACAAATTCATTCTTACAGTTTTAGGGGTTAGTTTTTTTTCTTCTTCTCCTCTTGCTTCTCTCCTAAGAACCCTTCTGATTACTGTGGGCCCACCCAGCTACTCCAGCAGGCTCTCCATCTCATGATCCTTAACTTAATCACATCTGCGAAGTCCCTTTTGGCACATAAGGTCAAAGAGTCACTGGTTCTGGGATTTAAGATGTGAACCTTTTTAGGAGGTCTTTCTTTTGTCAACCCCAATGACTTCATGACAAATCCCCTTTCCTCTGGACTCCCATTCTAGAAACCTCACTCTTCAGAATGTGAAGAAGAGAGGTAGTGTGTGTGTGTGTGTGTGTGTGTGTGTGTGTGTGTTGCATTGCTTGCCAGCCTTGGGGAACAGTTGTCAATGCCATTGCTCCTGGATGGCCAAGGATGCCTCAAGGCAATGCTCTCAGGTCACCACCTCTCTGGACCTGCTTCCTGGGCATATCCTCTCACCTACCTCCCTTTCCCTGCTTTTTGACCTGACATTGAACTTCCTTCACGTCTGAGTCAAAAAGACTATCTACCCTTTGTGATTTGTGGAGGCGTTCATCAGAGGACATGAAGAGGAAATTCTACCCACAGGACAAAGTATTGGCTTTATCTGCCTCTAGGTTACAATACCTTCTGACCATAGGCTGTCCAATAACTTCTGACCATAGACTGTAGAATGAGCCAATAGCCTTCTGACCATAGGCTGTCTTGGCCTGGGTTCTTGTCTGTGGACAAAAGTCATTTAGGTCATTTATTCTAATATACCTGCAACTCGGACTCTCTTTCTAATTATTCATGGTGCAGCGTTGAGAGCTATGGTCGTGGGTACTATCTTTGGAGGTACACAGCTCCCCAGCCGCAGACCTTGAGACCCAAAGATTCTTGTCAAGGGATTTGCCAGCAAGTGTCCTCAGGAAAAACGAGAAGGGAGTGGGGAAATGGGGCAGGCCGGAGAAGAAGTCAAACAAGGACATGCTACTCTACAAAGTCCTACACAGGGCGCCTTCGTCCATTCCCCAGGGAACTCTCTGAGCATGTCCTGGTCAGAGGCAATTGTCCTTGCCTAAGGTCACCCCTCTTTCTCACAGTTGAGTTATTTCTAACTCATAGCAACCCCACATGGGGGTCCCAAAGCTGTACATCTTTATAAGAACAGGCAGTCTCAGTTTTCCCCTGAGAAGGGGTTGGAGGGTTTGAACTGCCAAAAAGAAATTCCCAGGCACAGCTGAGGGGAGCCCTCTGTCCAGGCCACAGGTGCTGTCCTGGGTGAAAACCCACCAGGACCCAATGTGCCTGGAGATGGCGCAGGGACCCGAGGGGGTCTGGGTACAGCTCTGACAGCTGCTTCTATACCAGTGAGGTTTGAGGCTCTAGATTTCCTCTCTTAATTCACCCAAGTTCCCACTGACCATCACTCTTAGCTCCATTTCCATTCAGGGTTTCTGGGACGCTTCAGCCTCTAGAGCAGCAGTTCTCAACCTGGGGGTCACGACCCCTTTAGGGGGGTGTCGAACAACCCTTTCGCAGGGTCACCTGATTCATAACGGTAGCAAAATGACAGGTAGGAAGTAGCCATGAAATAATTTTATGGTTGACGGGTCACAACCACATGAGTAACTGTATGAAAGGGTGGTGGCATTAGGAAGGCTTAGAGCCAATGTCCTAAAGGAAGAAACCCAATTCCTTTTTCACACCAGATTTCCTGCTCTGGCTTTCTACCTCAAAACTTGCCACCAACTTGATTCCAACTCTTGGCAACCTCATGTGATTCAGAGTAAAACGTGCTCAACAGGGCTTTCAATGGATGGCTTTTCTAGGGGGAAGTAGAATGCCAAGTTTTTCTTCCATGATGCCTCTGGGTAGACTTGCATTGCCAGCCTATGCGTTAGCAATGGAGTGCACCAGCCAGGGACTCTTCATCTCTCAGAAGCCTTCTTCCACCCAAAGCAGCTCCATCACCTCTCCAAGTCAAAGCCCCCTGATGGATTGGCCTCCATTGCTATGAATAGATAGTGGAGGAGAACTTGTTGTCCCTGCCTGGTCACCTCGTCTCCCTTCGAGTGCTATTCTTACCACCCCCACCCCCTGATCCCCTGTCCATAGAGCTTAACCCTCATCGTTATCCTGAGTCTGGGGGCTCCGTTTCCTTCTCCTTCCACAGGAGCCAGCTCTGCCTTTGAGGCCATGGCCACTGTGCCCCAAACTTCCACACTCCCTCTCCGTGAGACTCGACAGTCACATGGTGCTACAATCACGCACCTGGGTATTAACAAATTATGCCGTCCTCTCAGGGAACCCAAATGGAAAACTTTCCAAAAGCACCTCATTGTTTTCACAATGCAGTAGCTACTTTAGTACATAAAAATAAAATAGGCATAAGAATACAAAATAGTAACAGCAGCTGTTTGAGCACTTATTTGACACCATGCATTTCATCGGCATGATTTTATTTTAGTCTTCCTGCAGTGACCCTTACAAGGTAGGGTCTCTCATGATTACTATTTTGTTGCTGTGTGTTGTGAAGTCTAATTTAACCCAACAGGACAGAGGAGACCTGCCCCATAGGGTTTCCTAGTTTACTGACTGGAGTAGATAGCCAGGGTTTGTCCCACAGAGCCACTGGATGGGTTTGAACCACTAACCTTTGGGTTAGCAGCTGAACCTTTAAGATCTGCACCACCAGGCTCCTGGTTGCCATCTTTATGGTGGGGAAACGGAGGCTCAGAGTGGCTAGTTGATGTCAGAGAGTTTGCAGAGAGCTATTCTACGCCCCGTCTGAGTCTCCATCACACCCCTGCTTTGAACGGCCATTCCGTAGTGGCCTATACTCACACAAGAGACGAAGGAGAAGTCTCTTACCCCGCGTGGAGGGCACTGCGGGCCTGACGGGCTTGGTAAATGGCAGTTCTCCTTCAAACCTCTGGATTCCAGAGGTGTTTAGTCATGCTCATTTATTAGATTCCTTACCCCAACATCAAGTTGAAAATCGGCCCTTCCTTCCAAATTCCTTTCGGATGTGTTGGCCACCAAAGCAGCCTCCATCCCTCCAACCCCAAGTGAGTCACCGGGCAACCCAGTTTTGCTTCCATTGTGCTTTCCTGGAAGAGGGGCTTAGACCTTCTTTATAAAAGGGCTTTCTTGGACACCCCACCCCATAACTGACACTGTCTCTTTTATCAGAATTGGATCAAATGACTACCTACCCCGCTCTGCAAAGAAGGCTAAGAGACAACTTGGCTTTTTTTTTCCCAAAGGCTTGGCCAAAAATTAAAAAAAAAACCAAACTCACTACCATCAAGTTGTGTCTAACTCATGGTCACCCCATGGGACAAGGTAGAATCGCCCCCGTGGGTTTCTGAGACAATAACTCTATGGGAGTAAGAAGTTCCATCTTTCTCCTGAGCTTGGCATCCTCAATACATCCGTCTTTCTATTAGGAAGAAGAGAAGACTAGAGTCCAGCTAAGCATCTATCTGTTCCACCTTGTCCTCTTCCTGTTTTACTTCCATTCATATTGAGGTTCATGGTCTATCGCTTCAACGAATCTCTAGCCAATATTCTAAACATCCTGCCATCTGCCCTTTCAACACAACTAGATTCTCCAAAGACATGTAAACTGTGTGTCCTCAACAGAATTAATTTATCTTCTTCTCAAATCAAATTCCTCTGTATTTGTATCTGAGTGAACAGCTCTACTGTCCACCCAAATGTTCAAACTGTCAGTTCTAGTCCCCCTTGTCATGGTTCGAAGAGTAGCCCACCCCTGTCCCCAACCTCATGTCCTTGAGAACCGCAGGTTGTGACGTCTTGGAAGTAGAATCTTTTAAGAATGTCTTCATTTCCCTAGAGCCCCGGTGGGCGGTTTTAAAGAAGAGAAATGGGCTTACTCACCAGTCAGGAGGCTGGAAGTATAAATTCAAGGCATGGCTGTAAGGGGCGGTCCTTCCTTTTCTATTTCAGCTTCTGGGAGCTGCCAGCCATCCTTGACAGTCCGAAACTTGGAAATGCACCCACTTCCGTCGTCTGCTCCCTCTTCCCCATCGGCTATCTCTATTCTACTTTTTTTTTTCCTCACAATTTAGAAGTGATTAGGCTAAGAAAACACCCTTACTGATATGATCTCATTAACATAACTGAAGAAAAACTCTTATTTTCGAGCAGAGTTATGTTTATAGGGTAGAGAGATGAGGGTTACACCAATATTTTGGAGTCACACATTTCATTCCAAGTAAATGCGATCAAGTGAGAATCATCTCCTACTGAATCAGGATGAGCCCTATGTTCCATGAGCGGTGTCCTTCTCCAAGAGTGGATACAAAGAGACCCAACAAATTCATGTGGAAAGAGAGGCAGAAATAGAAGTTATGTTGCCCCAACCAAGGGCCACCTTATGGGCACCTTGACCTGAAAGAGGCGAGGAAAGAGTCTTCCTTAGTCTTCAGAGAGAGCACAGCCCCACCCCCCACCCCGCCCCCCGTCACACCTTCATGTGGGACGTTTAACTTCCATGACTGTGACAACATACTCTTCGGATGCTTTAGGCTGCTCATTTTGTGGCACGTTATTACAGAAGCCTTAGGAAATAAACACAATCCTCACAAAGCTCAATAAACGATCTGTGATGGCTAGATTTTGTGTTCATGTGGCTGGGTGAACTTTCCCAGTAGTTTGTCAGTAATCACCCATGACGTCCTTGAGCACCATGCAATCAGCTCCATGATGGGATCTAACAACAACAACAACAACAAATGTAATCAACCCTGTGAGCAGACAGCTGTTGGAGAGGAAGGCGGCTCCCTTGGGGAGGTCACTGTCGTGATGTAACTGGAAGACTCCTTGTGGGTGTCTGCTCTTTTTTTAAAGCAGACACTGTGAGGAACCTTGTCATCTCTGCTGGATCTGGATCCTGCATCTCCCTCATCAACCTGCTGCCATCTGACTTGCCAATCCCAAGCACCGTCAGCTGATTGCTGACTTTGACTTCATCTGACTTTGCACCCAACAGCCTGTGGTCTTCCTACTGTCTGATTCCTCCTCCTCCGGTACATGAATCAGGAGAGCCCTGGACTGAAGACGGTGTGAACCCTTTCTTGATAGAAATCTCTTGCTAGAGTACAAAGAAAATGCTTTGCCAAATGAGGATGGCAACAAAGGTACAAATGTGCTGGACACAACAGATGGATGGATGGATTGTGATCAGAGCTGTAGGAGCCCCCAGTGAAATGATTTAAAGAAGAAATCTCTTGCTGGATACAGACAAACACAAAAGAACACTGCTGGCTTTGCTTCTCTAGAGAATCCAGCCTCATACACCGTCTCTGTAAAAAGAATGCTCTTCACAAAAGCCTGTAGCTCCCCCTACTAGCCCGAAGTTTGTCGTCAAATTGCTTGCATACAAGAATCCTGGAGCCAGTTAATGTGGAGAAGTCATTTTAGTGTATTTGTTTGAGAGCCAGCCCTCATAATCTCTGTCAGGGCACTCTGACTCTGATTCCGGCTGTGAATTATTTGGCGAGTGTGGCGATGAATCCCTAAGTCCGCAGATGGGGTAGAGATGGGGAAGGAAGCCCAAACAGAGGTTCGTGGAAGGCAAGGTGCAATTCCCTAGACAGCTCCCTTTCTTTCTGCATGGTCTGATGATAACTGCTAGTGGTTTTTCGGTCTCTTTCTTTGTTTTATTTTGGTCACAGGTACATTATTTTTCATGAAGAAAAGAGATTTTATTTGGCATATGCAGCAAAGAGAAGACAAAAAATGGGGAACGGACAGGCATGCCACCAGAGCAATGCTTGCCCAAGTTCCCACAGATCGAGCCTTCTCTTGTGAATGGCTCAGTTCATCTTTCTATCGACCCAGGCTGCTCCTAAAGTGGCCCATCAGCCACCACCCTCACTGAATTCCGACCCCGTGACTGCTGCAGTTCTAGGCCCTGATTCTAGAATTCACTCCTGAGCCTCTGGATACAAAGGATAGTCACGCTGTGTTGCTAGTCAGTAGATTGTGAGAAACTCTCACTCTTTTAAAATAGACATGTTGTTTAACTTTATTCCTTGTAGTCTCCTCAGTCTAACATCACTTCTCTCACTCCATCCTTGAGTTTCTTTCTTTCTTCTTAACCCTTCGGAGCTTTGTCTTTGGGTCGATGCTGCCCTTTTGAGCTCAAATGGTTGATGCCTCTAAGGTATTCAGACTTCAATAGACTGATTGTTCCCTTTATATTGTTTGGATGCAAATGGAGCCAGGGAAGTGGCTCAAGGTTATAGGCTTGGGAGGTCCACTAGTCTCTATTCAACTCACAAGCCTGGATTTTTTTAGTAAAGAAATATTATACACAATCATCTATTTTACACAATAAATATTGATTCTTCTTATTTGAACCTATTTTAGGTAAAGGATTTTATAGATGAAATAATTCAATTGAATGTCTCTGCAATGTGTGCTAAGAACTCATTGCAGGTTTACATTGCAACCACAGGCAAGCGTGCATGTGTGGACTGCTCTCTCCACCAGTGTCTGCCCCTTCTTCACCTCCATTCATCAGACAAAGCCGCCCTCCGTCTGATTGTGCCCATCGCCTGCTCCGTGATGGCTTCTCCCACATAGATGGACCTTGTCACATATCGTGTATTTCGCTTTTCTCGAAATCGCATTTGATGTGTTTGTGATCATGACTTGAGAATAAGAACTTCTAGTAGCTCACCTGGTTCTCGATTGCTCTTGAAGTGTGTGTCGCATTGAGCTATCGGAAGCACTGTTAAAGGTGTGCATACATGGAAAAGGCTATGAGAGCACTTAATAAAGATTTACCAGACCCTCAATTCCTCAGGTGCGGGGAAAGGGTATTCCTGGCTTACTTGGAGAGCGGTGGGGATTTCAGCGAAACAGGAACAAAGATAAGGCTGCAGAAGATGATGTGCTCCCCATGATCTGGATCTTAAGGAAGGTGGAAGTACATTCTGGTGGACCAATGGGGACCTTTGAAAAGAACATGATAGGATTAATTTTTCAGCAATGTAATTCTGGGCAACGTGGGCTTTCAATGGATGATTTTTTTTTTTAACATTTTATTAGGGGCTCATACAACTGTTATCCCAATCCATACACACATCAATTGTGTAAAGCGCATTTGTGCATCGTTTCTCAAAACATTTTCTCTCCACTTAAACCCCCGACATTAGGTCCTCATTTTCCCCCTCCCTCCCGCTCCCCCCTTCCCTAATGAGCCCTTGATAGTTTATAAATGGGTATTTTGTCATATCTTGCCCTGTCCGACGTCTCCCTTCACCCACTTTTCGGTTGTCTGTCCCCCAGGGAGGAGGTCACACACAGTTCCATGTAATCGGTTCCCTCAGTGGATGATTTTTTAATGATCATTTCCTTTGTGTGTTCCAAAGTTGGAAAGGGCTAAAATTCATTGGTATTGTATCTGCCAATCAAATTGGCAGTCCTACAAATCACACTTGGACACAGGCCTACAAATCACCTCCAATCTAGGGATGCTCTCTTGACCGTAAACCAGAAGTGGAATGGAAAACTTTATTGTGGTATAAGAAATTAGGGCCTAGGAAAATATCTCGGGGTTTTCACCAGGAAAGATTAAAGTGAACAACAAAACAAAGCAAAGTGAACCACTGGAAGACCAGAAGGCCAGGGCTGCGTCCAGAAGTCACTTGCCAAGAAACAAGAGAGAATTAATAGAAAGCTTGGGAGCTAGCCAAGAGGTTGGGAAGTTTCGCAAGTGTCCAGGAGCAGTTTCTTTTAAGATTATAGGTGGTACTTTATGAAGATCTTTGTTGCTTCTAAGGGAATTCTTGAAAAAGTATTATGGTACCAACTTCAGAAGAAGTAATTGTTAATGTGTAGCCCTTCCCCCTCCCCACTGGTTTTTTTTGGGTAAATTCCTTAATTTCTAATTCTCAATCTCCCAAATGGTATAGTCACAATAAAAACACCTCATGTGCAGGATTATTGTGGGTATTACAAATAATATATGTCTACGCACTTAGTAAATATCTGAAATGCAATTACTTCGTACCATGAGATTTACTACTGTTGTTAACCTGTCCTCTACATTTTTGATGCTGTCAAGAGAAAGCTGTCTTGGAGCCTGTTGTCTGGATGGGCAGCAGGTTGTTCATTTCGGGAAGGCCATCCCTTCGCCAAAATGGGTTCCCTTCAGTGGGTGGATCAGGGTTCTCATGATACATCTTGTTCGTAGAAGGTGCTGATGGGCATGGGCTCCCCACATGGGCTTCCCTGTCTAATGAGGCCGCTGCATGATGTGACTGTGGGAGGCCTGGCCGTTGGTTTGGTGCATTCTCAGCGTCGACTAAGGCTGCTCCAGCTTGCGGCTTGGCCTCTGTGCCTCCCACTCGCTCCCCTATGAGGAGCCGCACTGTCTGCTCTAGGAGCCAAGCCTGTCTGCTACTGCTGCTTCTGGAAGCAGCCACTTCCCTCTTTTGGGGGGCATATCGTCATAGCGTGGATGACTGCCACTGAGAAATTCACCCTTGCCTGAAACAAGACAGTAGCTCTCAAGGCAGCAATGTGAGAAGGCAAATTACGAGCCGAGTGAACCTTGGAGAGTCTTCTGAGCGTGTCTTTCCACATCAGCCAAGGTAGATACCCACAAGGGGGCTGAGAAAGGGAGGGGACCTCAGATCGCCATGAAGTCCTCTAGAGAGCCAGCTGATGATCAGGACCTTTGTCATGGAAGCAGAATCTACCATGTTGTTGAGTAAGTATGGTGAAAGGATACACGCCTAATGCCTACCTTCCCCGATTTTAAGTTAGGCAGCATCCTCTTGTTTTGGCCAAACTATTGCCTCTTGGCCTGTGTACAGACAGGTTCAGTTGTTGTTGATTGCTTTTAGATGTCAACGAATCAGTTCTGACTCACAGTACAGTGGAATGAAACCCTACTCTGTCCTGTGCCCTCCTGACAATTATTGTCCTGTTTGAGCCTATTGCTGGAGCCACAGTGTCAGTTCATCTTGTTGAGGGCCTTCCTCTTGCATTGACCTTCGGTTTTCTGACGTATGATCTCCTTTTCTCGGGGTAACTTCTCCAAAGTACAGGATACAAACTCTCACAAATCCTCTTGTCTAAGGAGCATTCTGACTGTACTTCTTCCCAGACAGTTTTGGTTTTTCTTCTGACAGTTCGTGGTACTTTCAATAGTCTTCCACGATACCATAATCCAAATGTATCAATTCTCCTACAATCTTCTTGATTCAATGTCCACTTTTCACATGCGTAGGAGGCGATTGAAAATACCATGGCTTGGCTCAGGTGCACCTGAGTCCTCAAAGTGACAGCCTTGCTTTTCAACACTTTAAAAAGCTCATGTGCAGCAGATTTGCTTAATGCAATATGTCATTTTCTTGACTTACAACACATAATAGTCCCAAAACCCTACAGTGAAACCACTACTCTGTGGGGCGTAACTTGTCTTTTCTCCTCCTAAATAATTCCATGCCAGGTCACGTCTTATAAAACGTGTCTGACCTGCCTCATTCAGTCATAAGCCGTGATGGCTCCAGGTCAAGTCAAGAAAAGTCAAGTGGAATGCAGTGGAAGTATTTTCATTTTTCTTAAGAGAGATAAATGTGCAGACTGCTGTTTCTGATTTCTTTTCATACTGGGATTTGCATATCTGCCACCTGTTCACCCTTACATGATGCTGTTCCCAGAACATTATGACAAGAGGATGACTGTGGAGTCATTGTCTATATCTTGGGAATGCCTTCTTCCAGGAAATGTGTACGTAAGGGACTAGGAACGGACAGTGATTCAGTCACCACTAAGCACCTGCTCTTTGGCAGAATGTGGTTCCATCTTTATCATTTAGGCTTGATCTTCGCAATGTCCCCAAGTGTTCTGTGAGTCTGGTTGTACAAAGACCATGGAAACCTGAGCATATCAATCCCCACTTAAAATTCCATCAGCTGGAGGACTAAATTCAAACTCTGTGGCAAGATCCTTTATGGCTTGGGCTCTATTTTGTACCTTTCATCTGTGGTCTTCCCCATCTTTTCCCAAACACACTACGGACACATACCGCGCACACACACACGTCTGTATCATTAATCTCGCTCCAGTGACAGTTCCTGGTAATAATGTCATCAGTGTTTACTCAATGAATCACCTCATGTTACAGCTTAGGAAACTCATGCTCAGAGAGATAAGGTGTACAAGTGGTCAGGGAGGGTGTTGGGACTGATCAAGAAGGAACTTGGAATTCAAATTTCAGCTGACCCTTATTATCTTTGTAACATTGTCTTGAACTCCCATTCCTTGTCCCTGTAAGGCCAAAGGTCCCTCTGTTTCTGGAATTCCCAGAAGCTTACACCCGCATGGTCACCAATGGCTCCAAATCAGCCTTAGGCTTTTTGGTGAATATTATATTCCACCAAACAAAAGGGAAATAGATACAATTAATATGAAAATGAATATATTTAATAGATAAATAAAATATGAATATTTAAAAATATATATATATATATTTAAAATAAAGCTAAAATTAAAACAAGAGAGAGTGAGAGAGCGAGAAGGGTCAGAGCCTTGAAAACTGTCCAGATTACTTAAAAAGAAAGAAAAGTGCGCCATTGTTTCCTGGAATGGGGTGTCTTGGTGTGGTTTTCTTTGACCTTGCCTGCCTTCGTTCCCGCAGGGTCTTGGATGTTTAGGCTAATGTGTTTAGTCCGTGTAGGGAAACTTTGAGCCAATATTTCTTCAGGTATTTTTTCTACCAGTTTTCTCCATTTGGGGATTCCAATTATATGTATGTTAGATCAGTTGATAATTCCCTATAAATGATTAAGGTTTTATAGTCTCTTTTTTTTACAAATCATGTTCCCCTCTCTATCATTTTCTATAATACCTTTAAAGCTATCATCAAGTCAAAAATCCTTTTCTCTACATTGTAAACTTTGTTATGAATCTTTAATGAACTTATTACAAATATTGTATTTTTCATTTCTAGGTGTTCCATTTGATATTTGTTTTTTTAGAGTTTCTGCATCTTTCCTGAAAGTCCCCATTCTTCACTCATTATATTAATCTCCTCTTCTAAGTTCTGTAGCATGTATATCAGAGTTATTTAAAATTGTTTGCTAGCTCTAACATTTGATCAACTCTGGATCTGTTTCTATGGATTGCTTTTGTTTTTCTTTGTAGTTCTTGCTTTTTCACACATCTAGTAGTTGTTGCTAAGTGGAAGACATTGTGTTTCATTGTAGAGTTCTATTTCCTTCCTTAAAGGAGTAACCAGATTAAGGGTTCCTTGCAGGCACAGGAAGGGAGGTTAAGGGGGAATGGGGAGCTAATAATACAAGTGTTCTAAAATAGACTGTGGTAGTGATGGTACATTTATTGATATGATTGAGCTATTGAATTGTATGACATTGGTAGTATGACCCAATAAAACTGTTTGTACAAATATTTACAATATTCAATTTAGTTATAGCAGACAGATGACCTGGTCATATAAAGGCTTGGTTCATGCTTTGTTAGAACAGGCATATTTTGACTTTGTCCTTAGTTTTAGAGTACAGACTAGAAGTGGGATAAAATCCTTACTCCTAAGGCATTACCTTGATGAATTTCAAAGTTGGTTCCCCCCACCCCCACCCCCGCAGTTCCCTGTAACTTTCTGGGATTTGAACTCCAAACCTTAGATCTCCATTCCTGGGGAGCTGCTTAATTTTTAAAACCGTCCTATTGTCACTTTTCACTGGACTCCTTAGGGTCTTTCCCATTCCTACACAGCTCACAAGTTCATGAAAGGTTTGCGATGAATTTATATATAAAATTCGAGGCTCCCTTCTATAATTCACTCTGAGATTTCTCCTTTCAGTTTGCAGTTGCCATGACTGAGGTTCACCCCATACTGCAAGGGCTCTCTCTGGGAACAGTTGTTCCCAAATTCAGAAGTGATGATGTTTGGAGTTCAAAATAAAATCTTCCCAGGAATCAATCTGCTACGTAATTAAATCAAACTCATCTCCTAACTATTCATCTGCCCTCTATTAACCTCACTCTCAAATGCAATAAAAAATTCCATTGCAGGAGGGCATGGGGTGGTGGTCAACGAAACTAAAATGACAGCACACTAGATTTGCACTCGAGGTGAACGGATCCAACCTATTATATAGTCAGGTCTTCTTATCCCAAGTCTGCCTGCCAGCCTTGGACAAGCCAACGAAATCACCTTGGCTCCATCTCTTCAGGAAAGTGCGGGCTATCCTACCTGCCTCAGAGGTTGATCGCTGTGAATAAAAGCTTCCTCTCTTCTAGGTGGAACTTTCCACCTGTGACTTATGTCCCATGTACACAAACCAGCAATGCAGCCTCAAATCCAACCTCACTTGGCCCAACATTTTTAATTTCCAGTTGAAGCAACTGAGTCCTGGAGAATGCCAGATGTGTGATCTCGGGCAGGCCAGTGGCTTCATCTCTGGGGCCTCGGTTTTGCTCCTGTAAGGCCGGAGCGGACAATGCCAACCCCAGAAAGCTTCTGAGAAGATGGAATGAAGACAGGGACCGAGCGCTTGGTAGCAATCGGATTCGTTGTAGTGACTATTAGTTTTGAAATACATATATTTTACTCCCTATAGCATCTGAGGCCTGATCCCCTCAGACCTAGAAGGGCTGCCGGGCTGCAGCCAGTGGGTCACAAACCCTGGAGTTGGGGAGTTGTCCTGGGGAGACCCTCCCTGGAGGTCAGGTAGAGTTGAGTGAACTGGCAAAGCAGTGTGATTTCAGACGCTCCGAGGTGCGTCCACTCCTCTCCCCTCCACTCCCTCTCCCTGTTATTAAACGGGTCGATTTTACAACATCAATAAAGAACTTTCCTACCCAATTACCCCAGACAATAGGCTACAAAGCAGTTTCAACTATGAAAACTCCGTGTTGGGTTCATTTAGATTGTTTTGCTGTGTCAAGCCCTCACTGGAGTTCAAAAGTTCAGCTGAACCATGAACTTTGTAATGTCACAGCAGGCAGCTCCACACAGAGAGTGGAAAGTGAGAAAACACACACTCTTTAAGGTGGGCTTGTCGTGCTGGATAGACTACGGTGAGGAATGGGGTGTGCATAAAATAGCCCTTAATGGACATCTCAGAAAGAGCAAGGGAAGCGAAATGAAACCCACTGTTGCTTGCGTTGCCCGGGCTCTGGGGCTTCCCAAGGAGTGCGCGTTCAGTGACTGATCACTGGTGGACAATCTAAAGCCGGTTAATCTCCTTAATAAATGGTGAAATCTTGTATCCCTCCTGGTTTCAGGGGCGGCTTTTCTGCCTGTCTGGGACACGCAGCGTATCCAAACAAAAGGGTCACGACTGGCTGTGTTTGTTGAAGTTAGAACCCACAGTCTCATGTCACTCGGGCGTGATGTGACCTGGTCACACAAGTGTAGGTGGAGCGAACGTTTTACAGGCAAGAAAGCAAGGCTGCACTTTCCCTTAGTTGACCATGGATAAGCACCCCCGAAAAGGAAGTTCAAGAGCCCCTCGTTTTGGAAATCTTTTGTTTGCGCAGCTTTGTGTTCAAGTGTAAGGCCAATGCGAACACAAACTCACGGGGGCTGGGGTGGTGGTGGTGGTGGTGGGGTGTCAGCGTATCTTCAGCTTTTACCCAGTGAAACCCTCACTCCGGGAAGGAGATGTCCTGTCGCAGGCACCGAGGCTTGGCTTTTCTTGCTGGTTGTGACATGGCAGTACGCAGAAGTAAAGGGACAACTGGAGGTGGACAATCTGGGGCGGGGTGGGGGTGGGGGAAGCCCACCAGGCAAGATGTGTTTTTTTACAACAAGTGTTTATATTCTCCTGTGCTTAGGAGGAGGCTGGTCTCCAGGGTCACGAGAGAAAGTCTAGGCTGGGTCATCTGTGTATCGTGGAAAGGACAAGGTGAGAAGGTCAAGTCCTGTGCCAGATGGTTCCTTATGAGTTCATTGGGATTGGTTTCTTTAAAGCAGCATCCCCTGGCCTGGAAGTTTCTCTCAAAGTGGCCAGGATTGTAGCTCTGAACAGCTCAAGGCACATTTTCGAACAAACAGCTCGGAGGAGATGACCTCGGGCGCTCCTCGTGTCCTTCCGGGTGCTTTCCCCTCAGGAAGGTCTCCCTCAGTTCACTTCAGTAAGGAACTGGTGAAACGTCCCGCCATCTCCAGACATAAATCATGCCAACACATTTAGTGCCTCCCACTGAGAACCCTGATCATAAAGGGGGGAGAGTGTTGTGAAGACCGGAATCGGGTTGACCTAGTTAAAGGTGGTCTGTCTTCCCAGTGGGGCTGGGCAGCTGGCAGGGAAAACAAGGTTCACTGCCCAGATGTTGTAGCTCTGTTTCTGGGTGACCTGCCCTGGATGGCGGGCCTGCGTGGCTCTTGCTGAGGCCAGGGTAGGAGGGGAGTTGGTATGTTCTTTGGAAGTGCTTTCAGGGTAGTGATGCTGGACAGGAGGATTTGTTCATTCAGAAAGCATTAAGGGAGAACTCACTTCCGGGGACAGATAGCCAGGGATTGGTCAGGGGGAGGTCGGAGGGGAACCCCGAGAGTCTCCTGTGGGGAGACACTGGGAGGAAAAAGCAGGGAGTTGGTCTTACCCGTTGGAGGGCAGTTAGAAGGGGCTCTGAGTTCTCAAAGGACAAAAGTCCTTTGAAAATCCTATGGATGGGAGGTATCATATTTAGAGTTGCTATCACAGAAATGCCACCGATGCATGGGTCTAGCAAACAGGAATGTCTTTTCTCACTGTTTGGGAGGCTGGAAGTTCAAATTCGGGGGGCCGCTGTGAGGCCTGGAGGACGGTCCTTGTTTTGGTGAGCTTCTGCCCCTGGACAATCGTCATTCGTCTCTCTTCCCCCTTATTTGCTTCTTTCACTGGTTTGTTTAATGTCTTTTATATCTCAGAAGTGATTGACCTAAGACATAACTCAAGACGAAATCCATCGCCATCGAGTCGATGCTGACCGCTAGCTGCCCTGCAGGACAGGGTCGAACTGCCCTTGTGGGTTTCCAACACGAGCACCCTTCCCAGGAGTAGAAAGCCCTACCTTTCTTCCGAGGACCGGCTGGTGGTTTTGAAGCGTAGACCCTGTGAATCGCAGCGTGACCATTTTGCCACCAGGGCTCCTGACATACCTTATGCCCATCCTGTCTCATTAACATAACCATTTGCAAATGGAATTATAACCACAGACATACAGGTTAAGATTCTGGGGATACAATTTAATCCATCACAAGAGACACTGAGTTTGAGTGAACGGTGATGGGAATATTTGGGGAAAAGATAGCCCTGATGGGGGCACGGCATGATGTCTCCAGTATGAAGGCAATGAGATGCACAAAGGTGTACTCAGTGGCACTGACTTATGCATGTGGGTGTTGGGTTGGGAAATGTTTTAGTGTATCGACTTTAACCACCGTGCAAAATGAAACTGACAACTGCACGGAGCACAATTTTACTCTGACACACATAGGACCCCCCAGGAGTTGGAATCAACTCTGATAACAGCTAGTTTCCCGGGATTGTGTGTGTGTGTGTGTGTGTGTGTGTGTACATGCTGGGAGGATGGGAAGAAAGAGACAGCACATCACATACAAAAAGAAGTCAAATTTTCTCTGAGCATGGATCTAGTAGATTCATGGGATTCTGCTGCACATGCTCATGTGCATTTCACTCTGAATTTGCTAGAGGGGCCCAAATGCCGGTCCCCATGACTAGCATTGCCGTGCCATTCTCTTTGTGCCAACATTTTATATGCATAATTAATATAATATAAAACATAACCCTCAGTGATGCAATAGTTAATATTCAACTGTTATCTGAAAGGTTGGTGGTTCAAATTCATGTCACAACTCATCAGAAGAAAGATTTGGTGGCCCACTTTTGTAAAAATTACAGCAAGAACCTCATGGTTTTCTTTTTTCCATAAAAATTATAGCCAAGAAAACCTCGCGGGACTGTTCTCTGACCCGTGGGGTCTCCGTGAGTCAGAAGTGGCCCAATGGCGCCCAAACAGCAACAATAGGAATTAGATGGTCCTGCAAAACACGCATGAGGATCTGTGGCTTACGGTGGAGAGAACGGAGGCGCAGAGGGTCCACTGTGAAAGTGGCAGGGATAGTGTAACAGTGGCGTAGCAGAGACGTCTGATCTTCTCTAACTCTACAAAAGGTAAGAAGAATCAAGATCAACAATCCCGGGCTGATTTCCATTCTCCAAACCTTTTTTTTTTCTTTAACCAATTCTGACACCTACCCTTCTTACCACTACCACGGGCACTCAACTTCCCTGCCGGGTGTGCTAATCTGTGGCAATGGCCCCACAAAACTCACAGACAATACTCATGATGATAGGGCCCATGAGAGGAATAATAGGTTACAGTTTAGGTTCAGGAACACTCAGGGTATAGTTCTTCAACCAGGTTAAATCTTCTCAGGCATGTCTCCCTCAGATTCTTGGTTTCCAAGGGACCTCTTGGGCCCACCCAGCTGCTGCCCCAAGTGTACTGAAGTTCTTCAGACCTGCCGACAGGGCCTGAGAAGGAGCCCCTCTCTACCAGCAAGTCTTCTGCCCAAAGATGTGGACCATCTCCTGATTCTGCTGCCTCTGCTGGTATCAGTTCTCAGCCACCATTTATCACAACTTCTCAGTCTCTCCAGTGGTACAGCTCTCTCTCTGTCTCGTGGGTCTAGGAGGTTCTTAGCACATGGATCCTGGGTACAAAGTTTGTACTCTGCTCTTGATGCTGCTTCTTTGTGATCATGGGGTCCTCCTTTCTGCCTCCAGAATAACTCATTTTAAACCCAGAGAAATGGCAAAACTGACCAATCCCCACATTATGTTTTCCTATTTCTATTACATAGTCCTATCCCCGCAAGGGTGCCAGACAACTTACTTATAAAGGAGATATCCAGTCCCCCTGTTAGGCCACAATCTCACCCAGTTACAAATGCAATAACCAGGACCATATTAAGTCATTCACAGCATCTTAGGTAGGCTGAGGAGTCTAGGTGATGAGTACAAATGGTTGCTTTTGGGGGTATCCCCAGGGTCTCCTGGGACAATGGCTTGGGTCTGTACATCAAGACTGCCTTGGGCTGATCTCCTTTGGCAAAGATTGTAGCAGCGTCCCTCCTACAGCTACCATAGGGCAAGGTGAGTTCCTATCCAACAGGGTGGTGTAATAAAGAACATAGATAGCTCTTTTTAAATGGAATCATTGAGTGCCAGGCAATTTATGAGACTTGTCAGCAAGCACCAGTGAAAAGGGGGCATAATTTGATACACATTCTTCCCCCCCATCCCCCAATTTTATATTCTCAGAGACATTAACCTGCCCATCGTGGTGCCAAGCAGTGGCCCCAGATAACTGTGTTTGAATCATGAGGCATCTCCTCCAAATCAGAGTTGAGTAGACCCCAGGGCTGAAAAATACGCTGTGTCTTTTGGGGAAATTTGGCTTTGAGCCACGGATGAACTGAGTGAGCGTTTAGGAGAAAGTGAAGCTGACACGGTAGAATTTAGAGGAGTTGAGAGACAAGAAAGCCATTCTAGATCATGGGAACAGGGTGACCACGTGGCTGGGCTGGCAGCTGGCCACTGGAAGTTGAGGAGAGCATGGCTCCCAGTGGGGTGAGTGGATGTCCTTGAACGCAGGGTAAGGAGTTTGGCTTATAGAATGTAGAAAGCCATTGAAAGTGAAATGGGAGGCCAGGGTAACAGGGAACACCTTTTTAGAATTTTAGTCTAGTGGTAGTGTGCAGAATAAACTGGAAGGATGTGAATCTGATAACTAATTAATGTCAGACAATAATAAAATTTCATAATCACAGTTTGGGCTGCTTCCTGAGCTAACACAAGGCTGATCATTACATGAGCCACTGCGTCTGCTGTCTCCTCTGTTCTCCGACTGATTGCTGGTTTCTATTCATTCACCACATATTATTTTAGCACCTCTGATATTCTAGCAACGTGTTTGTCCCTCTGTTTAGCACTAACAGCCTTCTGCGTCGTATAGCAGCTCTTTATATGTCTGTCTGCTCCCTGAGGAATCCACCTCTTAAATTTGGGTTTGTTTCGTGGAGCATGCCTGGACTAAGATTACTGGAGCCAAAGCGATCTCTATCAAAGAAATAGCAACCCTGCCTCCTAGTTCCTGAACTTGGCTTCCAGGGTGGAATCTATTATTAAATAAATAAAGTCTTCACCAAATGAAACAACTTGTAATGACCCAGGGGGGAAAATATTTCAATTCACAGCATAAAGTCAAGAGAAGTGCAGACATTTCAGCAACGCAGCTCCCCATGAAGAAGCTAGAGCACGAGCGTTTGATGTGATTTCACAGCTACGCTTGCAAGAGTCCCGTGCGGTTTCCTGGGGAAGAATGGCATCCTGCCTAACAGACTCAGTTTACACGTGCTGACAGAGGAGAGCTCTTCCTCCCTTCCTGCACCCGAAATGAAGTGAGCCTCTTGGGTGGTGGGCACGATCCTACACCCTGAGCGGGACAGCCCCAGGAGACAGACAGGTCAGCTAACCCAGTGTGACGGAGGGGCTCACGGAGGTCGATTTGAAGGAGCATTTGGGAAGAAACCGCCATTTGTGCCCGTGGGGGAGTAGTGGAAGGGGTGGTGGGCAGACTTCCTGAAGGGGGGAGGACCAATTTGGATCCGGCCTTTGAGAAAGAGAACGTTGCAGGCACTGGAGGGAAGAGAAGAACCTTCAAGCCAGAGGAGACAGCAGGAGCAAAGAAACAGAGGCCTGGGTTCTAGTGCAGTGAAGCGCCAGGCTTTTGACCGAGGCTGCTATCGGTGTCTTGGTCAGGACTATTGCAGGACAAGGTGCCCTGATAGCACAATGGTTAAGTGCTTGACTGCTAACAGGTAGGTCAGCAGTTCCAACCCACTAGAGGTTTTGTGGGAGAAGAGAATGGATGATCTGCTCCAGGAAAGACTAAACATGAAAAACAAAAATCAAACTCACTGCCATCGAGTCGATGCCGCCTCACAGCAGCTCTATAGCACAGGGTAGAACTGCCCCGTCCGTTACTGAGACTGTAACTCTAGTCTAGAGCCTGGAAGCCTGCCTCCCAGGCAGTTTTACCCCATCCTATAGGGTAGCTATGAATCAGAATTGACTCGACACACAACAGCACCACAGGAGACTTCCCACTCCTGGTCACGCTGCAAACAGTCTACATCCCTGCTCCTTCTAGACCTCACCGTGAAGCAAGGGCTTCCAACCATTTCTGAAGGACCTGGCACTAGTCTGCCGAGAACCGTTGCAGGGAGATTGAGGACGAGGCTTGAGTGGGAGGCACGTGCCATTATTGCATCGCTGGAGAATAAAGAAGAAGGTTGAACCTTTTTCTTGAAGAGTCAGAAGAACTAGTGAAAAGTTTAGACAAGGGAACGACTTGATGGAAGGACTCTGGGTCTATAAAGATTACTCTGACTGCAGGCTTCAGGAGTTCTAGCTGGTGCAAACGATTAAGTGCTCAATGACTGGAGGTTCAAATCTACCTGGATACACCTTGGAAGAAAGGCCTGGTTAATTTGCTTCTGAAAGGTTAACCCCTAAATCCAGTGCTGTTGAGTTGATTCTTATTTATAGTAAGTCCAGAGGGCAGAATAGGGTTTCCCAAGCTGTATATCTTTATGGACGCCGACTACCACATCTTTCTCCCAGTGGGTTCGAACCACTGACCTCTCTGTCAGGCGCCGTGTACTTAACTAGTGTGTCACGGGACTTCTTTCTCAAAGTTCACACCCTGGAAATCCTATGGAGCGGGATGACCATGAGTGAAAACGGACCCTTCACAAACCAGTTTTGGCTTGTAGACACAGACTGAAGACCAGGTTAGAAGAAGCGAGAGGCTGAGGCAGAACCGTACAAAGGAGAATCCTCTTTCAATTTAATGTGGTTCTGTTTGTACCAGGATCGCTGGTAACACAGTGGGCTGGGCTGGTAAACCAAGGGTGAGCAGCTGGAGTCTACCAGCCCCCCATATGGCCTTCTGTCTCTGTAAGGGTTAGGGTCTTAGAACCCATAGCTGTGTCCAATAGAAGAAAACACTGCCTGGTGCTGTGCCATCCTCACAGGTGCTCTTGAGTTTGAGCTTGTCGATGCGGCCACGGTGTCGATCCATCTTGTTGAACGTCTTTCTCCTTTTCCATGCCCTGTTATTTGACCAAGCATAACACCCTCCTCCAGGGACTCGTCTCTCCCTGCTAACATGTCCAAAGTCCACGGGACGCAGTCTCTCCATCCTTGCCTCAGTCTACAAGTTCCTTGTTCTCTCCTTTCTCTTGGCCATTCACTTGTGATTTTCAAAGAATGGAATTTCTTCCCCGTGAATTGCCATGCTTCCTGGAAAAGTGCCCCCACCCTCCCCAAGTGGTTGTCAATGGTAACATCTGTCATAGCTTGTGCTCTCTCTCGTGTGTCCTCCACTGGGTTCTCTCCTTACACTCTCATCCCCGTTGAGTCCGACTCATATAGCAGCACCACGGAAGGGTAGACAACCTGTGGGTCTCAGAGGTGGTCAATCTTTACCGGAGTAGAAAGTCTCCTCTTTTGTCCATGGAGTGGCTGGGGGCGTTCAAACTGCCGACGTTGTGACTAGCATGACCCACTCTGCCACCAAACTAAAAAAAACAAAACAAAAAAACCTCTCTGCCATCCAATAGCCTCTCACTCATAGCGACCCTATGGGACAGAGTAGAACTGCCCTTGTGGGTTTCTGAGTTTCTGTACAGAAGTAGAAAGCCGATTCTTTCTTCCCTGGAGCCGCTGGTGGTTTTGAACTGCTGACTGCAGTTTGAGCAGCCCAACGTGTAACCCATTATGCCAAGGGGAAGGCAGGAATGGTGATACCTGTTACATGGGTGAAGAAACAGACATAGGTCCAAATCTAAACCCAGGCCTTTGAACCACTAGACTGTACGGACCGGGAGTTTGGGCTGGCATTTCACTAGGAATTTGAAAACAAACCAATCTCAAACTAGAATGTTGTACCCGCTGAAGCATCTCTGACACACGGGGACTTGTTCTCCCGCCTTTCTGTGTCTTGAAAATTGTCCCCTGCGAGCCTGTGTTAGGAGCACCTTGCCTTAAAGCCTTCTGGTGCCCTTTGGGGAAATTTTTTCCCCCTTTTTAACTCAAAATCACTCGTTGCCCCAACATCTTTAGCCAAGATGTTCGCGTTGTCTCGGAGCCAGAATAAGCTGGCCTGGTGTGGAGTCCCTGCCCGCTGGGACCCACGTGTGCTTCCGCGGGCCTGCGAGTGCTGGACAGGCCATCGCCTCCCGCGACTCAGACTTTCTCCTGGCCTGATTTATTGCTCCTGTCTCTGGCTCTGGCTTTTTGCTAAGATTTCTTTCCAAAATCTTCGCCGCGGATCCAGGAGGGTCTATGTGCGTTTTCACTTTGCCCTGCTGACGGAGAGCTTTGGGCAAATGCCCTGACACCACCCACACCCACCCCTATCTGCAGGAGCCATCTCTAATCTGTCAAACCCAGATCTGTCCGCAGGCTGTGAAAGGTGGCACTTTTCCAAAGCCACTTCCGCCTGCTGCCCCTCCCACTTCAGAGCTTGGGGCTGGAGCCCAGCCTCTGTCTCCTGAGCTAGATCGCCTGGTACTCGCCCTGGTCAATTGCATGAGGGATCTCTTATGAAAAAGGTAATAACGTTTTCTCAAGAGAACAAGAGAAGTCATTTATTTTGGCTCCGCCGTATCGATTCAAGGAAATCTCTTCCCTCCTTCTTTAAATTGTTTCTGGAGTCAGCAGGGTTCGTAGTATGCCACTACTGGCCCAGGGCAAAACCCCCTTCCATCCAAAACCCCTTTCCAGAGCTCCTTTTTCAAAAGTAGGAAATCACTCAAGCAAAACACCTGCCCCAGAATTAGTGAAAGACTCCTTTGGAGGATCGTTAATAAAAATCAGGCATCAATTTGGGGGTAAAATTTCATTTCAGAAGCCAAAGTATAGACCAGCTTTTGAGACAGGCAAGCCTCACACAGGCCTTCCCCGGTGGTTGCCCGAGCGTCCGCAGACACGGAGCCCCAGAGATAGGCACTGTGACCCAGGCCTGTCTCACTCTCCTGCTCGCACGTAGTTCACAGAGCCCTGCCATCGCTAGGTCACTCTGGCGGCACCGTGAGAAATTAGTATTGTTATTTTTTACCTCTGGGGGATTTTTTTTTCTCTCTTAGAGCCTAGAGACTGTAAAGCTGGTCTTTGAGTTTTCATGAAAACAAAAGGACCCCTCCCCCATCAAAACAAACAAACAAACAAACATCAACAATAAAAACAAGCAAACACAATTCCCTCATGTGCTCCCAGATTTCAGGGAGCTTACACTTGGTCTTGGATTGCCTTGTGTCAGCAATCACCACTCAACTCCTTTTCTTTGGAGTGGTGGGGAGGGCAGGTTTTGTGAGAATTCACATGAATTCTCGCGATGATTCTGAGCAGTCTCATGCCTGGCCCACAGAGATGGCCAGGTCTAAATAGAGACTGAATGGGTTTGGCCCCTTTGATGAAATTCATAGGGTTGGGTCACGGTTTCAACTCTACAGCTTCAGTACAACCGTTAAATTGTTTTGACTTAGTCAAATAATTGGTTGGCTTGATTATATATGGACATCTCTATAGGATTATTTAAAGTCCTTCCATTTTGCTGAGAATTACTACTCTTTCTGTTCTATTTGGGCTTATATTCCTTGTGATAACTTTGACAAATTGTTAACCATTTGGAGTGGCAGATTCTTTGTGTGAAAAATGGGAGTGATAGGTACCTTGCAGGCTTGGGAAGATTAGAGGTCGTGTATATATGGAGGCCACAGCACCGGTATGTGGATCAAGAGGCATCAATGGTTTAAAGTTAGGACAGAGGGGTGTTCGGGTTGAATCCCCTCACCATAGTTATTCAATCTGTGTGCTGAGCAAATCATCCGAGAAGCTGGGTTATATGAAGAAGAATGCGGTATCAGGCTTGAAGGAAGTCTTGTTAACAACCTGCGATATGCAGATAACACCAACCTTGCTTGCTGAAAGTGTGGAGGACTTGAAGTACTTGCTGATGAAGATCAAAGAGTGTAGCCTGCTATATGGATTACAATTCAATGTAAAGAAGACAAAAATCCTCAGAACTGAACCAGTAGGTAACATCATGATAAATGGAGAAAAGGCTGAAGTTGTGAAGGATCTCGTCTTGTTTGAATCCACAATCAATGCTCATGGAAGCAGCCAAGAGATCAAGCGACACATTACATTGGGTGAATCTGCTACACAAGTGCTTTGCCAAGTGTTGAAAACTAAGGATGTTATTTTGAGGATTAAGGGATGCCTGACCTAAGCCATGATATCTTCAACTGCCTATTTTCAATTGCATGTGGAAGTTGGACTTTGAATATGGAAGACTGAAGAAGAAGAGATGGGTATTAATTATAGTCCTGGTGAAGATTATTGAAGATACATAGGGCTGCCAAAAGAACAAACCGATCTGTCTTGGAAAAAGGACAGTCAGAATGCTCCTTAGAGGGAAGGTTGGCGACACTTCATCTCTCTCACATACCTTGGGCATCTTGTTAGGAGAGACCAGTTCCTGGAGAAGGGCATCAAATTTGGTAGAGGAATAGCAAAAAAAGAGAGGAAAGCCCACAACAAGATAGATTGACGCAGTGACTGTAACAATGGGCTCAAATATAAGAAACATTGTGAGGATGGCGCGTGACTAGGCAGTATTTCACTCTGTTATACGTCAGATTGCTATGGGTTGGAACCGACTGGATGGCAACTGACAACCTAACAAGAGTCCTGGTGGTGTAGGTCGTGGTTATGAGTTTTGCTCGTAACGGCAAGGTCAGTTGTTTGAAATCAACTGCTCCTCAGGAGAAAGATGAAGCTTTCTGCTCTCATAAAGAGTTACAGTGTGGGAAACCCTCTCATAGAGAGTTATAGTGTGGGAAACCCACAGGGGAAGTTCTTCTCTGACCTACAGGGTCACTATGAGTCAGAATCGATTCAATAGCAGTGAGTTTAGTCTACTTATTTTTTAAACAGTTTTATTGGCACATAATCCACATATCACACAATCTAATAGTTCAATCATATTAAACAATTGTACAATCATCATTACAATAAATTTTAGAACATTTTCTTCTACTAATGGTTATTAGCTCCCACTTCCCCCTATCCTCCCCTACCACACCCCCAATCAACCATTAATCCAGTTACTGTCTCTATATATTTACCTATCCTGGATTTCATATACATAAAAAGATAAAAACACCACCACCACCAAAATTTCAACATGGGCTTTGAGCATAGGATTCAGCACACTTGAAAAATGGCTGCTAAAAAGGAGGCCTGGTGGTGTGGTGGGTTATGTGTTGGACTGCTAACTGCTAACTTTAAGGTTAGCCATTCTAAACCACCAGCAACTCTGCAGAAGAAAGAAGAGACTTTCTGGTCCCCTAAAGAGTTACAATTTCAAAAACCCACCTGGGCAGTTTTACTCTGTCCTATAGAGTCATTATGACTCAGAATCGGTTTGATGGCAGAAAGTTTTAGAAAAAATTATATATATATATATAAAATATAAAGATGAGGGCAATGATATTTATAATGTCAAATCAGATGGTTTAATTTTTCTCCTCCCCGACACCCTGATCTCTGAGTTCTACAATTGAAAGAAAGGGTGGCAACCATCATACATTGAGTTTGTACTGTGTATTATGGTATCATGGGAGGTGCCATCCTGTATTCCTTCATGGGTTCTCATTGCAATGTTCTGAAGCACCAGTAGTCCCATTTTATGAATAAACAAACGGAGTTTGAAGGTGCTCTTAGTATACCCAGGGCTCCTGGTTGTAAGCAACGGATTGATTTAAGTAGAAAAGGCATTCATTGAAAGGAAGCGCATAGAATCATGGAAGGTTGTGCAGACAGGCTAAGACAACTAGGCAGGAACAAAGGCCTTCAGACGCTAGGAACTAGGCCAAATCCACACTGCAGAATCGTCCCGATACCATTGATGTTGAGCACTGCTGCTGCCTCTGTTGCTGCTGCAGCAGAAGAAGTTCTTTATCTTATTTCATGAATCACCAGCTCCCAATTCTGAGTCCAGGGTAGGGCCATCTGTTTACCCATGTCTCTGCCCTATCCAAAGTATACTGGGACAATAAGTGCCTGACTTTTAGAAGAAAATGTACTTACTTCCAAGGCACATATGATGGGGGAATTTCCTAAAATGGGAAGGACAGTCAGACACTAAGATGGCCCCAAAGCCATCCAATGTCTACCACATTGAGATGTTTGCATTTTATCGCCCACCCTGGACACACCTGAGCCTCCCTTACCCTGGGGTATGTGAAGTTCGAAGAAGCCCTAGTGGTACGGATGTTAGAATGCTCTCCTGCGAACCTGCCGGAGACAGGTGTGAATGACAGGCTGCACTCTGACTTGGTATAGAGTTATACCCTCAGAAGGCCCCCGGGCAGCGCTCATCTGTCCTTCAGAGCTACAGGAGCTGGAATCCACTGGATGGCAATGGGTTTGGTTTTTTGTTTCTCTGTGGCTGTCATTTTAAAATTGAAGTTCTCTTGCCTTTTCCAAGTTCACTATTGTCAGAGTAGACAGATCCCAAGTAAGTCCTGTAATTCAGCAGACGTGTATTTGGCTTTACATCATTATTGGTGCTTATAATAGTAACACGATAATACAACCAGTGTTTTCTATCAGATAAAAGACATATTAATAGTACCCCCCAAAACTTGGTAACCAAATGAATGAGCAGAGCTAGAGGTTAGGGATCTCTTTGGGAAGTCTTTTACTCATGGAGTCATGGAATATCTGGATGGAAAGTATTTCTCAGGTTGCTTGACTTACCTCTTCATGGATGCAGGAGAACACGACACCAGGGAGTCTATTGACTGTCACTGACTATATCACTCTGTAGCTCTACCCTCACCTGGAATCTAAGCTTACAAAGTGCTCTGGTAAGGAAAGGAACTGTCCTTTAAAAATAGCATCAAACCAGCAGATAGGCAAAAATTGGTGCAACCATCCTGGAGAAAAATTTGACAATATGAATCAAGTGCCTCAAAAATGTTTATATATTTAATTCACCGAGTTTTCCTTTAGAACTCAATCCTGGGGAAATATAATCAGGTGTAGAGAAAAGTTATATTACAGGATGTTCATTTATAGCAGGGCAATTTATACTAGAAAAATATTGACTCTGATCTTTTAAACTATATACCCACACCCACATAGATTCATATTTTAAAATAACTAATATGAAATACACCAATCATGAAGTTAACACTGGGTAGAGGAATTATTGCTGATCATTTACATGGTTCAACTTTCTATGATACATATGTATTTTTTTGATAATTAAAAAAATGATGTGCATTACTTTTTCAAACTCCATCAGGGAATGTCATCCGAAAAGAAACCAAAGCAGAAAAAATTAAGCCAGTTTTCAGTGGGGGAAGGGCTGGTCCATGAATCCTTCAGGGTCCTCTGGGTCAAGGACAAATTAAGACCTGAATGTTGAAAGTCAATCAGTTTGTCTTAATGGGCCCTGCTTGGGGAAAACTGCAGTCATTTCCCTTGCCTGGCACTCTTGTGGTCGGAGGATGAAATCCAATCATGGGGTCAGTTGGGTTTATGCATTCCATGGCAAACCAATTTGGCCATTTCTCTGCATTTCCCAAAAGTTCTCTGACTTCCTAGACAGGAATTGTGAGCACAGGGAGACCTTTATGCTGGGTCCTGCAGCACATCTGGTTTACAGTGCGTAGCCACATGGGCTTCCTTTCATCTGGGGAGGGGGGCCAGAGGGGACACATGAGCTTCTGTAGGTCGAAGGAGCTTCCCCAATGGAGGCTCTATTTTGTCGTTAAATGATTGAAGTTGAGATTTAAGTATATGTGGTTGGACCCACAAGGTTCTTTAAATTTAGGGGAATATGCTTTTCATTAGTCTGCTCAGCTGACCTTTAGGTTCATTGCTCAGTCCAAAGACTCTCTGGACAAGCTGTTAGTTGGTTTCTGTCACCATCATGCATTACATGAGTATTTCTTGAGCATCTATTATGTGCCCTAAACTGTGCTCTGCACCGAGGAGACACCATTGAACAGACACATGTGATCCCTGCACTCAAGGAGCTCATTTCCATTAGTAAGAAGGCATATTGCCCTGGGGGAGTCAACTTGCACTTGGGGATAGACTGATGACTTTCTATGCTAATTACCATACATATTTGTGTATGAGCTGAGTTTTTCCAGCACGTTTTTTTATGCAGTTTTTATGGTGAAATTAGGTGCCTTGGCTGATATTTGGGTCGACTTATACTCGAGTATATACGGTAACTTCAGTCTGTTGTGTGGCCCATTCATCCATCTTCTTACTTGATATATTGAGTTCCTGTTTGTGCCCACCATTCTCTGAACATGCTGGGTTGAAAGAAAAACCCTGAAAAATACCTGTCTGTGAGCCAAATAAGAGTGAAAGGGAAGATATTGGTGGGCAAAGGTAATTGACTGGACTAGTCCAGTGTCCGGAGCTTAGAGAAGAAAAGGCTGAGATGGTCGGGTGACCAAGGCTAACAATGAGAAAAGAAGAAAAGAGATACAAATGCCACTGCAGCCAGATCAATCTTTGGTCAACCTCTTTCTAGGAACTTCTCCCAGCTGGGCTTTTGCTCATTCTATTTGTGTTTGTCTGGGTGGACTAGAGAAACAAATTTAGGGAGACTCAAATGTGTATAAGAAAGAGCTTTATATAAAAGAGCAATTGTGTATTAAGAAAAATTCCAGCCCAGTCCAGATTGAGTCTGTAAGTCCAATATTAGCCCATATGTCCAATACCAATCTATAAATTCCTCTTGAGACTCACACAACACATGCATTGATGCCAGATGCAGGAAGATCACAGGCCAGTGCGTGGAAAGTCTTGGGGATCCAGTGGGTGGAAGCATTTCAGTGCTGGCAGGAGCCTTCCTGTGGCTCTTCCAGCTCCAGGGCTCTGGTTCTCAGTGTAGCTTCATGTGTCTTGTCAGCAGGAAGACGAAGCAGAGAGTCTGTGTGTACCTGGTCTTCAGTGAGCTATTTATCTCTGTGGTGCCTCCAAAGGAGGTCATCAAGCTGTGACTTGATTGACAGGCTAGACTCCACCCCTTCGCAAGTTGACACCAGATTATGTAACTACTACCACACTGTTCTGGAAGATTCCCCTTTCATTCCCTATATTTTGTTGAAACTCTGGGAGACTATCTCATTTCCCTGTTAGTTGGTTATAATTGTTAGTTGCTGTTGAGTTGAATTTTGATTCAAGGAAGCCCCTGTGTGTTCAGAGCAGAGCGCCCCACAGGGTTTTCAAGGCAAAGCAAACCACCAGGTCTGTCTTCTGAAGTGCGTCTGGGTTGGTTCAAACCACCAAGCTATTTCCTAGGAGTTGAGTGCTTAATCATTTGTGCCACTCAGGGACCCCTTCCCCCTTTCTCTATCTCTATCAGTCTCCTCCCACGAAAGCATTCTCTTAATCAAAAAAGCCTCTATGCCTTCATTGAGGCCCTATCCTATACAACCAGTTCAATTACTGGTCACATCTTAGGACACGTCTCTTGAAACCACCCAACGAAGCCTAACCACTGAAATGCTCACCGTACTCTATAAGAGTTGATACCCTTTATAGTAATGGCTGCAAGACTTTTTGAAAGCCTGAAATGATTTTGTATTTATTAAAGATAGATGAAATTATTCTCTGGCAAGTTCTTGGTGTAAATGCTTGTGGTAGTTACATAATCTGTTGTCAATTTGAGACTATTAAGAGTGAAGGGGTGGACTTGAGCCTGTCAATCAGGTCACAGCTTGATGACCTCATTTGGAGGTGCTAAAGAGATAAATAGCTCGTTGAAGGCCGGACACACATTCACTCTCTGGGAGACATTCCTGTTGACGAGACACATGGAGTTACTCTGATGGAGCCAGAGCCCTGGAGCTGGAGGAGACACGTGGAGACCCACACCAACACTGAGATGAGTTGCTTCTACCACCACTGGAGCCACAAGACTTTCCACCCACTAGCCTGTGATCTTCCTGCATTCAGTATCATTGCATGTGTTGCATGAGTCTGAAGAGGAATTTATAGACTGGTATCAGATATATGGGTTAATATCGGACTTACACACTTGATCTGGACTAGGCTGGGATGTTTTCTTAATATACAATTACTCTTTATATAAAACTCTTTCTTACACACCTATAAGTGTCTACGAATTTGCTTCTCTAGTCAACCCAGACTAACACAATGCTTGATACCATTCTTCAATATTTTTTTCCAAAAATGTGCTACACTTGTATATCTATCTCTGGTACAAGATCAGTCAGGCTTATGGCAGGAAACAGAGTTAGGCTCAGATGGTTCACATGAGGAGAGTTTGGGGAAAGGACCACTTACAGAGGGGTGAGCAGGGCTGAGGGAATCCGCAAGAGAAATTGAGGCATCTAGAGACTAGCACCAGTGGAGATCTATTCTTGCCCTTGCTTGGGCCTGAAGGGACAAGAAGAGGATGAGGTGTTACTGGAACATTGAGAGATGCAGCCAGGGAGGAAGAGACCATTGGGAAACCTAGGCTTGGAGTGAAGCAACCTCTGTCAGACTAGGGTGTCGAAGCAGAACAGGAGCAGGGAAAGTCAGACACAGGCACAGCATCTTTCCCATGGCAAGCCCCGAGTCTTCTCCTTCCACCTGCTAATCTCTGTTGAAGGAACCCAAGCAGAAGTAAGTCAGAGGTGAAGGCAGGCAGATGATGCAGTCTTTATGGGGCAGCTTCCCGGCACAGAATAGATTGGGTGGAGCAGGTGTGAGTGGAATTCAGAGAATAACCCGCGTGGATATTAAACTCTCTCTCATACCCACAATATGGAACTACTCAGAGCCTTGTTTTTACATCCCTCTTGCAAAATGCCATTTTATGGGTCAAACCTCCCAAGAGTTGTGGGTAATGATGATTTTTTCCAATAAATGATTTCTGAAAATCATGACAGGTTGTTCCTGTGACATTATCATTTTCATTTATTAAAAATATCACCAGGCACCTACTATGTATGGAAACAATTGGGAGAAGGCCCCATTTGCTCTCTGCCCCTATTCATGGGGATTATTTTACCTCTCATCTTTCAAAGAAATTCCAAATAAACCTTTCCAGTTAGACTAGTGTTTATGCAATCCCATCGGCTTTACTTTTTTGGTAAATCCCAATTTTATTTGACTTGGTAGACTATCCTGTACAACTTGACCCTAAGACTCTCAAGATCTAACAGAAACTTGATAATTTTTTCTGGGCTACACGATTCAAGTTGTTGGTGGCCCTCTTTTTAAAAAAAAAGAAATCCTGGCCAGTGCTTTTATTTTATGAATAACTTTTGAAATAAAATAGATTTTTGTTGAATATAGACTATTTTACCAAGAAAATAGAAATTCCTAAGAATTTATCTACATCGGTGGCTTTCAATTTTTAAAAAAACTGCAGCCCACAATTTAAAAAATAGTTATATCAGGGTGCAGTATAGCACTGACTAAACACACAATGTTCCCCTAGTTCTTTAATGCTTCCCCCTCCACCCCCCACCCCCACTATCATGACCCCAGTTCTACCTTACAAATCCAGCTAGACCCGAGCATGTGCACTGGTACAGATAAGAGCTCTTGACACACGGAATCCAGGAGAGATAAACCCCTCAGGAACAATAATGGGAGTCATGGTGCCATGAGGGTAGAGGGAAGGTGGGGACAGAAGGGGGAACAGATTGCAATGGTTGACATATAACTCCTCTTGGAGGAGGATGAACAACAGAAATGAGGGTGAAGCGAGACAACAGTTGGTGTAAGATATGAAAATAATTTTATCAAGGGTTCACGAGGGTGGGAGAGAGAAGGAAAAAAGGAGCTGATGCTAAGGGCTAAAGTAGAAAGAACATGTTTTGAAAATGATGATGGCAACATATGACACATGTGCTTGATAGAATTGATGTATGGATTGTTATAAGAGCTGTAAGAGCCCCCAATAAAATGATTTATTAAAAAATACTAATAAACAAAAAAAAAATGTTCATGTCTTAATTAAGCTTCATGAAACAATACCTACCCTGACATTGTTTGCAGCATTGTACTATTTTCTACCGTTTCTTTAAAAAGTGCAGCTATCAACTCACAGTGTAACTATACAGTATAAACTGATTTTATACTTTATTAAAAAGATGCACTCTGCAACCTGGAAAACAATGTTCTACATAATATTTTGAAACTAGTTTAAAAACAGACCCAGAATTGGAATACACCATATATTAAAGGCTCATTGCTGTTGAGTCAATTCTGACGCATAGAGACCCTCTGGACAGGGTAGTTTCTGAGGCTGTAATTCAGCCACATCCCTCTCCCGAGGAGGGAGGGTGGGTTCCAACCGCTGACCTTGTGGATGGTAGCCCAGCACATAACCCACTTGCCACACAGGCCCCATGTAGTTAGTGGTTAAAAAGTTCAGTTGTCATCAAGTTGATCTGTTTCCAGTCATGAGAATTCCATGCGTTGCTGAGCAGAACTGTACCCCCAGGGGTTTCTAGTTGCATGAGTGCATGAGTGGTTCGAACTGCCAATCTTTGGGTTCACAGTTGAGCACTTGGCCATTTGCGCAATCTAGAACCTCCTAAGTTATCATGCCCTAAAGGTTTGTTGTATAGCCTTCACCAGACATGTCACTCTCGCTGTTTTCCCTTTTCTTTTAAGGACGGCAGACTGGTTTGACCAACATCACTCTTCTCTTTCCCTCGTGTCCTCACCCCCTTTCTGGCCAAGGGTCCTGCTTGTATTGCCAGTTGGTCGTGGCTGGAACTGGTTGGCAGGAATGATGGGCAGCTGTGGTTTACCGAACCCTGTTTGTAAACACAACAAGAGTGTTTGTGTGTGTGTCTCTGTATATGTGTTTCCTTGTTTAATTTGAAAAAATCTGCCTAGGTTTGATGTGCCTTGCTGGGGGAAAGATTTCACTGCAAAGACAATCCAGGTGGTCCTTGGTGGGCACCTGCTTCATGAAGACTCTTTGTAGAGAGCTGGGTGGATTTAGATGGAAAGGGTGTCTTCTCCTACCCTTGAGACTAATGGGAGAAAGGGTCAAACCAAACAGGGAGGGAAACATTGCTGTCCAGCCAACTCTGATCTATAAGGACCCTGTAAGACAGTGGTTCTCAACCTTCCTCCTGCCCCGACCCTTGAATACAGTTCCTCATGTCGTCGTGACCCCCAACCATACAATTATTTTTGTTGCTGCTTCATAACTGTCATTTTGCTACTATTATGAATCAGGTGATCCTTGTGAAAGGGTCATTCGACCCCCGAAGGGGTTGCGACCCACAGGCTGAGAACCGCTGCTGTAGGCTGTAATCTTGACGGAAACAGCCTGTCCCATCTTTCTCCTACCGAGTGGCTGGTGGATTGGAAATGCTGACCTTTAGGTTAGCAGCCAAACACTTTACCCACTGCACTACCAGAGGCCCGGGGTGGGGGTGTGTAAAAATGATAGCTGCTATTCATCAAGTACTCACCATGTGTTAAAAACGTTCTCTATGTTATGTCATTTGATACTCATAACAACCCAGTGGGTAGGCACTATTTCCATTTTAGACCAGAAGAAATTAGTAGTGTGGTTGTTACATCATCTGGTGTCCATTTGAGGATTAAGAGTATAGGGGTGGAGTCCAGGCTGTCAATCAGGATATAGCCAATGAGGCCTCTATGTGGGCATGGCCTTCCCCTAAGGATTCTGGGAATGCCTGCTTTTCCCTCCATGGAGGCGGAAGATACTTCTCTCTCTTGGCTGACTCCCTTGGAGACTCACTCTGCTTACTTCTGGCGAGACATCCCTGAGGAGAAGCCACATGGACCTACCCTGTTGCAGCCCCAGAAGCTGGAGAAGCCACGTGGAGACCCCTGTCAGTGCTGAGATACTTACAACGCCACTGGATCCAAAGACTTTCTACCCACTGGCCTGTGATTGTCCTGCATTTGCCGTCTGTCATTGCATGTGATTTTGAGTCTGAAGAGGACTTTATAGATTGGTATCAGACATATGGACTAATATTGGACTTATGGGCTTGGATTGGACTGGGTTGGGATGTTTTCTTATTGTACAATTAACCTTTATGTAAAATTCTCTTTTATACACATAGGAGTTTCTATGGATTTGTTTCTCTACCCGGACAAACACATTAGTATTCCCCCTTTTTCTTTTTCTCTTTTTTAAGGGCAAAGAAGTCAACCACCACTGAGTTGATTCGATGATTTGTCGCGGCTGATATGTTAGAGCAGTTTGCAGGACCTTGCTTTTCAGGCTCCTCTGGGAAAATCTCTGGGGCGTCATGTAGAGGGGCAGCAAAAAAGAGCACGACCCTCAGCAAGATGGCTGCAGTGGCGTCAACAATGGGCTCAGACATAACAATGGTGAGGATGACACAGGCAGTGTTTCGTTCTGTTGAACACAGGTCCCTATGGATTGGAACCTACTCGGTGGCTCTAACCTAATGGACTGGGACCTCCAATGTTCCATTCAGTAGCCAAGTATATTAAGCCTTTAGATCACCCAGGGACTTCAATATTTCCTTTTAGGGAGGAAGAAAGAGAGGTTTAGTGACATCCTAAAGATACCAAAGTAGTGTATGAAAAGAGTTAAGAACCACTTACATCATTTACTCATGATACCATAATGCTTCATCTTTTGGCTCTGTTCTGGTAAGGTCAAGAGAGACAGATATAAAAATTTCTCGTTGCTACTTGAACATTAGGTGTCAGACTCGGGTATAAATTCCCTTCCAGGCTCTGGGGTTGTATTGTGAAAAGTGCCATCCTTGTGTCAGACCTCTCTGTCAAGATTTGGAATTCCAGATAAAATAATTGGAAGCTAGCGGACTATCATTCCATTTGATAATAAAACAAACACACTTCTAAGAGTCATTTACACGGTCTCTCTATATTACATGGTTCCTATGGTGGGGGGGATGCACATTAAATTCTGAATGACATTTTTGAAATACATTTAATTTTTCAATTAGCCGATGCATTTGTCTAATATCTCTAAAGTGTGATGCCATGTCTGGTTTCTTTTGGCCCTCAAATGCTGATGCATCCCTCACTCACGTAGCCTAGGGGAAGACAATGGAAACTACTCAAAGAACCCCAGGTGGGAGGCTTCGTCTGAAGTGACAGAACAGGTATGGGGTTGCGGGGATGCTCCAGACCCATCAGGAAGATGCTGTTGGCGCTGCTTCAGAAAGAAAGAAATTAGCAGAGATGTGATGTTCTGAGAATCGGGGATGAATCGGAGGATGGCCATTTAAGATACAACTCTTGGTCTCGACTTCTGTGGAGCAAAAGGGAATGAAGGGAATCAAAGGGACTTCCAGAAGGAACTAGCCCCCAGAAACCACCAACTTCTCTCACCCAACTCGGATGAAATCTGGCTACCACTACCTACTGTTCTGACCAGGGACTCAATAGAAGGTCCTGGATAGAATGGAAGAAAAATGTAGAACAAAACTCAAATTCCTACAAATAAGCCAGGCTAGCTGGACCAATAGCAACTAGAGGAATCCTCTGAGACTCTTGCCCACAAATTACCTTTGAACTTGGATTTGAAACTCCTTTTGTGAATTATGTTTCAACAAAGTAATAGATTGATATATAAGTTAAACACCAACATCTGTGAGTATTATGCTGCACTAAATGATTAACTGGATGAGACCAAACCGTCAACATTTACCCCAAATCAAAGCTTCGAAGGCAAGAAAGGGAAAGGTTGTGAGATCCATGGAAACACAACAAGCAGAATGGAAGTAATGAGAAAGCAGGCGCATTGCCAAAAATGTAATCACATCATGGCTCTGCTCGATACTTGCCTCAGGAAGGGAACACAGGAGAGATGGGCGCTACAGCAAAATATGACAAAGAAACTAGATGGTGCCCGGCTATCGGATAAAATGGTGTCTGGGGTCCTAAATGCTTGTCTCCAAACAAACAGCCTTCTATGTGAGATGTCTACTAAGTCCACGTGGTGGGCACACACCATCAGTCACTGAAAGATTGCAAATCATATAATCAGAAGGTGAAGGAGGAATTAGTATCAGGTCCTAACTTGTGCGAATCCGTTTTGCAGAAGGCTGTGGATGACAGTGGGAGTCCAAGATTTATTTGTGGGAACTACATAGGAAATAAACCTCTGGTGAATTCCCTCTATCCACAATTGAGGGATGGGAGGAAAGTGGTTACTGAACAGAGTGTATGGGAGAGATAAGTATAGAAGATCAAAGGCATCAATCTGACTTGAACAGTTAAAACTTTGTCAGTTGATCCCCCTCTGATGCATGCTGGACCTGACCTGGTTTTCAACACTTTCTGTATTTTTGTTTGTTCATATTAGGATGTATCTCAGAGGTGTTATGTCATTGGAGGTCACACTCATGAAGTTGTGTTATATGTTTTTATGTGTTTCTGTATATGAAATCCAGGATTGATGACCGTATAGGGACAGCAAGGAGAATAGGGTTTTTGGTGGGAAGGGCGGGTGCGGTGGTGATAGGGTGTAAAAGGGAGACAACCAGGAAGAAAAGGAATGTTTGGAAACTGATTGTGGTAGCAATTGTACAATTCTGCGAATGTGATTGAACTATGGAATGATATATATATGTATTCACTCCCAATTAATAGTAAAACATTTTGAAGGTAATTAATGGTATGGAACCATTTGTTTATACATTGCTAAAGGGTAACTTAATTTACAGTGTAAGCATTTCCCTAAAACACACGCTCGCAAATAGAGATAATAATGACAAAGGAAGAAGCAGAGCATGTATATACAAGACATTATAGAAAACCCGATTAATTCAATGGTGCTCAGCAACCGTGATGGGCTGTTCAAATCAGAGCTGCAGTAGATGAACCCAAATAGAAATGGAGAAAAATGTGGACTAGAGCCTCAAATTTCTACCCAACAACAACAACAAACCAGGCTTACTGGATGTGTTAAAACTGAAAGATCCCGAGCTAGTCTGCAGACTTTCAACTGAAACAACCCCTAAGGCCACTTTGTAGCTAGAAAAACCAAACCCAAACCCACTGACATCAACCCTCTAGAGGGTTTCCAAAGCTGCAAATCTTCACAGAAGCAAATAGCTTCAGCTTTCTTCTGAGGAGTTAACAGCACCACGACCCCAAATCAGATCACCCAGAATTATTGTGCTTCTTTTAAAAACCGCCTCTATGAGACCAAGCAGTCAACAGTTACCTTAAAGTAAAGATGAGAACAGGAGAGGTCAGGGAAACTAGATGAATAGAGATGGAGCAACCAGAATAGAAACAACGGTAATGTCCATGCACTGTGAAGTAGGCAGCCAATGTCACTTAAATAATGTGTGCAGAAATCGTTGAATGAGAACCCACCCTGCCACAAAAACCTTCACTGAAAACACAATAAAATACTCATGGATTTTTTTCCTTAAACATGTGGGGAGCTTAATAGTGTTAATATGTTTCATAAACATTTTCTTTGAAACGTTGCTTACCTGAGCCAGGAGAAGGCCAAAGCAACAGGTTCACTGTCAAGGCCAGAACCAAATGCCCCTTCATGGTGCTGAGACTTACTAACTTTCTCTTTACTTGACCTTGTTGCCGTATGTTTGACAAGTGAACCAAGCAGGGATTTTTTTAGCCTAATAAATGTTTGTCTGTCTTATGCAAACATTAGAGAAATATCTCTCTGGATTTTAGCTTTTCAGGACTTAAATTGTCCGTGAAATAACCATTTTGCTTATTAAATTCTCTAAAAGGAAAGCAAGGCGAATCAGTTGAGCATTTAACTTGAGATGTTTATGTGGGGATAGGGCTTTTTTTCAGCTCTGCCCCCAAACATTAAGCAGGGATGATAAAGTTGCAAAAGAAAAAATAGAAAGAAGGATCCATATACAATGAAAACATATTTCCATTACATAAGCAACCGAAGTTCCAAAGTTGGACTCACAGAATCAAATGCTTGTAGTGGCTGGAAGGTACTAAGCATCTTCCAAAATCCAAATGGCTCTGGAAACTCCTTTCTTGTTGCTGCTCAGAGAGACGCCCCAAAGATTAGCGCTTAGAACAGTCAAGGCCATGGTTGTGTGCAGACGCCACCTCTGAAAATCATTCATAATGACTTGCTGCTCTGCTCTTTGACTTTGGAAACAAAGGCATCTTCGTGGCATTTGACACACTGAGGGAAAGAGAGATGGTCAGCCTTCTATCAAGCCTCTTCCCAGCTACCCACCTGGACATTCTGGCTTGGGGAGGGGCCGCCGGGGCTCTGGCTGTCTAAGCTACTGCTCAGAAAGCTAGCCCAAGCAACCAGTGCTTGGGTTCTCACCAAGGTTAACATGAAGGGTCGATAGCAATTTCTTGGGCAAATCATCTGAAAGGTAGTCTCTGGATTTCCCCAAACAAGTTCCATGTTGTTCTCTGTCTAGCTCCACACATGTGTAAAACAAGGGGCAGAAAACCAGGTTTGGACCCAGCGTGAAGAAATGTTATGTCGATAGAAATGTTGGGGTGATTAGAAGGGCGACTCTCATTAAGTGGGTTTTACTCTCGTCCAGCTGGACACGCACAAGAGTTGGTTTTATAAAAAGTATTAACTTCTGTTCCCCTTTAAGCTTAGCCAGAGACCTCATGGAGGTCTAAACTCAAGCCAAGCTTGATCTGTTTTAATTCAACCACTGTTGATTTATGGCTTAGCAAAAAATGTCTGAGAATGTTTTTAAGCTTTTCTTTTTTTCTTTCGTTCTTTCTTTTTTTTAACTGCCAAGGACTCTCTCACATCTCAAATGCAGCTGAGGATTATTTCTCAGACTTTCAAGAGACAAAGCCATCTTTGGAATGGACGGGATTTCATGGCAGCTTCCGATCCCAGTGAGGAAGCCTGTACTGGGTGCTATACGGGGAAAACCCAATGTGTTGGGAGGCCATATAACACTTCATATATGTTGACTCCATTCTCCTTGAACAGAGACTAGGACAGAAATAAGCCAGGCTGGCTGGGGAGGTGGTGCGCCTCTTGGGGTTCGTATACCAGAAGGAGGGACCCCAAAGTTCTCGCCTTCTTTCTTTTAGTCTGCCTGGCTTTCCTCTTCGTTACCAACCTCCTGCTCTTAAAAACAAAATGATGTCACTGCTTTGGGGGGATATGGAGGCAGGGGCTTGAGGGGAAGTGGAGAACAAAAAATGAGTACGGGAAACGGGAGGATGCACTAGAATGGATTATGGTGACGTATATACAACTTTTTCTCTGGAAGTGATGGTAGCTGAATAATACCACGATAAAATTATTGGGCGGGGGTGGGAGTGGGGGACCAACAGTACAAATCTCTCTTCATCGCCCAGACAAAAAGCAATCCATGGTGAATTTTCTGTTCTACCTGACATGTTACGTGATGAGGAGCAAGAATTGGACGAAGCAGCAATTACCAAACAAGAGAAGAAAAGCAATACTGCGTCACTGGTCTCTCCTAGATCTTACATCTTCAGGAGCCAACTCGGCTCACAACTGAGGGATCCCTTTCTGCCTCCTGCAGCATCCCAGCCCAGCGGTGGGACTCCACCACGCATAAACTCCCAGTTTATTCTGAGAAGTTTGTGTTGTTTTGTTCTTTGGTGTGAACAACACAGTCTTTTCCATAAGACATTAAGCTCAAGGAGAGCAGGAAACCGATTGTGTATTTTGTCTTCTTGCTTTCTGCTGTGATCTCCAGCCCTCGCATATTGAATACAGAGACCGTCAGAGTGTCCAGTTGAAGAAGTACAAGTGAAAGACGTGTTTATTCCTCATGCTGAACATAAGCAAGTCTATCATTCCTGCCATTAGATTCTATCCTCTTCCTGAAGGGTCTCTGGGCTGGAGGGAAGGGCAGGCTGTGCCATGAACTCTTTTGTTAAAATTTTTATTTATTTATTTACTAAAGTAATTTTATTGGGAGCTTTTATGGATATCATAACATTCCATAGTCCAATCACATCAAGCAGCATCATACAATTGCTACCACAATCTGTTTCAAAACATTTTCTTTCTCCTTGAACTTCTTGAAATCAGCTCCCTTTTATCTCCTTCCCTCCGCTCCACCCCCAGGAACCCTTATTTGTTTATTTTTTCGTATTTTACACCATCCCATATATCCATTCACATACAATTATGTTGTTCACTCCCCTTGAGTGGCGTTATACTGTCATCAGTACTCTCAGCTACCCCTACCATCCCCCTTCTCCTACCTCCAGGGAACCATTACTCCTGTTACTGTTTCTGAAGGGTTATCATTCTTGGCTTTCATGTATCGAACAATCTTAATTACACAACTGAGCATATGCAAACCGAACATGATTAATGAGGTAAAACAATAAAAACCGTAGTTGTAAAGGGAGGAAATATTAAAGAACTAGAGGATACTTTCATAAGTGCTATACTGCATCCTGGATTTAACATCCCTTCCATGTGGCCCTTCTGAGAGGGACTGTCCAATGATCTTACCCGTAGGCTTTGGGTCTCCACTGCATGCACGCTCCTTCATATCAATTGGTTGCTTGTTTTTGAACTTCTGATACTGATTCCCATTGACACCTCATGATCACACAGGCTGGTGAGCTTTTTCCATGTGGGCTTTGTTGCTTCTCAGCTAGATGGTTGCTTGTTTAACTTCAAACCTTTAAGACCCCAGAAACTATATCTCTTAATAACTGGGCACCATCGGCATTCTTCACCACATTTGCTTATGCACGCATTTTGTCTTCAGCGATTGTGTCAGGAAGGTGAGTATCCTACAATGCCACATGATTAGAACAAACCTTTCTTGTTCTTAGCTAAGATTTGAGTCTGCCATTAAACCCTTGTGCGCCGAGTGCATCAGGAAAAATTTTTGTGAAAAATGATTTTGGTGTTTGTGTGAAAAATGTACTGCTCATACAGCAGCTCCTCTCCTGAATGTTAATACACGTCCAATACTTACACTGCCTTGGCTGAGACTGAGAGTGACTGATTTTCCTTCTAATGCTTTAAATTCCTTCCCTGGCTTTACTTTGTCAGTTTCAAGAGCAGGCTCTGCCTCTTCTCTTCTGTGACTACAGTGAGCTCCTCAGAGACCAAGGCCACATCTGTGCTGTACATTAGCTTTCTCGCCCCAGACACATCATTTTGGTTGAATATCAGGCAGTGGCGTCACCAGTGTGTGTGTGTGTGTGTGTGTGTGTGTGTGTGTACACTGTCAGAAGGAGTGACACGCAAATGACCCCAAAGTCCATGGCTGAGGTGTTGCAAGCGGCAGAACCCCTAAGGCAGTAGCATCACTAGGGGGGATGGCACCTGACACCAGTGTGGTCATTTATCATCAACACCCTCCCTCACTCCCAGGGCCCTCCCATCATGGTGGAGGCAGGCAGACTGCTGTGCTGCCATCCATTTGGAGAAGGGTCTCCGCCTTGGCCAATCCA
>NW_022103968.1:34990078-34991888 GCF_000313985.2 Echinops telfairi | reverse complement strand
GGGGTCAGAGAAGGGAGGGGAGGAGCAGTGTTACGCCGCCTAGGCCTGGGTGCCCTTGCCCACCAAGGGGGTTTCCATTCACCTCCCAGCCCACTGGGGCGGGTGGGGTGACACCATGAGTTACCACACCATCAATCCTAGTGGTGCCACTGATACCAAATAATGGATGGAAGGGCATCCTGACCACCACAAATGAACTAATGGCGCAGAATCGTGGTTAAGTACACGCTCCCCTCGTCAGGGAGAGGAAGTCAAATGCCTGGCATAAACATGAATCCAGCAGGACATCAGTGTTTAGAAATGAATTTACAAGAATGAAAATAGCTGCTGTTTACATTCTCCTATGTACTGTAAAATAAATATGATCTCATTTAATCCTGACAGCAACTTTAAGAGTAATTAGTATTGATGCTTAGGTTTTATTGCTGTTGAATTTGTGTCATCAATCTTCAGTATGACTCATTTGGTTTACGTGGGTGTCCGATGTCTTTGAGGTGGTTCCCTTGTACTAAGTGAAGGCTTTGCAATGTTTATTATATCTTAGGAGCCCTTGTGGCTTAGTGGTTACGCATTAGACAGCTAAGCTCAAGGTCAACAGTTCAAAAACAGCAGCCACTCCAAAGGAGAACTCCAGGGCTTCCTGTTCCAGAACTCACAGGGGCAGTTCTATATTGGGTGGATATGAGTCATCAGGCAGTGAGGTTTTAAAAAAATTGTATGTCTCATCTGTGGTTGCTGGATTAGTTGTTATAGGATAGGCATCCTCAAGATTCAGTAACTTAAAGAACAATGGCATTTCTTTCTCCTTCATGTAAAAGTCCAGGAAGCAGCTTTGAGGTTGGTTGGTGGCAACATTCCATATGGTTTTTAAGGGGCCTTCATTTCTTCCCTATAGGTGTTCTTTCACCATCTCCCAGGTCCGACCTAGTCTTAAGATACAGGATCAAAGGGATATATATCGTTCTACTTACTGCTGAGAAAGTTAGTCACGTGGCCATGTTTAATTTAAAAGAAGATTGGGGAATTGAATTGGCTGGTAGCCATGTGGATAGCAACAGTTTTAGCACTCGGAGAGAAAAGAGGAACAGAATTTAGTGGAGAGTTCAGAGTGTGGCAGCGCCCTGGTGGCACAGTGGTTAAGTGCTTGGCTCCTAACCAAGAGGTCTGCAATTCAAACCTATCGGCTGCTCCACAGGAGAAAGCTGTGGCGGTCTGCTTCTGTAAGACTGGCAGCCTTGAAAACCCTGTGTATGGTCTCTCTGGTCCTCTGCGGTCCCGAGTAAGAACTAACCCAATGGTAGTGGGTTGGTTTCTGTTGCTACGTCCACTACAGCATTTGATACGTAGATTGAACAAAATTGGAGAGCAAAATTTATGTCGTATTCATGCTTGTGGCTAAACAGATGCCACAGAAAGAACAAGTCCTTGGCTCATGCACCCCCTATTGTGTGCTGTGGTAGACATCACTAATCCACCATCGCACCCTTGCCTGCTGAATCTGGACATGCCCTCAGGATTATTTGGAATACAGCATCTCTGGAAGCATCGTGTAAAATCAGGAAAGGTGTGCATCAAGGTTGTATCCTCTCACCATACTGATTCAATTTGTATGCTGAGTGAATTGTCAGAGAAGCTGGATTATATAAGGACAATGCAGCATCAGGACTGGAGGCAGGGTCATTAACATCCTGTGTGCGTTAGTCTGGGTACTTTAAAGAAACAAATCCATAGAAACTCATGTATAAGAGAGAGTTTTATTTAAAGGTTAAGTGTGCATCAAGAAAACATCCCAACCCAGTGCTGCCCAAGC
>NW_022103968.1:34981007-34988768 GCF_000313985.2 Echinops telfairi | reverse complement strand
TAGAAAGCAAATGTTTTGAGAATGATGATGGCAACAAATTTACAAATGTGTTTGACACAATGGATGGATGTATGGATTGTGATAAGAGTTGTATGTGCCCCCAATAAAAATGATTAAAAAAAAAAAGAATAGCATCTGTGGTGTCAACTAAGCCCACAGAGAAGAAGCACCCCAACGTCCATGAACCAAGGATTGTAAATGATATGATCCAAATCTGGAGGAGGGAATAGTATCAGAGCTTAAATTGTGAGATTCTGATTTGCAGAGGGATAATGACAGTGGAAGGCCAAACTGTATTTGCAGGGTCTACACAGAGAATAAGCTCCCAGCAATTTCCCTCTCACCATAGCTGAGGGATGGGAATAAACTGGTTTCCAGACAGACCACTGGAGAGACTACAGTAAAGTGATAAATCTGACTTGAATGGGTAAAATCTTATCATGTGGCCTCCTCTCTGATACACTGTAGGTTTGATTTGGTTTTTCAATATTTCCTGTGTGTTAGTTCCTGTTGGGGTGCATCTGTTGTATTTTGTCATTGTGGTTAGCCTCCCTGAATCTTTGCTATCTGTTTTTCAGTATATGAAACCAGATAGAGACAACAACTAGAATAAGAGTTCCTAGTAGGGGAGGTGTGTGTGTGGGGTGGTGGTGGTGGTGGTAAGGAAATGCTGATATCAAGGAGTTCAAGAATGAAGAAATGCTTTCAAACTGATTTTGGTAGCAATTGTACAATACTGCTTGAGGTGATGGAATGATGGAAATGGTTTGGTCTCTGGATTCGGTCCTAATAAAATGATTTGGGGAAAAAGAAAAAGAAAAGAAGAAGACTCAAATCCTCCTGGGCCAATAGGTAACATCCTGATCAATGGAGAGAAGATTACAGCTGTCAAGGATTTTGTTTGGCGTGGATCCACCAATCAATGCTCAGGGAAGCAGCAGTCAAGAGATCAAATGACACATGTCATTGGGTAAATCTGCTGCACACACCTCTCTCAAGTGTTGAAGAACAAGGATGCTCCTTTGAAAGCTAAGATACACCTGGCCCAGGCCATGATATTTTCCATGACCTTATATGCATGTAAATGGTGGACATTAAATACGGACGACCTATGAAGACTGGATACATTTGAATTGTGGTGCTGGCAAAGACTATTGACAGTACCATGGATTGTGAAAAAAAAAACAAGCAAGCAAAGAAACAAACAAGTTTGTCTTGGAAGAAGTCCAGCCAGAAGGCTCTTAGAGACAAGGAAGGTAAGAGTTTGTCTCACATAGGTTGGACATGTTGTCAGGAGAGACCAGTCTCGGGAGAAGGACATCGTGTTTGGTAGAGTGGAGGGACAGCGGGAAACAGGAAGGGCCTGGCCAAGATGGATTGCCACAGTGACTGCGACAATGGGCTCAAACACAAGACCAGTTGTGAGGATGGTGCAGGTCCTGGCAGTGTTTTACAGAGTGGCCATGAATCGGTACCGACTCCACGGCTCCTACCAGCAACAAGTAGCCAGGTGACTGAGGCTGCAGGCCCTGGAATTACACTTTGGGCACTACTGCCTTATAGTAACTCATTCAGAAATCCATTGAAACCCCGTGTTTTTCTACGTACCCAGCTTCTCAGATGGGGAACTGGGGAGTCAGAGCCAGCACACTGATAGTGTCAGGGCTGTGATTGGAAGCCAAGACTATTTGAACCCAAGTTCTTGCTGCACCCCCTGAGGACGTTGCCTGCCTCCGAACAACCAAGCATCCTACCCCTTCTCCTTTGGGTGTTTTAGTTGACAGACAACAAGCCCCCCACATCCAACACCCAAATGAAAGGTGTCCAGAAAAATCCCGAGAAAGCCCGAGCATCAGCAGCCTCTTTCTGCCCTAGGTGAGGGAGTCCCGTGTGGAATGCAGAGCAGAGGTGCAGGGGAGAGCGATGTGGCTGCAGGGAAATGGAGCCTCAGTGTGGCACCCCACCCTCCCCATCCCCCAGCCGCAGACTTGAACTCCTCGTTCCCTCTGCCAACGTTTATTTGGCATTCTGTGGGCCTCTCAAGCCACAGTCATTAGGGTGGCAAAAAAAAAAAAAAGAGCTTTCTTCAATGTTGACTTTTCTTTCAAATTCACGACGATGTGGTATCCTTAGGAATGACTAGTTTCTTCGCTCTCTCCCTAGTGTGAATTCCCAAGTAAGTAGCACGTGATTTCAAATGCATGCCGACTGCGTGGACAGCTGCCAGAGAGGAGTGAAAGTAAACTGGTGACGGGAAGTGTCACGGTTCACAGAAAGGGCAGCGAGGAGCGAGTGGAGCGAGCCTGTGACACTTCTGGGTCCACATGCTGAAAGACTGACCCGGACAGTCTGGGCAGCCACAAATCTTGAGTAATTCATTAAGGGGAAATGCTCCCAGAAGCATTTCTCTCCTCTCCTAACACCCTTTGTCTTTTCATTTCCAAACTCCGGGTTCATTCCTATGTCAGGCCAGCCTGGGTGGGTGTCTCCAACCCACCCCTTCGTCCCTTGATGGAGCACACCATGGCCAACGAGTCCTTTGACTTTTAAGTGTTTTAACAGGCTGCGGAGGTCTCCAAGCCTGGGGATCTCAGGAGGGATGTATGATCGGTGTGAACTAGAAAGCAGCATGGAGGCTGGGGGAGACGAAAGTGAACCCTGTGGAAGTTTGCCCAGACACTGGATTACACAGCTGAACGAAAAGCTCGAAGGCTAAAAATATTTAGAGTGAGTCACAGATAATATAAGATGATGGAGCTGAAGTCAACTATATCAAGCATATCATTATAAGTCATTTGTATGGATACTTTCCTATTAGCTTTGTTTGTTTGTTTGCTTGCTTTTTCTTTTCTCTCTCTCTCTCTCTTTTTCAGATTGGTGAAAACACCAAAATCTAGCCCTCTGTTCTACACAAGATGCATCTAACACAAAAATATCCACGCATTTAAGAAAAAAGAGGTTGAGAAATGTTTTTAAAATAAAAGGATAGACAAATATATATAAGAATATTAAACTGAAAAAGCAGGGTTGAAATCTTGATAGCTGACAGAATGAAATTCAGAATAAAAGCATTAAAAGATAACTGAGTATAAGAATGAAGAAAATGTTCTAAAACTGATTGTGATGATAATTGTACAACTCCTCTTAAGGTGAATGAAGTATTGAATCGTATAGTATGTGAATTATATGCCACTAAAACTGCTACCAAAAATATTATCCAAAGGGGCAGTTCTACCCTGTCTTATAGGATCGAGATTGCAGCTAGTGTACTAATCTTATGACTCTTCTTTCTAACAATCAAACCCAAAGATATTACTAATCATAAAAATCTGATACATCAAATCGCATGAAATATGCCTTGAACATGTTCTCCTGGATGAAATAAGTTGTACGGGTGAGAATGGTTGTGGTAACAAACCATCTAGATTTCCCCCATAAATAAATAAATAAAAGGACGAGATTCTGCCTACATCTCTACTGCCATTTGAAATGTTCGTGGTCCTCCACAAAAAACTGTTCTCAATTTTCCTCTTAAGAAATCGGAAGACCACTTTGTAGTTATCTTTTCATCCCAGTCCTTTGAGGCAGCCTATGCATAGCATAGCCAGACTGCCCCGCCCTGCGTTCTCCTCACATAGGTCTCTCAGACGTGTGGACAATGTGTCCATCCATCTTTTGTCCAAGATGTCCTTCACCAAGACATAAAACATGCAGGCGGGAATCTACAAATGCAAATGATTTTGGATGTTTCCTATTCTGCAAAATGGACCATTCAATCTAAAACATAAAAGTATGAAAGGAGACAAAGAATGAGACTTCAAAACGATCACAGCAACAATTCAGGAGTACCCAAGCCAAACATTCAGCCCATGGTGGCTCGCGGAGACCCTCTAGAGCAGAGTAGACTTGCCCCTGTGGGTGTCCGTGGTTGTGACTATGGAAGTAGCTAGGCCCATCTTTCTGCAGTGGAGTGGCTGGTGGTTTCGAATTGCTGACCTTCAGGCTAGCAGCCCGGCAACCCAACGTGTAGCCTGATATATCACTAGGGATACGAACATGACAGTGAAACCTGCAAAAGCCAGAGCCTGTGTAAGGCAGATATTGAAAATTCAAATGCTTTGCACTAAAGTGGTGGGAAAGTGGTCAGACCGAACTCAAAAGTGGAAAACTTCGGAGGCCTGGCACCAGGCAGTGTGCTGAGTTCCGACGCTCACAAGTTTCCCTGTGCCAGGCAGTGCGATCCCTTTCTGAGTAGCAAGTGGTTTTGGAGGTCATATAGGAAGTGGCGGAGCTCGAGGTCCTGGAATACCGGCCTTGTTTCAAGACAGCTATGAACGTCCGAAGGAGCTCTCTCTGGCGGTGTGGTCCTTATGAGCTGGGCTGCTAACAGGGAGATCAGCAGTTTTCAGCCACTAACTGCTTCACCGGAAAAGACCAGATTTTCTACTCCTGTAAAGAGTTAAAGCCTCGGGGGAGGGGGGAGGGGAGAAATGAGGAGCAGATACCAGGGGCTCAAGTGGAAAGCAAATGTTTTGAGAATGATGAGGGAAACAAATGTACAGGAGTGCTTGACACAATGGATGTATGTGTGGACTGTGATAAGAGTTGCACGAGCCTCTAATAAAATGACTTAATAAAAAATTAAAAAACAAAGAGTTACAGCCTCAAACCCCACAGGGACAGGCAGGTCTACCCTGTCCTATAGAGTCGCTAAGAGTTGGCACTGACTCAATAGCAGGGAGTTTGATTTTGAGAACAACTGAAGTTTCAGAAAGAATAAAAATCCACTCATCATAGGAGAGACTGCGCAAATGGTTATGTGCTGACCTACTAGGCAAAAGGTTGGCAGCTGAATCCACTCCAGTGCCTGTGAAGGCAGTTCTGACAGTCTAAGGTCACAGCCAAAGGTTACAGCCTTGAACACTTGTGAAACACAGTTCCACTCTGACACACCTGGGGTTATACCATCAGGAGTCGGAATCAACCTGTTGGCAACTATCAACAATATACAACTATACAACAACACATCTCGCTCCAGGTTAGATCAAGTGATCAGTAAGGAATTAGATTAAAATATACAATCAAGGTGTAGCCCTGGTAGTGTAGTGGGCTATATGTAGGACTGCTAACTACAAGGTCAGCAGTTTGAGCCCCCTAGCTGTTCTGAGGGCGAAAGATGAGGTTTTCTGCTTCTGTAAAGATGGGCAGCCTTGGCAACCCACAGGGGGGCAGGTCCATGGGTCACGAGGAGTCAGAATTGACTCGGAGTGAGTTTGGTGCATTTTTTTGTCTTGGCTGGGTTTTTTAAACACATAATCAGTAAGGTTTTATATATATCTTAGTCCCCAAAGTTAGGATAACATCTTCTTAAGTGGACCACAAAAGAAACAAGAGCCAAAGAACATAAATACTACCCAAATGCTCTAATCATAATACGAAGAAAAACCTAACAATTTTTGGCAAAATAAAAGACAAATGTTCACTTGATCTGAAATTAAGAAGAAGAAAAAAAAAAGAACATTTTAATAAGCTGCTGGTCAGAGGTAAAAGAGCAACATGATGTTATAGAATTTACTGAAAGTAACGATGGTAGAAACATAATTAGATATGTTTAAATATATTAAAAGATAATAGAAACATAATAAAAACATTAAATATACTCGATGCTATTCAGCTAAAGTGATTATTAAAAAAATTAGCATTGAATATTTCTTTTTAGAAAAAAATGAACCAAATATCTCACTCAAACAGTTCGAAAAGAGCAAGAAAGATGACAAAAGAATCTAGGAGGAAGAGATGTAAAGATGAAAACAGAAATGAAAAGAACACAGAAAGAGTAAAATGAATAAATAAATGCAAGGCTGAAGCAGTCAACAGGCTATCCGAACCGTCAAGAGAATAATAAAGCGGAAACACACAGAATGAGAAATGGTGGCAGTGGATATTGGGAATAAGCATCAAAGCAGAGGAAACCTGAAGTAACAGCATGAGATGGTTTTGTTCAATTACCTGCAACCATCTTTTCAAACCCAAGCGGTTGAATAATCTCCTGGAAAAATACCATTGACTGACATGGATCTCAGGAGAGACAAAGTCTTAACTGACCAATTGCCACAGAGGTAAAGCAAGATTAGCTAAAATTATTCCTGTACCCACAAAGCACCAGGAGCAGACAGAGAGCATCGTAGAGTAGATTAGGGCAGATGTCCTTAGGTTAGAATGTAACACCTGATCATGTGATCTCCCTTTGGCCCATTTACAAGTTGTTACAGTTTTAAATATTTTCTGCTATTTTTTTAATAATTAAATCATTTTATTGGGGGCTTGTACAACTCTTATCACAATCCACACATGCATCCATTGTGTCAAGCACTTTTGTACATTTGTTTCCCTCATCATTCTCAAAACATTTGCTTTCTACATGAGCCCTTGGTATCAACTCCTCATTTTTTTCCTCTTTCTGCTTTTTATAATTGAGGGTTTTCTATATTTTGTTTAGTCATTATAATTGGCTGTTGTTGTTTGTTTGTGGCCTCCTGTTTATGTTTCATGTGATTTTCTGTGTACAAATTCCAGACCGTAACTGGATTGATAATTGTCTAGGGGCATGTCTAGGGGAAATGGGGAACTAACAACAATGAGTTCGAGAAGAAACTGTTCTGAAATTAATGTGGTGATGATACAAATCTTCTTAACGCGCTTGAATGATTAAATTGTATGATACGTGAGGTATATACCAATAAAACTAGTAAAAACAAAAAACACCAGGCCCAAATGGTTTCACAAGGGAATTCTACCAAACATTTTAGATCCAATCATTCCAATGCTGTGTAAAAAGCAAAGAAAAGAAGAATTTTAATTTGATAAAAGCAAGGGACTGAAACATGCAACATAAGTGCAGATCCTTGAGTTGGTAAAACACATACCAACAAGCCATGATACTAAGAAGACAACCGCAGACCTCGTTGGTCTGTGGGAGGAGGCTAACATACCAGCAACTACCGAAAGAACCACACATCTGCCTTGGGAGGAGCCCAGCCAGGATGCTCTTTAGAAGCAAGGATGGTGAGAGGTTGTCGCACATACTTTCGACGTGTCATCCGGAGAGACGAGTCCCTGGAAAAGGGCATCACACTTGGTAACAAAGCGGGGCAGCGATCCCGGGGACGGCCCTTGACCAGATGGATTCACATAGCGGTTACAGCAATGGGCTCCAACGGCACCACTGTGCGGATGGTGCCGGGGCGGCCGGATCTTGTTCTGTTACCCATTGGGTCACCATGCGTCCGGACAGACTTGACGGCACACAACAGCAACACAGTTCTTTGAGAGCTGGACATTCACAGGAAAGAATCACGTGTTGATCTTGCTTTTCTTGAATGAACTCATTATGACAGTAAGTTTCTTTGTGCAGAAATGTTCCAGCTAATAGCTGAAAAGTGCTGCTAGATTTAAAATAAAGCTATTTTGTAAACACTAATGAATTTTGTATATCTGGGTTATAATCCTCAAAGTCGGCTACATTATCCAAAAACGAGATGAAAGGGCATTACAGGTCTCCCTATGGAAGTGTATCACACCATCCACGGTGTACTCTTGGCACAAAATTAAACCTGAATGAAATCTTGTCAAGCCTCTGGAACAGGTAAAAAATTTTTTTTCTTTTTTCATCTTTTTTTAAAAACATTTTATTAGGGGCTCATACAACTGTTATCGCAATCCATACACACATCAATTGTGTAAAGCGCATTTGTACATCAT
>NW_022103968.1:34974324-34979251 GCF_000313985.2 Echinops telfairi | reverse complement strand
TGTCACTGGTGTTGTCCCCCGCAGGGCCATGGGTCAGTGAGGGGCATCATGTCTCATAGTGGGGCTGGCCATGTGGTCCTCTCTGTGGACTGGTTGCTCTATTTGGGGTCATCATCCTCAAGGCCTGGTGGGCCAGGATGTGAGAGCCTCAGTTTACCAAGCATTGTGTCTTTTTCTGGGGACCGAGCTCCGGATAGCAAGTCCAAAGTACGAGAGACAAAGTTCTGCCACCATCACTTTTAAGGAAACTTCTGCTGTCCTTTCTCCGAGACAGATGGCTTGTTCTCCAGCGGGCAGTGATCTTTTCGATATTCTTTGCTAACACAGTATTTCAAATAAATCAATTCTTCTCCACTCTTCCTTACTCTTTGTGGTGTCTCTATTCATATGGGATATTGATCTATAATTTTCAATTCTGGTGATATCTTTACCTGGATTGGGTACCAAGGTTATACTTGCTTCATAAAATGAGTTCAGTAGTAGATTTTCCTTTTGATATTCTGAAATAGTTCATGTAGAATTGGTGGTACTCTTCTCTAAATGATCGGTGGCTAAATCCATCAGGTCCTGGATGTTTTTGGTGCTGGGAGTTTTTTAATGACCAGATCTAGTTCTTCTTGTGTTATAGACCTGCTTAAGTTTTCTACAGCAGTCTGTGTTAATGTGGATCATTCTTCTAGGTTTTCAAATTTGTTACAAGTTTTCATAATATTATGTAATTGCCTTTTTTAAAATTTCATTTGGTTCGGTTGTGATATCGCGCATTGCATTTCTTATTTGGAACATTTGCTTTTTCTCCCTCTTTTCCTTTGTTAAGTTTGACAGTGGTTTATCAATTTTTTTAATTCTTCCAAAGAACCAACTTCATGTCTTGTTGATTTTCTTCCCATTGTTTTTATTTTTAATTTTCTGATTCCTTTATTTATGCTCTAGTCTTTATTCTTTCTTTTCCTCTAGGGTAAGGTGACCAGATTTTAACATTGGTGAAGCGGGACACCATTGATAAAACTCATATCCTGGGGAAATAGCCACATGGCAGCCGAAAACCCTATACCCTAGCTTGTCGTGCATTCTTCGTAAAAATTGGGACTTTTTTAAAATGCCCTGGGACACGGGAAATATTGTTGATGGGCTTGGACATCGACAGTGTCTACAACCATAAGTGTCCTTGGTTGTTGTTGTTGCTGTTTTTCTCACTGCCATCAAGTCAATGCCAACTCATAACGACCCTGTAGGACTGCTCCTGTGGGTTTTCAAGACTATAACTCTTTACAGGAGTAAAAAGCCAAGGTCTGGGGGTTTCAAACTGCCAACCTTGCAGGTTGCAGCCCAACTTGTAACCACCATGTTACCAGGGCTCCCTTTTATTATTGAGAGGGACCGCACCATTGCTCCGTGCATGAGGTTAGAAGGCAAGTTCATATCTCAACAGAGATGCTATCACTTAATAGTGTCAAGACCTTGGGCAAGTTACATAACCTCGCTGAGACTCAATTTCCTTTATTTGTAAAATGGACATGAGGTCAGGACCTACTTTTATAGAAACACTCTGAGTATAAATGAGTTCAGATTTATAAGCGCCAGTCAATAAACATCAGCTAGTGTTGTTAAATATTACGAGGAGGAGGAGGAGGAGGAGGACCAGCTTCGGAAGCCAACAGGCTGGAGTTTAAATTTCGGCTTTGTGCTGCAAGACTTTGGGCACGTTGCTTAATTTACTTGAGTCTCAGTTTTTCCATGAGGATAATCAAACTATGTGTGAAGTCTTTGCTAGCTTTAACTTTTCTCCACTGCATAAAAGAATCTTCCTGGAGGTGCCCTTTGATGCTTCCCCCTCCCTCTGGGCTTGCTGTTCCAGGTGGAGCTTCTGAAATCCAGGCTCTCTAGAGCCCTGGAAGAATGCAAAGCCTGGCGGATTGGATGTGCCTTTCCCTTCTCTGTGCCTGCCATCCCCTCTCTTTTCACCCTCGGTCCCCTCCACCACCTTCTCACCCCCTACCCTGCATATGACTTGTGTTAATAAAGCCCAAATCGCTGAAGGGACACGTAGGGTCTGGGCCACAGCCCAGGAGCCAAGCCGCTACATTTGAGTCTGAACTGGAAACGTGGCCTCAGCGGGCGGAAACTTCAGCATCAACCACCTGGAAAGGAACTGGAGAGGCTTCCGTGGGCTCGGTAGAGCTGCCCTTTTCTGACTTCTCCTGGTTCTGGTGACAACAAGGTGGTGGGGCAGGTGTTCACCAGAATGACACTAGCTGTGACACTTTTCCACTCCCCCATGGGTTTTGAGCAAGTGTGAACTGAGGGCCTGACCAACCGGCAGAGGGTGCGAGGATGCTCCGTCCGGCCCTGGCACTTTTGCGCCTGCTCCAATCCGCGTCCTGCCACAGGTGTCGCACCCAAGCTAACTTTCATTTCATTTTCATTTAAAAATGGTTGCTTGTGTCGGTTATGGGAACAGCTTCAGTGTGTGAATGTACTTTTACAACGGTATCTTTTATGAAATCCCCAAACAGATCAAGTACCGCCAGGGAACGTTTCACCTCCGAATTGAGGGATGCTGGGAGTCCTCGAAAGAAAACACGTAAGTGATGTAACCCATCTCACAAGTCTAACAATAGTATTCGTTGAGCTGCTGATCTTTTAGATCGGTTGGGTCTAATAAAATATATTATTGAAATATTTTTACCTACTTTGTTTTTACTTAACAAAGTGGACTCAATAAACCCAACCTTCCCCGTTGAGTCTCTTCGGAGTCTCATCGGCTGGAGAGGAAGAAGTAGCCCCATCGGGTTTCCGAGGCTGCAGATTGACCTTGTGGAAGCGGACCGCTGCATCCCTCGCCCAGGGAGGGGTTTGGTGGGTTCAACCAATGACCCTTCGGTTCATAGTCCGGTGCTTCACCACTACACCACCAGGGCTCACTAGATGGTCTCTAGTAAATTTAAGATGGCACCTCTGGCTCTTCTTAAGTTTCTGTTGGACAATACTGCTCTGAATGCAGACAAGCATCAAATATTAGCTGCTCTCGGGCATGCTGTAGCACAATGTCTCCTTTCCAATGGGAAGAATCTGACCCAGGAGGCGTTTAAATGACCTTCCCAAGATGTGAAGCTGGGACATGCGGAATAAGCCAACTTGCATAAAAAAGAGGCAACGGACTGAAAGCAAGTGGTTACAGGCATGGGGTCCTCGAACTAGGGTTTCAGATGAAATGTATTCTTCCCCGAGAAGCACCATTGAGCCAGGACATTTCCCTTGAGATTGCTCTGAGGGGCACGTGTGCTTTTCCGGCATCTATTCCAGATCCGAGTGGGTGGCATCGGGGATTACATGTGAGGCTGCTAACTGTGAGGTCAGCAGTTCACCAGCTTCTCCCAGGGAGCAAGACGAGGCTTTCTCCTCCCGTAACCAGTATTAATCTTGGAAACCCACAGGGGCAGTTCCACCCTGTCCTCTAGGGTCTCTATGGATCAGAATTGACTCGATGGCAGTGAGTTTGGTTTTGGTTTGATCCCGTTCTGGGGCCCGGGTACTTAAATACTTAAGGTCTTTCCAGGGAGGCCTGCTCTGGCGAGGAACAGTCTCTCCTGGGCCATGTAGGCTCAGGGGAGAGCGCTGGGAGGAAGGAGCCTGAACCAAGCCTCATCTTCAAGGTCTGGATCCAGAAAAATGCTGCCAGCTTCCCTGCCCATGTTGTGTGCTCAGAGAGGGCTTTTCTTTTCTGTTCAGAGACCATGTCTGCCCTTTGCGGTCTGAGTTCCCCGGGGCAGGTGCTGGCTCAGGGGCTCATTCTAGCAGGTAGTACACAAACCAAACTCACAGCCGGTAAGCTGATTCTGACTTATAGTGACCCTATAGGACAGCAGTTCTCATCCTGTGGGTCTCAACCTCTTTGCGGGTCAAGCAACCCTTTCACAGGGGTCGCCTGATTCATAACAGTAGTAAAATGACAGTGATGAAATAGCAAGGAAAACAATTTTATGGTTGGGGGGTCACCACCACACGAGGAACTGTATGAAAGGGTCAAGGCATGAGGAAGTTGAGAACCACTGCACTAGGACAGGGTAGACCTGCCCCTGTGAGTTTCCAAGCGTGTTAACTCCTTATGCAAGTAGCAGAAGCACATTATGAACTGCTGACCTTGAGGTTAGCTCAGTGTGCAACCATGAAGCCACCAGGTAGCATCTCTCCCATTGCTGGATCACATGGCCCCCTGTGGGTTTCCAGACTGTAACTGTTTATGGGAGTAGAAAGCCCAGTCTTTCCCAAGTTGCTGCTGGTGGTTTCAAACTGCTGACCATAACCACTACACCACCAGGTAGTATAGGCTCTGGATAATCTCGATGAACGAACCTAGAGAGCCAATCAAGGATAGGTCAGTAGACCAGAGGATGGACACTGGTACAGATAGGAACTGGAAACACAGAGAATCCAGGACGGGTGATCCCTTCAGGACCAGTGGTGACAGTGGTGATACAGGGAGGGTGAAGGAAGGGTGGGGTAGAAAGGGGGAACCGATTATAGGGATCTACATATAACCTCCTCCCTGGGGGATGGACAACAGACAAGTGGGTGAAGGGAGACTTCAGACAGTGTAAGATATTTATAAATTTCTAAATTATCAAGGGTCCATGAGGGAGAGGGAGAGGGGAGGGAAGGAGAAAATGAGGATCTGATGCAGGGGCTTACGTGGCGGGCAAATATTTTGAGAATGATGATGGTAGCGAATGTACAAATGTGCTTTACACAATTGATGTATGTATGGATTGTGATAAGAGTTGTATGTGCCCCCAATAAAATTATTTTTTAAAAAAAGGGGATAGGCCAGAAATGTGTGTGTGTGTGTGTGTGTGTGTGTGTGTGTGTGTGTGTGTGTGTGTTGGTACGACCATGGTGAAGGAAAGGACCGTGGAGAATATGGCCA